>NW_028136357.1:600000-1009719 GCF_964662115.1 Mustela nivalis | reverse complement strand
AACTAAAAATCCAGACAAAATAGCTTTTAAAGTTAAAAATATCAGAATGATTATAAAAATAAGTGAGGGATTACTGGGCCAAAATACGAAATACAATGAGAGCCTAGAGATATATGCCCTGAAGCCAAAAATGGCTATGAGAGCATTTGAAACTGCTAAAACACACTGAGCTGTGTTGTTCATAGACTCTTGATACTAGAGAAACAAATCCAGCAGCAATCAAATTTGAGGACTTTGGTACAACCCAAATTTAAGTTGAGATCCCCAAAGCACAAGGAGAAGCAGAAATAAGACTATAGCCTACCTTGCCTTCTGTGTAAACTGAGAAAGCCAATCACTGAATTTGGAGTATGATTGTCTTGTAGAGTCTCAGATATAAGAGAAAATTCTACCAAGGAGGACCATACCATTATTATAGCTCTTAATTATCCCTACTCAATAAGAGTTTCAAATATAATGTCTTGAACATAGCAAAATGTAACAAAGCACACAAAGAAAAACCATTAACAAGATTTGATAGACAAAATGGGATTAAGTATGATGTTAAAATGATCAATAAAGATTGTAAAATGGCTTGATTACTCTGCTCAAAGAAATGAGAGGGGAAGCAAATTGAACAAAAAACTGACACTAAAAATGATATTGAGAAAGGTTTTATAAATGAACCAAATGGATACTCTAGAACTTTAAAGATATGACAGCTAATTTAAGATACCACAGGGGTGCCTGGGTGGCTCACTTAATTAAACCTCCAATTCTTTTTCCTTTTTTTTTTAACACCTTAATTTTATTTTATCTCTTTCAATTTGGCTCAGGTCATGATGTCATGGTTGTGAAATAGAGCCCAGAGTTGGGCTCTGTGCTGAGCCTGGAGCCTGCTTAAGATTCTTTTCCCTTCTTTTTCTATCCCTCCCTGCACTCTCACTTGCTCACTCTCTCTTGCTTGCAAATAAATAGATAGATAGATAGATAATAGACAAAGCAAAATAAAAGCAGATTATGAAAATAAATATAAAGATTTTGAAATGAAAACAAGTTCAAAATAAAATAGAGAAGACCTACACAGCTAAAAGTTCATTCAGAAAATCTACTATTAAAGAAGTCAGTATGACACAGTGTTAAGATATCAAAAGATTTGAGCATGTACTTTACAGAAAGGGTAATCCAAATGGCCACTCATAGGTAAAAACTGTTTATCTTTATTATGAATCTGGAATTAAATTAAATTAAATTAAAAATAAATTAAAACCTAAAATGACATACTATTACACACTTACCATTTTGGGCAACAGTAAAATTGCCTTGCAAGAATGTGAAAGAATGAAAGTGCCCATAATAAAAACATTTGAGGTAAGTTGGACAATATTTAGAAAACTTAAAAATAAAAATAAAAATTTGGTCCATTCCTAGAAATACAACATGGAACTAAATGAATATTTTCACCAGGATATGCAAACAGATGATTATAGCTATTTCATTCATAATGGCAGATCAGTAGTGGTCTATTTGCACAATGTTACATGAAATAAGAGAGAATATTAACAAACTGGGAGGAGGGGCTAGGTTGTTATCAGAAACAGATCTTCTATGGTGCTGATTATGTTCTATTTCTCAAAATCTTTAAGTTAAAAAAGTTTTCAAATTTATATCTAGATAGATAGATGATAGATAGACAGATATCCCAGAAGCTGCAATGCTAGGCTAAGACCAGGCTTTAAAGGGCTTTTCTATACTCTACTAAATACTTGAAACCATTCATTATATCATAGCTCAGTGTTCAAATCTCCATTTGTTTCCTCAGGTTCCTAATATTTACCTTAAGGTGACCTGATTCAGACTTTTGATCACCTTTGTCTAAATATTTCTATTTTAACAAAGTCCTTTTTAACACTGAGAGACTAAAACTTAGAAAAATACTCTGATTGTTATCTCACTAGGGTGGAAAATATATAGTTACCCATTAACTAATGATATCCATGTCTACATTAGATCCGTGGCATTTTTAATTCTTGGGAGCTTTTGGTTAAATGAAATTTTTAAGCTTCCTTTAAAGGAAGCTTTAAGCCATCACCACATGAATAAAATTAAAGAACCAAATGAAAACAGGCCAAGTATTTACAGAGTAATAGAATGTGCAGTGGAAAGAGTACAATTCTGAAATCATAAAGCCTAAATTAGTGTGATGCATTTTTGCTACCCATGTAATCATAAACCAGTTATCTAAATGTGTTAGCCTCAGTTTTTTCACCCATGAAATGGTGATGATAATACTTATTATGCAGCGTTGTTGTGTGTATGTGATGAAGCATGGAGCATGAGAGTCTCATATTCCATGCTAAAATGATAGCTATTTTTATACTTATAATAATTCTAGTAATAGTAATTAAATTGTTCAAAATGGTAATATTCATTTATATTGAGGCATTGTATTGACTATTATTAGACACATTTACCAACATAAATTTCATTTTACTTTACCCCCTCTGAGGATATATATTCCCTAATTCAATATGAATCTCCTTATGAATAATAATTATCATAATAAATATGCTGATTTTTCTTCTATTTGTTTTTAAGGAGGTATCCTTTACTGTTGAACATAAAGAAACTTAAGCAAGTCTGTCTTATTCAAACTTTGCATGCTGCTTTCTTATGAAACTAGATTATAGAGTTGTATGAAATAAATTCATGCAGTTAAGACATTGATGTTTGGAACACTGGGTGGTCAGTTTAGTATTTCAAAAGAAGATTTTAAATTTAAACCTTAAAACTGAGCTCTTTCAGCCTTTTTTATAGACCATCCTTCATGCTTCATAAGTACTCCTCCATTGTAAACTAAGTAATAGTTTTTGTCACAGTGTATATAACAAAAATGGATTTTATATTCTATTATTTCAGAGTTAGTTGCAGTTTCTACTGCCTTACTTCCTTTTTTGAAAAATAGATTAATTCTACAAAAAGTTTTTTCCAGCTTTATTGAAAAAAATCGACATATTTGTAAATTTAAGAAATGATTTCTTATAACATTGCAAACTTTTAACATTGTGTAAATTTTGTACAATTTGATAAATTGGTATACATCTTTATTGCAATATAATCTACACAAAAATGTTAATACATCTACTATCTCGTATAGTTGCCACTGTTTTTTATGCATGTATCGTAAGGAATTTTAAGATCTACTCTCTTAGCAACTTTTATGTATATAGTATAGTAGAGATAAACTTCAGAGGTCTTGTGGGTTTTGTTCCAGACTGCCTCAATAAAGTGATTATCTCAATAAACTAAGTCAAATTATTATATTTTTTGGTTTCCCAGTGCATATAAAAAATTATGTTTCCCAGTGCATATAAAAAATAAAAACTATACTGCACTGTTCAAAAGCATTAGGTTTTTAAAGAAAATCAATGTATATACCTTAAGTACACTAGTTCTGAGTTTTCAGTGGGTCATAATTACTGATCACAGATCACCATAACAAATACAATAATAATGAAAAAACTTGATATATTGCAAGAATTACCAACATGTGACAAAGAGACACAAAATGAACAAATGTTGTTAGAAAAATGGTGGCAGCAGACCTCTTTTATACAAGATTACTATAAACTTTCAACTTGTAAGAATGTGATATATGCAAAGTTTATTAAAGGGAAGCACAATAAATAAAAAGTATGTATATCTTATTAACTATGATCATCATGCTGTACATTAGATCCCCAGAACTTTTTCATATTATAGTTGCAAGTTTGCACCCTTGGACCACCTTACTCCACCCCAGGTTCACCCCTTGTCAACTCAACTCTAAGTTTCCATTAGTTTTCCTTTTCCTCAGATTCTGTATGTAAGGGATATCATAATACATAAATTAAAAAAATATATAAAATCTTTGAAATATTTCACTTAGAATAATACCTTCAAGATCCATCCATGCTGTTGTAAATGGCAGTATTTCTTAATTTTTCATGGTTAAGTAGTATTCCGTAGTATATATTTACCATACTTATTTTACTCATTCATCCATTAATGGATACTGAAGTTATTTCCATCTCTTGCTTAGAGTTAATAATTTTATAATAAACATAAGAGTGCAGATATGTCTTTGAACAGTGAACTTTGTTTTCTTTAGATAGATACCTAGAAGTGGGATTACTGAATCATATGGTAATTTTACTTTTAATATGTATAATCTCCATACTGTTTTCCATACAAATTTATATCTCTATTACAGTGCATAAGTTCCCCGTTTTCTCCAATATTTACCAAAATTGGTTAGTTTCAATTTTTTGTTAGTATATATTCTAATATCTTAATGCGTTTTTCAGAGGTAAACAACAACAACAACAACATAAGGACTTTGCCCTGAGATTTTTACGTTGAGCACTTTTTAATGCTCCTGTTGGTCATTTATATAACTTTTTTGAAAAAAAAGTCTATTGAGATCCTTTTGCTATTTTTTTAATCATATATTTTTTTTCTATTTGTATCTGTTGGTTATTAACCTCTTTTCAGATATAAGATTCGTAAGTATTTTCTTACATTCTGTGGATTGTGTTTTCATTCTCTCTCCCTTTTTTTGGCAATGCAGAAACGTTAGTTTGATGTAATACCATTTATTTATTTTTGCTTTTTTTGCTTGTGTTTTTGGTCTGGTATCCAAAAAACTATTGGCAATACCAATGTCAAGGAGAATTTTTCCTATGTTTTCCTTTAGGAAATTTAGTTTCATGCATCACCTTTAAGTCTTTAATCTATTTCAAGTTCAGACTTATGAGTGATATAAGGTTCCCTTTTCATACTGTTTATGTGACTATTCAGTTTTAAATATCATTTATTGAACAGGCTATCTTTCCCCATTACATATGTTGGCCCCTGTCAAATATTAGGTGACTGTATGAAAGGATTTATTTCTGGACTCTCAATTCTGTTCTACTTGTTTATTGGTCTGTTTTTATGCCAGTATACTTTATTGTTTTGAGCATGAGGGCTTTGTAGTATAGTTTCAAATCAAGAAGTGTAATCTCCCTTCTTCATTCTTTCTCAGAACTGCTTTGATTATTTGTTGTCTTTCATGGTCTCATATAAACTTTAGGATTCTTTACTTACTTCTGTAAAACAATAATATTGGATTTTTTTTAAGATTTTTAATTTATTTATTTGACAGAGAGAGATGACAAGCAGGCAGAGAGGCAGGCAGAGAGAGAAGAGGAAGCAGGCTTCCTGCTGAGCAGAGAGCCTGATGCGGGGCTCGATCCCAGGACCCTGGGATCATGACCAGGTTCACCCCTTGTCAACTCAACTCTAAGTTTCCATTAGTTTTCCTTTTCCTCAGATTCTGTATGTAAGGGATATCATAATACATAAATTAAAAAAATATATAAAATCTTTGAAATATTTCATCAAGCATAATACCCTCTAGTTCCATCCACGTCATCACAAATAGCAGGATTTCATTTCTTTTGATGGCTGCATAGTATTCCATTGAACATATATACCACATCTTATTTATTGATTCATCTGTTGAAGGACATTTAGTTTCTTTCCATAGTTTAACTATTGTGGACATTGCTGCTATAAACATTTGGGTGCATGTGCCCCTTCAGAATGCCACGTTTGTATCTGTAGGGTATATACCCAGTACTACAAGCACTGGGTCATAGGGTAGTTCTATTTTCAGCTTTTTGAGGCACGTCCACGCTGTTTTCCAGAGTGGTTGCACCAGCTTGCATTCCCACATACAGTGTAGGAGGGTTGCCCTTTCTCCACATCCTCGCCAGCATCTGTCATTGACGGACTTGTTCATTTTAGCCATTCTGAACGGTGTGAGGTGGTATCTCATTCTGGTTTTGATTTGTATTTCCCTGATGCCGAGTGATGTGGAGCATTTTTTCATGTGTCTGTTGGCCATTTGGATGTATTCTTTGCAGAAATGTCTGTTCATGTCCTCTGCCCATTTCTTCATTGGATTATTTGTTTTTAGGGTGTTGAGTTTGATAAGCTCTTTATAGATTTTGGATACTGGCCCTTTATCTGGTATGTCATTTGCAAATATCTTCTCCCAGATAACTTCTGACAGTGATCTTTTGGCTTTGTTAACTGTTTCCTTTGCAGTGCAAAAGCTTTTGGATCTGATGAAATCCCAATAGTTCATTCTTGCCCTTGCTTCCCTGGCCTTTCGCGATGTTCCTAGGAAGAAGTTGCTGCTGCTGAGGTCAAAGAAGTTGCTACCTGTTCTCTCCTCAAGGACTATGATGGATTCCTTTCTCACATTATGCTTCTTCATCCATTTCCAGTCGATTATAATGTATGGTGTTAGGATGGTCCAATTTCATTTTCTGCATGTGGCTGTTCAATTTTCCAGACCCCAAGGCCAATGGCTCCTTCTCTTCCCCAGGGACAGTGTGCTGTGCCTTCCCCACACTTGCTCCTGGGGAGCGCAGTGACAGACGTGTGCAACCATGCATCTCTCCCATGCAGAGGGGATGCCCAGGCAAAGAGGATTTCGCTCCATGCGGGTTTATTACACCGTGCTGTGGAGACTAGCTCCGGCAAGCAGCAGGCAGCATCCCACAGACCCGACTCTGATTTCCCAAAGAATGCTGTGCTTTCCCAGAGGGGATGCCCGGGCGAAGAGGCTTTCGCTCTATGCGGGTTTCTCCAAAAGTGCTGCGAATACTAGGCTAAGGCAAGCAACAAAAGCAGCCCACAGAACCGACTCTGATTTCCCAGCGACGGCCATGCTTTGCAGAGGTTTTCAGCTTGGCGCGAACCGCACTTCGCTACTGCTTCCTCAGCAAGGCTGTGGTCGTTTGCTCTGTCGCGGCAGGAAAGAAGAGCCGCGGGAGAGCTGGTGCCTCTTGGTCCTTGCTTTCCCGGGCTCCAAGTTCGCGCCCGGGGTTCACCTTGCTAAGCCGAACTAAGCAGACACAGTCACAACCCTGCAGCAGCGTGCGTGGCCTAGCATGGCACTCTATGCCTATTACCATCTCCTGGCGTAGGTAAGGCTTTGCCTTTTGCTCCGGCGCTCGGGCAGACTCGGGGTCTAGGCCAGTGCCTTCACCATAGGAGAGAGGAGGCGACAGGATTCCTGCACCGGGCCCGAGCACTGGGATGGGGAACAGTGGGGACTGTCTCCACTCTTTCCCCGGCACACCCCCTGCCACCCACAATGCTGCCATATCTTGATGGAAGACGGCATCTGACTGCACGTTTCTCCATGGGGTTGTTTCTGCGAGTTCCGGGTATGGCAACTGGTGGCAAGCCCAAGTCTGCCCTTGGGACAGGTGGCCAAAAAAATGCTTTCCCCTTGGGACCAGAGGCACAGGACAGGTCTGCCTTCTGCCTAGACTCCTTCCTCAGAGTGGAGCACGCACCCATGCCCTTGTCGTCCCCTCATGTCTCCTTAGCAGCCAGGCTTCAATCTCTCCGCACAGGGAGCAGAGGACACTTGTCTTCTCATGGCCTGCTATTCGTGCCTCGGCAGGCTATTCTGACTCCCGAGAGTTTCCAGACCCCTCGGCCAAGGGATCCTTCTCTTCCCCGGGGGCGGCGTGCTGTGCCTTCCCCAAAATTGCTCCTGGGGAGCGCGGTGACAGACGTGTGCAACCATGCTTCTCTCTCAGGCAGAGGGGATGCTAGGGCAAAGAGGATTTCGCTCCATGCGGGTATCTTCCACCATATTGCCGAGACTCGCTCAGGCAAGCAGCAGCAGCATCCCCAAACCCAACTCAGATTTCCCAATGAATGCTGTGCTTTCCTAAGGGAGAGGTCCAGGCAAAGAGGCTTTCGCTGTATGCGGGTTTCTCCCACCGCGAGACTGGGCTCAGGGAAGCAGCAGCAGGCCTGACAACATTTCTCAGCGAATGCTGTGCTTTCGCAGAGGCTTTGGTTGGAGCGAACCGCACTTCGCTGCTGCTTCCTCAGCAAGGCTTTGGTCGTTCGCTCTTTCGCAGCAGGGACGAAGAGCCGCGGGAGAGCTGGTGCCTCTTGGGCCTTGCTTTCGCGGGCTTCAAGTTCGCGCCTGGGTTTCACTTTGCTAAGCCGAACTAGGCAGACACAGTCACAACCCTGCAGCAGCGTGCGTGGCCTAGCATGGCACTCTATGCCTAATTCCATCTCCTGGCCTAGGTAAGGCTTTGCCTTTTGCTCCGGCGCTCGGGCAGACTCGGGGTCTAGGCCAGTGCCTTCACCACAGGAGAGAAGAGGCAACAGGATCCCTGCACACGGCCCGGGCACTGGGATGGGGAACTGTGGGGGACTGTCTCCACTCTTTCCCTGCCGCACCCCCTGTCTCCTACAATGCTGCCACATCTTGGTGGAAGATGGCATCTGACTGACCGTTTCTCCATGGGGTTGTTTCTGCAAGTTCCAGGTATGGCACCTGGTGGCAAGCCCAATTCTGCCCTTGGGACAGGTGGCCAAAGAGATGCTTTCCCCTTGGGACAAGAGGCACAGGCCAGGCCTGCCTTCTGCCCAGACTCCTTCCTCAGAGAGGAGCACGCGACCTTGCCTAGTCATCCCCTCATGTCTCCTTAGCAGCCAGGCTCCCATCTCTCCGCACAGGGAGCGGGTGACACATGTCTGGCCACCGGCCTGCATTTCGTGCCGCGGAAGGCTATCCTGTCCCGAGCGTTTCCCGACCCCAAGGCCAAGGGATCCTTCTCTTCCCCGGGGGCGGCGTGCTGTGCCTTCCCCACACTTGCTCCTGGGGAGCGTGGTGACAGACGTGAGCAACCATGCTTCTCTCTCAGGCAGAAAGGATGCTAGGGCAAAGAGGATTTCGCTCCATGCGGGTATCTTCCAACATGCTGCGGAGACTCGCTTAGGCAAGCAGCAGCAGCATCCCCAAACCCAACTCTGATTTCCCAACGAATGCTGTGCTTTCCAAGGGGCGATGCCAAGGCAAAGGGGCTTTCGCTGTATGCGGGTTTCTCCCACCGCGAGACTGGGCTCAGGCACGCAGCAGCAGCCCCCAAAACATTTCTCGGGGAATGCTGTCCTTTCGCAGAGGCTTTGGTTTGGAGCAAACAGCACTTCGCCACTGCTTCCTCAGCAAGGCTTCTGTCGCGTCAGGGAAGAAGAGCTGCGGGAGAGCTGGTGCCTCTTGGGCCTTGCTTTCCCTGGCTCCATGTTCGCGTCCTGGGTTCACCCTGCCAGGCCGAACTAAGCAGACACAGTCACAACCGTGCAGTAGCGCGCTTAGCCTAGGATGGCACTCCATGCACACTACCATCTCCCGGTGTAGGCATCGCTTGGCCTTTTACTCTGGCGCTCAGGCCGACTCGCGGACTAGGCCTGTGCTTTCCCCACAGGAAAGGAGAGGTGACAGGATCCCTGCACACCGCCCGTGCACTGAATAGGGAGCTTTGGGGGACTGTCACCACTCCTTCCCCTTAAAACCCGGGCCTCCTCCAAGCTTCTACATCCCGGAGGAAGACGGCATCTGATGGCCAGGTCTTTCTGGGAGTTGTTTCTCGAGTTTAGGGTAGGCGCCTGGTGGCAAGCTCATGGCTCCACCACGGTCAGGTGGCCAAGGAGCTGCTGTCTCCTTGGGCCCAAAGTCTCAGGACAGGCATGCTTTCTGCCCAGACTCCTTCCTCAGAGTGGAGCCCTTTCCCCTGCCCTAATCTCCCCCTCGTGTCTCCTTAGCAGCCCGGCTTCCTTCGCTCTGCAGTGACAGATGTGTCCCTTTCCTTAAGGCTCTTTCCACAGGCACCACCGCGCTTCTCTCTCAGGCAGAGCGGATGCCCAGGCAAAGAGGATTTCGCTCCATGCGGGTTTATTCCACCGTGCAGTGGAGACTAGCTCCGGCAAGCAGCAGGCAGCATCCCAAGACCCGACTCTGATTTCCCAGAGAATGCTGTGCTTTCCCAGAGAGGATGCCCCGGCAAAGAAGCTTTCACTCTATGCGGGTTTCTCCCATCGTGCTGGGAATACTAGGCTAAGGCAAGCAACAAAACTAGCCCACAGAACCGACTCTGATTTCCCAGCGACTGCTATGCTTTCGCAGAGGTTTTCTGCTTGGCGCAAACTGCACTTCGCTGCTGCTTCCTCAGCAAGGCTTTGGTCTTTCGCTCTGTCGCGGCAGGAAAGAAGAGCCGCGGGAGAGCTGGTGCCTCTTGGGCCTTGTTTTCCCGGGGTCCAAGTTCGCGCCCAAGGTTCACCTTGCTAAGCCAAACTAAGCAGACACAGTCACAACCCTGCAGCAGCGTGCGTGGCCTAGCATGACACTCTATGCCTATTACCATCTCCTGCTCTGGTAAGGCTTTGCCTTTTGCTCCGGCGCTCGGGCAGACTCGGGGTCAAGGCCAGTGCCTTGACCACAGGAGAGAGGAGGCGACAGGATCCCTGCACAGGGCCCGAGCACTGGGATGGGGAACGGTGGGGACTGTCTCCACTCTTTCCCCGGCACACCCCCGGCCACCCACAATGCTGCCATATCTTGGTGGAAGACGGCATCTGACTGCACGTTTCTCCATGGGGTTGTTTCTGCGAGTTCCGGGTATGGCACCTGGTGGCAAGCCCAAGTCTGCCCTTGGGACAGGTGGCTAAAGAGATGCTTTCCCCTTGGGACAAGAGGCACAGGACAGGCCTGCCTTCTGCCCAGACTCCTTCCTCAGAGTGGAGCACGCACCCATGCCCTTGTCGTCCCCTCATGTCTCCTTAGCAGCCAGGCTTCAATCTCTCCGCACAGGGAGGAGAGGACACTTGTCTTCTCATGGCCTGCTGTTCGTGCCTCGGCAGGCTATTCTGCTTCCCGAGCTTTTCCAGACCCCAAGGCCAAGGGATCCTTCTCTTCCACGGGGGCGGCGTGCTTTGCCTTCCCCAAAATTGCTCCTGGGGAGCGCGGTGACAGACGTGAGCAACCATGCTTCTCTCTCAGGCAGAAAGGATGCTAGGGCAAAGAGGATTTCGCTCCATGCGGGTATCTTCCACCATGTTGCCGAGACACGCTCAGGCAAGCAGCAGCAGCATCCCCAAACCCAACTCTGATTTCCCAATGAATGCTGTGCTTTCCTAAGGGAGAGGTCCAGGAAAAGAGGCTTTCGCTGAATGCGGGTTTCTCCCACCGCAAGACTGGGCTCAGGGAAACAGCAGCAGCCCGCGCAACATTTCTCAGCGAATGCTGTGCTTTCGCAGAGGCTTTGGTTTGGAGCGAACAGCACTTCGCCACTGCTTCCTCAGCAAAGCTTCAGTCGAGTCAGGGAAGAAGAGCTGCGGGAGAGCTGTTGCCTCTTGGGCCTTGCTTTCCCTGGCTCCATGTTCGCGCCCGGATTTCACTTTGCTAAGCCGAACTAATCATAAGAGAATAGAGAGAAAATGGACCAGGCAGGAGAGGTTTATAACATTTTAACATCTAAGGTAAGCATATGCAAAGCAGAATAGGGAAAGAAATAAAAGTTTTTATAAGACTCAATACATAAGGAATAACGTGGAGGACACTGGGAGATGGAGAGAAGTGTGCTGGGGGAAATCGGAGGGAGAGACAAACCATGAGAGACTGTGGACTCTGAGAAACAAACTGAGGGTCTTGAAGAGGAGGGTGGCAGGTGGTTGGGTGAGCCCAGTGGTGGGTATTAAGGAGGGAATTTATTACATGAAGCACTGGGTGTGGTGCATAAACAATGAATTTTGGATCCCTGAAAATAAACTAAAAGAAAAAAAAGACTGACTACAGACATGGACCTCAGTGTAACACAGATATGGAACTCACTGTAATACCAGCCACTTCCCACTGACACACACAGACTATGATAATAATAAATAATAATGCAATTAAGAAAATTTCCTGCCAAATAATTTTTCCTCTTTTTTATTTTTATGATTATTATTTTTATTTTATTTTTAAAGTTTTTATTTAAATTGTAGTTAGTTAAAATAAGGTTAATATTACTTTCAGGTGTACAATATAGTGATCAACACTGCCATACAATGGCTTAAATAAAAAAATGAAAAAAAAATTTTTAAAGATTTTATTTTTAAATAAAACCTCTACACCCAAGGTGGATTTCAAACGTACAACCCCACGATCAAGATTTACATATTTTACTGACTGTTCCAGACAGGCACCCCAACAAATAAAAATTTTATAAAATTGTTGAGTTTGTGGGAGTCTCATTTGCTTAGTCAGTTAAGTGTCTGCCTTTGGCTCAGATCAGGATCTCAAGAGTCCTGGCATCGAGCCCCATATTGCTCATGCTCTCTCTCTCTCTCTC
Organism: Mustela nivalis; assembly: GCF_964662115.1. Lineage (NCBI taxonomy): Eukaryota > Metazoa > Chordata > Mammalia > Carnivora > Mustelidae > Mustela > Mustela nivalis. The sequence continues at coordinate 997,504 of NW_028136357.1, read as the reverse complement.
TGGCTTTTGCTCTTAAATAAATAAATAAAATATTTTTAAAAAAATTGTTGAGTTTGTTTAACTAGTTTTAAACTAGTAGACAGAGATGAAGATAAAGTATGATGTAATGGCACGGAAAAATACAACTTACACGTTTTAAAAAAAAATGTGCAATGCAAGTTACCTCACTTCTTTTATCACCACACTGGGACTTTCCCTACTGAGTTGTTGTAATGTAAGGACCTATTTTATATTTTTATATTTTAGCAAGAGGCTTTCATTGAGGTTAACCCTTAAACTGTCCTTGCTCCCCTTCCCCCAGGGGATTCACTTAAAAACAAGTCCTGGAAATCAGCTCCAGGTAACAAAGCCCATATACAAGGGTGGGTCAGGCCAGGTGGAGACATCAATCAGCTGGAGGGGGGCGGTGTTTGCATATTGTCTCCCTAGATACTAAGGAGTATGCCCCACTCCTCCGCCCTTTGGGAACCTTTTTTGCACCAATCCTAATCAAGGTGTAATAGGCTGTGTCAAATGTCTATACTAGGGTAAATTGAACCTCAATTGGTCACCTAGCCTCACTGTGGAGTTTCCTGTGTGTGTTAAAATCTCATTGGTCACCTGTGCGTGGCCAGGCCTGACTGCATGGCCTTTGCCCTTAAAAGCTAGACTGTGAAACAGCAAAGGGTTTCCTTCTCTCATAAGAGGTGTGGCCCCGAACGTTTGGTTAGATTCTTGATGCTTGGCATGAAATAAAGCTTTGCTTGACCTTTGCTTTACATCAGTCTCGCTCCTTTAATCATAGACCCATTATTGGGGCATAACAGTATTAATCTTAAAGTTATAAGTCCACAATGCATCCATCATCCATTCTACCCCTTAACATTCCCCTTTGGACAGACCCATGATCTAGAACAAGCCTTATTTTATAGTGCCTTGTAGGTGATTTTGGCTGCTGCCTAAATTGCCTACTTTCCTCTCACCATTACCACGGAAATTGGGTCCACTGAAACAAAGGGGTAGTGTAAGAAATTAAGACTTCCATAAATCTCTTTAAATAATAAAGTATAAGATAGTGATACCTTTTTTTCTGCCACATAACCAATTCTTGCAAGAATAAGGTCATATAAAAGAATTTACAACACATGCTAGCATTATCCTACTGGACCCAGACCATTTGTATGTTTCTCTGTCTCTGAGAAATGTAGTTATTTACATGACTGAAACCTAAAAATTGTTTGATATGACCACTAATATCACCTACATTATTTTAAAGCCTGTTTAAAGCTTCTGTAATACATAGGCTTTGTAAACACTTATTAAGCATCTTGTATATATCAAACACTTTAAAAATCTCTGCTTAAAAAAAAAAAAAAACTCTACCTCAATGGAACTTTGAGTCTGAAAAAGATACAGGCAATATACAAGGCAACAGATAGAATAATTACATATTTGATTATATACTCTGAGGATGTCACCTTAAATTGATATGAAAATGATCAGAAGGATCTGGATTTCTTGTCAAAATTTTTTGCCTTAAAAAGAAATTGATATTTAGGGAAAGTTGTTACTGAAAGAGGTCCTGTGTCAACCAAAAATGTTAAACCATGATCTCGCTAAATTTTCCAGTTGTGATTATTGCTTTGTTTAGCTGTCTTCTATTAAGACTGAATTTAGTAATTCAGTCTCAGATTTCAGTAAGTCTTTTTTTAAAAGATTTTATTTATTTATTAGAGAGAGAGAGGGAGGGGCAGAGGGAGAGGAAGAACCAGACTCCTTGCTGAGCAGGCAGCTGATGCAGGACTGGATCCTAGTACCCTGGCATCATGACCTAAGCTGAAGGAAGACACTTAACCAACTGAGCCACCCAGGCACTCTAGACTGTAAACTTCTTAAAGGTAAAAAAGTTTATTCTTCTAGTAGTTCCACAGACATTTCTAACATCCATAAGAAAGCATGTACTGATGTAAAATGCCAGCAAATCAAATTATTTAAAAAAGAAAAAAAGAAAGAAAAGATATATCTGGATAAAGAGAAAAACAGAAAATCTAATAATACATTGAATTATTAGAGCAAAGAGTGGAGGAAGAGAAAATAAATATGAAATAGAGATTTCCACTAAAAGAAAAAAATTGAATAAGGCAGGAGATTTAGAAAATTATTATGACAGACTTGAGAAAAAAATAAAATAGGAATTTTTAGAAAATAGCAATGAATGAAAAGGTAAATTGTTCCTACCTCTATAATATTAGCTGTTTGTTGTTGTTGTTGTTGCTAATTTACCTATTTAATCTAATAAACAAAGAAAGGTTTCATTTAGGGATAAGGTTTCTCTCTCTATATATATATTTTTTCCATTTAGGGATAAGGTATATATATATATACATAGATATATATGTATATATATATATTTTTAAATTTTAATTGTTGGAAAATGTGTCACAGAATGTGTTTAAACTTTAAGATACAGATGCAACATGTAATGAACTGCATTATTTGAACGTCTAATTTGTAAATGCTGTTAGAGGAAACTTGGTGGAAATGTTCTTATGTGCTTGTGTTTCTGGAACTAAGTATATTTATTAATAAGGAATAGTTTAAAATTATGAAATGACCAGGAGTGGACAATTTTCCTAATCCTATCAGCTCTTTGCAGCTCTTTTATTAGCCCCCTTCAGGAATATCAGCTTTTTTATCTAATTAAATTTTATATTAATGTGCTTTTGACTTTTGGCCCTTCTCTTCCTTCTGTTCTTTTTTTTCCCCTAAATTACATGTTTCTGTTTAACAGCTACTATCAATTCTTTGATATGAATTCTCAACATCAATTTACTAACTCCAGAGATGAAGGAGCATCAATATTTAGAAGCGAAGAATACAAAGCCTTGGGCATCTGGATGGCTCAGTCACTTAAGCATCTGCCTTCGACTCTGGTGGTGATCCCAGGGTCGTGGGATGGAACCCCAGGTTGAACTTTCTACTCAGCTGGGAGCCTACTTCTCCCTCTCCTTCTGCCTGCAGCTCCCTTTGCTTGCGTTCTCCCTCTCTTTGTCAAGTAAATAAAATAAAATAAAATAAAATAATGTAAATAATACATTTATTTATTTATTAAAATGCAATTATTACACAATACATAATGTATTGCATAATTATAATAATGATTAAATAATTTATTAAATATTTATATTAAATATATCAATTTAATTAAATAAATATTTTTAGAATTTAAAATATTTCAAATTTAGATTATTAAATATTAAATCATTAATTTAATAAATAAATATCTAAACATAAATAAAATAATTTATTTATTAAAATGAATAAAATAATGTTGTCATTATCTCAGCATGTATTTTTAAATAGTCTAAAAAAAATCTAATAAAGTCTAAATACATTGAGTTCAGATATTTATACAAGTTAACCCAGACACTCAACCCACAGTTTCAAAACTTTTGTTTTTATCTACTACTCAAAATACGATTTTAATGTATTTATTTGTAACTTTGACATAGCAAGGAAACTTGGAGGAAAAGGAGACATTTGCTTTTAATATTTGAAAATTATTTTGTTGATTTAAAAAAATAAAAACCTTAACACGTGAGCATTTCTTCTTAAATAACACTGTGAAGTTTCTGAGTCGCATTCTATTAAAAGTGCTGATAAAATGGCCTCAGTTACTCATTTAAATTATCAGCTGAATGGGTAACAAATGAAGTAGAGAGCTTTTTAATTATTTATGAATGTATTGCTTGTGGATGGAGTGCCACATAGAGTTACCTCTCTTTTTGGCTTTGTTTTGTGAGCAGCAGTGGAATCTATGAATGAGATTAAACATAAGGACATTCACAGAAATTCTTAATGAACTTCTGGGGAAGGGCAATAAGTGCAAGGAAAAACTGCAGCAAGACTAATTACAAATTTCAAGTGGTCATCGCTTAATTATAGAAGCTTTTAAGTTCAAGTAATATATCTTTTTCATGAGCCTATCATATTGTATTAATTACCACAAACTGCACTCTTGAACACTTATCTTTTCACATATTTCTTATTCTTAGTACTTAAAATTACCCTTATGATTGATAAGTAAATGGATTTTACAGACAATGCATTTATTTACATAAATAAATAATGCTGTTTATATATATAAAAACAATTGAATATGTGTATGTGTTCAATGAATTTTTTTTCAAATTAACATCTTAATTCTACCACATTAGTTACAAATAGATATAGACTTTATAGATTCATCAAATATTTTATTCTCAAATTTATATGTCCTTTGTGAAGTAAATGAAACTGTATATATTAAATATAATCCTATCACATGTAACAGTTACTAGTGCATCCCAGGACATACATAGGTCAGGTCCTCCTCAAGGCATCACGGATAACTGGATTTCACTTTCTATCCTAGGAGTCTTCTGTATATTTCTGTGGCTTTTATACTACAATCAGGAGGAAGAATTCTTTTGCTAAAAGCTTCCAAATGACTATGCGAGTAGATTATTTGTAGACTAGTGATATAATATTATAGTTTAATATGTGAAGCATGATAAAATAAAATGCCATTGCCATATTTAATTTGTTCAGTAAAGCATTCATTTAGTTATCAAGCATTCATTTTCTTTTTTTAAAGATTTTATTTATTTATTTGACAGACAGAGATCACAAGTAGACAGAGAGGCAGGCAGAGAGAAAGGAAGGGAAGCAGGGTCCCTGCTGAGCAGAGAGCCTGATGTGGGGCTCTATCCCAGGACTCTGGGATCATGACCTGAGCAGAAGGCAGAGGCTTTAACACACTGAGCCACCCAAGAGCCCCAAGCATTCATTTTCTTTATACAGAAGAGATAGAACAATATTATATAGTAGAAAAGACAGTAAATAATCTAGAAACCTTGATCATTTTGTTTTGGCAATTTTAGAACATAAAATTAGCTAAAGCTCAAGTGCAAGTTATATTTGTATCATAGGAGGAAAAGTTAATTAAAAGTTTGTTTATTACCATAGTTTAACACTTCAACGAAATGATAACGAGTCCAAAATCAATGAATATATGAAGTATACAATAAAAACAATAATCTTGAGTGTATGTGACTCACTGTAGGTATTGATAGGCTAGAAATCAAAGGGAAAGTATCTATAGGGTTTGTTCAGTTCCATGCTCATCAGATTAATAGGCTTTCTCATATTGCTTCCTTCACCACATTAATTTGTCTAATGAAGTTTTCAAGAGTTAAAGACAGTGATAGGTTCATGGCTGGAGAGAAGGTACAGAATCTAAGATAGTTCAGCAGTGCTTATTATTTAAGAGAAAGACAGCATGGGAGGTGAGGGGTATATCATGCATCCTGTTTTCACTCCCTTTGTGGAGCACCTACCCTGGAGGTCATGTAATAATAACCAATGACCAAAAAACAATAAAAAAACCCAAACATCCATGTGGAAGTGCCATCCCTGCCTGGAGATGAGTAGACTGCTCAAACAGATCCTGGGCAGGCATCTCAGCCCAGGCCTGTGTTGGGGAAGCTGGTTCCTGGCTTTGGGCGCAATCTGGAAGCCAGCAAACTGACGGGAGAGTGCAGCCAGGGTTAACAGGACTGATGATCTTTTTGCAGCCAGGCCGCGGGTGGACACCCGCTCAAGGAGCCAGGCTAGGAGGCTGCCCAGCGCCAGTGCTGGTCAAGCTTGCAGCCCCCGGGGCTTCCCCCGCGCCCCAGCCAGGGCGGGGCCTCAGGAGGGAGGGGGCGGGGGCGGGGCAGAGAAGGGGCTTTGCTAATTGCCAAAGCGAAAAGGGAGCTCGCGGAGGACTCAGGAGGGAGGGGGGGGGGCGGGTGGAGGGCGGCGGGGAGAAGGCGCTTTGCTAATTGCCGAAGCTGGAAGTGAGCTCACAGAGGATGTGGCTGAGAGTCTGGGAGGAGGTGGAGGGGCTGGCGGAGGAGGGGCGGGCAGCGCCGCGGTGCTGTGCTGCGGCTCAGTCGGGACTGCAGGACCCACCGGACTCGCCGCCCGTACGCTCCCATGTGAGGCTCCGCTGTCCCGCTCGTGCTGCCTGCTGCCCCTCCCCGCCCCAAGGCTTCTCCGGACCACTCTCTGCACAGGGGTAAAGTGACACCGCGCCGCGCCCTCACCTGGAGCAGAAAGCGCGGACCCGACCTGGGGGCGAAGAGGGGGGTTGTGGAGGCCCAGCCTCCCGCGAACCCCAGGGCACCGGGACCACCCCGGACGCTGCGCCAAACCCGGGTCCTCATGGGGTCGGGCTGGGGACAGCGCCTTGCGAGGTGCCCCCCGCCAGCAGGCACGCTAGCCCCCATCTTTCCGCAGCCCCATGCGCCCGTGCTGAGGACCCCCTTCCCTCCCCCGCCGTGGCCCCGCTGCTTTTGTTCTGGACTTGGGATCCCAGGTGGAAACTAGTCCCTCAGACCTCCCTGGCAGCAAGGAGGGCAGGGAGGGATTCTTGGTTTCCTGCCCTGGGTCCTCCTCTCTCCCCATTCACAAGCCTTCTGGCTTCCCTTTACTCTCCTCATTGTCAGTTTTCTGAAATGGTTTTCTTCTGCATGTTGACCCAAAGAGCTATTTCATGAATGAATATACACGAAACTGAGTTGGAGCCCACCTGTAGAGGCCTTTCATTAGAATGGTCTCTGGTTCTAGCCTCAGTTCAGAATACTGCATGTACCTGAGGACCAAGTCCAGATGTTTCTTTCATCTCTGACTTGAATTTGAAATCCTCCTCAGACTTCAGCTTCCAGGATTTCTCCAGTCCTTGCTCTCCCACTGTCTTGCTGGGGATCCGCCATGAGTGTTGAACACAGGAATGAATGAATGATATATACCCCAGACTGCTGGGGCTTTGTCTTCTTTTGCTGAGGTTGGAAATGCTTGGGAGAGACCCCCTGTATGCAGATAGAGAGCTGCATGCAATTGCTTAGATAAACGTGTTCCCCACTTAATTGCTTGGGCATGGAACATTTCGCCCTTAACCAGTGGCTTGAGCAGTTAGGAGGAGACAATCTGGAGGTGAATCAGAAGATGGCTGAATCCACATGGTGGTGGTCTGGGTTTGGGAGATTTTCCTGGAGATTCAAAGGAAAGATATAAATTCTTCCAGTGTGGAGTGGTAAACATTTTATCGATGGGAGATGGAAAATAAATGGTCTGGTTAAACTTTCCCGCCCCCTCAAAACCCATTATTTGAAAACACAAAAAGGGAAGTGAAGGGAGAAATCCTCCCACTCCCATTCCCACTCACCTCCATAGCCATCTCCTCTTCCAAGAACCTAACAGACAAGGTGCCAAGAAGTGTTAGGTACCAGCAGTGGTCTCAGATCTCATTCAAGAATCATGGTGAAAGGCTTTCAAATAGATTGTGGGGGAACAGGGATCCAATTAGGGGGGGACAAGTTTAAGGTTTGCCTGGTCCCCTAAAAATTAATGGCACTAGAGAAGATGAGCTTTGGGAACTATAGCTTAATGGATACAATGTGTTAAAAGCTTCAGTGAGTCATGGTGGGAAGAGGCCAAGAGGGTAGCAAACACAGTCTTAGATGATGTTATTAATAGCACTACAGGCTCTAGATTTCCTGTGGTGGTGTTCTTGGCAAGACCAGCCCGGCCAAAGTGGATACTCTCAACCTGGAACAGAGGGTCTTGGAGATGCCAGCACGTGAGGTATGATGAGAGGGTAAAATGATAGGAGGTGTCCTTTGGAAGGACTGACTCCTTGACTTTAAAAGGGAGAACCCAAATCTGTAGGTGAAATCTTTCTGGCTACAAAGAGGGCCAAGGCCTCCTAAGGTCAAGGTCTCCTCGTCACTTGCAAAGATGTCGAAGAACATATTCAGACATTTCAAAGATGTCCTCATATCATTGGTTCCCACTCTGGAATTCTATCAATAAGGTGAGAGTTCCTCTAGTTGAAAAAGAGATCTAAAAAGACTTCCCTTTCTCATGTAATTTCTGTAACCTCCAGGACACACCCACCTCCCCCTTCCAGCTCTGTAATGAAGCCACAGCTGGTGCCAATTTGTGGAACTCCTTAAAGGCTATTCTCCCTTATATACCCCGGGACCAAGTTCCCATGCTCCCTCACCCGATTTCCTGCACTCACCTCCCACCTGGTGTGTTCACACCTGCAAGTGCCTTTTACCAACCCCTTTGCCAAAAGGCAGCCAGAGTGACCTTTCAAAGACCTATCAGTTCCTGGCATTTGTCTCCATAGAAATCTGCACTGATCTTCTAACAAATTCTCAGTCCTCCAAAGGCACCCATAATCCTCCCATCAGTCTATTCATACCCCTCCAACTGACTGATGCCTGTTCTGCCCCATCTCTCTGCCCTTCAACCACACTGCCTCCTTCTTCCTGTGGAGACCTCTCATGGCACCTGCCTCCAAGCACAGGTGATTCCCATTGATGGGAAGACCCTCTTCTCTCCCCCATCTCCCCACTCCAGTTACTCCCACTTATTCGTGAGCTCACAAGCCCCATGGTACACACTCTCCATGCAGCCTGCTCTCTCTTTTCTAGCACTGGCCTCCGTTTCTAGCTGTGCTTGTGTCAGGGATGTCCCTCCCCAGCCAGCCTCCAAGCTCTCCTTCCCTTTAGCTCCAACACCTGACACAGTGCCTGGCACGTAGTAAGCCCTGGCTAGCTTCTAAGAGCCTCACTGAGGGACTGAAAGCATTTTAAAAATGTCACCACGTAGGCTCGAAACTGTAGGCAGAAAAAGCTTTGCCTGGATTGACATTTTAGAGACGTATTCGTCAAGTTGGATGTGTTCACTGACTTTACCTTGTAAAATTTAAAAAAAAAAAAAGGACCTCTGTATCGCTTCGCATCTAAGGAAGGCGCATGTATACTATTAGACCACGTTATGAGCTTAATGGAAGGAGACAAGATGTTTTCGCTAAGAAAATGTATAAGACTGTTGAGGTCAAGTGGGAGGAAACAGTCCGTTTGTTGGAGCATTGCTATCTTACTCTATCACAGCCACTCATAAAAATCTGACACGGGGTGAGTCAGAATTGTCTGTCGGAGAGGAGTTAGATCTGGCTCATGTTCCTACAGACATGAAAGCCAGAAACGAAAAAGGAGGCTTTAAAAGCGTGGGTTGAGGAGGCGGTGTGGTTCCTGCGATGAGCTAAGTGCCCAGGGCCACCAGCAGACATGCTGGCCTGTGTCCGTCCTTGGTTCTGGGGTCCCTCTTGCACCATGTGGTGAGGCTGGTGGCTGGGAGAAGCTCAGGACAGGACCCGGTGGCATCTTATTTCTCCCACCCTCCTGTGGGCTCCAGTGGGCTCCAGTAGGTCCCAAGGGACAGCCTGCCTTCCTTGAAAAGCCCAGTAGCACTGGGAGCAGAAACTGGGGCCAAAGAGTGAGCACCCTGTTTGACAAGCTGGACCAGCCACCTCTTCTTCAGATGCAGGGGGAGCCCTGGCATGCTGACTCCTCCCTTCTCCCTTTCCCCTTTCCTCTTTCCTCCCTCTTTCCTTCCCCTCTCTCCTTCCCTGGTGGTGCCCTTTCCCAATGCCCACTTCATCCCTTTTCCTTTCTACATTCCTGTCTTCTAGAGTTTCTTCTCTTTCCTCCCCATTACTTCCCTTCATCAGAATCTCCTCTTTGGTCCCTTTGTCCCTGCTCTCTGCTCCTCCTCCCCTTCCCTGGCCCCTGTTCAGCTCCATACTGAATGCAGGCAGAGCTGGACTAACATGCTCACTTGCTTGCTCAGCCAACCTCCAGAGAAGTCACTCTTCGGTGGCCACCTTCCTGACCCCCTGGTCGCTTCTCCACTTGTTCAGATATTGCTCTGAAGTCTGAGGAGGACAGAGCGGGGCTGCCACAGAAGCAGGCCAGAGGAGAAACCAAACCATGTGTCCACACTGTCCCCCAGCACTGCTGCTCTGAGAGCTTTCGGAGTCCTCAACAGGGTTAGGATTTAGGGGCTTCTTCAGAACCGGGAGTGAAAACAAGCATAGGTCAAAAGAAAAGCGACGGCCCCCACACAAAAATAATAATCACAAATGAAAACTATGTTAACTCTGAAGTCCCAAAGTCGAAGAATTGCCTTGAATCTGTCACTAGAAAGCACCCAAGGCCTCACTCTCTGGGTTCTGGGTGCCCTGGGAATGGCAGGAGGCTCTGACATGCACGTGGGGGTGCCGAACTATGAGGGCTAGCCTGCCCGCTGGCAGGGGGGTGGTACCTCCTGTGGCGCTGTCCTGGCACGACCCCCTGCGTAGGGGGTGTGGCGCGGCGTCCTGGGTGGTCCTGGTGCCCTGGGGTTGCCGGAAGCCTGGGCCCCGACCACTCCACCCTCCCCCCCCCCCTGCTCCTGTCCTGCGTTTTCTGCTTCAGGTGAGGGCGCGTCGAGGTGTCACTTTACCTGTGAGCAGAGGGTCCTCCAGAGAAGCCATGGGGCAGGGAGGGGCAGCAGGCAGCAGGAATGAGAACGGGACACCGTGGCCTCTGGGGCTAAGCTGGAGCGTGGGAGCGCAGGGGCAGCGAGTATGGTGGGTCCTGCAGTCCCGAATGGGCTGCAGCACAGCACCCTGGAGCTGTGTGCCCCTCCTTCCCGCCTGGGCAATTAGCAAAGCCCCTTCTCCTGGCCCCCCCCGCCCCGCCCCCGCCCCCCTCCCTCCTGAGTCCTCTGAGAGCTCACTTCCAGCTTTGGAAATTAGGAAAGACCCTTCTCTGCGCCGGCCCTGCCCCCTCACTCCAGGGGCCTGAACCCTGGCTGGGGTGCAGGGCTATGCCCTAGCATGCTGCCCCATTGCCAGCGCCTGCGCTGGGCAGACTCATAGCCTGGCTTTCTGAGCGGGTGTCCACGGGCAGCCTGGCTGCGAAAAGATCATCAGTCCTAAAAGCCAGCTGCACTCTTGGGTCAGTTTGCTGGCTTCCAGATTGCGCCCAAAGCCAGGAACCAGCTTCCCCAGCACAGGCCTGGGCTGAGATGCCTGCCTGGGATCTGTCTGAGCAGTCTCCTCCACTCCAGGCAGGGATGGCACTTCAACCTGGATGTTTGGGTTTTTGGTTTGTTTTTTTGGTCATTGGTTATTACATGACCTCCAGGGTAGGTGCTCCACAAAGGGAGTGAAAACAGGACGCCTGATATATATGCATATGGCCATTCTAGAAAAATAGCTTGGGGTTCTCTCGGGAACGCGGCATTGGTCCTTGCACTATGGTTTAATAGAAAAGGGATTATGCACCAAGTTACTTAAATGAGCATAGGTTGAAATCGTTTACTGAGAGTAAATATTTTAAATAGTTATATTTTAACTAAATCTATCATCAATCATAAATCTATTACACGAAGGTTACAGGCAATTTAAAAGCAAGAGCACTCTCTTCAGGGTTTTAAATAATCCCTGTCTGTCTTGGCACATGAGAATGCAAAGATAGGAAATGGTTTGTAAAAGATCATATAATAGCTTTTACTAATTCTATTTATTTGACAGACAGAGATCACAAGTAGGCAGAGAGGCAGGCAGAGAGAAAGATGGGGAAGCAGGCTCCCCGCCAAGCAGAGAGCCTGATGAAGGGCTCGATCCCAGGACCCTGAGATCATGACCTGAGCCCAAGGCAGAGGCTTAACACACGGAGCCACCCAGGCGCCCCCAGATGAAATACATTTCTGACTTAGAAACTTCAGATAGAATTATTTTGTCCATGATGACAACTGAAGAAAATGTGTCATCCCTAAACCTAACCTTAAACCCTACCAACACTGAAACCTAAGCTGACCTTAAAGCCCAAACTAGAACCCTGAATCCCAAACCTGGAATGGAACCCAAAGCCTGTACCTGAGCCCTGGATCCAAGCCCTGAACCAAGAACCCAAACCCTAAACCAGACCTCCAAGTCATGAAACCTGAACCCAAATCTCAGCATGAAGTCAAACCCCAAATTTGACCTTGAACTTTATCCCATAAGCCCTGAGTCTTAAAGCCTAAATCATAAACTTAAAGCCCTAAACTATAACTCTGTTCCCTTGTCCTTCACTCTAAACCCTCACCCTAACACTAAACCCAAAGCCTGATTAGAACTCTGACTAAAACCTGAACCTGAACCCAAATTCAAACCCTTCACCACACTTTGCTTATGCACTTGCCATTGATGGATATTTGCAGTTTGTACCTCTTGATTCTTGTGAACATTGTTTGGGTTGGGGGCTAGGGTTAGGGTCTTGGATTAGGGTAGGGTCCAGGCTTGAGACCAAGTTGAGGTCAGAGTGTGGGTCTGCATCAGGGCCATGTTCAGTGACACTGTTTGGGTCAAGGACTGTTGTAATTCCACATTGTTTCCAATTCATTGTTCCTTAGCTATTTGGGGGGAAGTTGGGGGGTATTGGGCTCCATGCAGCTTGAATTTCCGGAATGAAATGGCATCAGCTGGACCCCAGGAGGGAGCAGGACCTTCCACTGAAGGGTGAGCTCCCACAGTCCTGCACTGCCTTGCACCGCCTGCAGAGGGCGCCAGACCCCAGCTCCCGCCCTGAGCCCAGGCTGCACAGCCACAGCTGGGACCAGAGCCCCGCCTCTTCAGGACCCACTGTGGAGACTTCTGGAGAATGTGGGGCGCCTCCCACCCTGACAGGACAAGCTGAGGAGGGTGTGGCTCTGCATCCACACTGACCGGACCCGTTGTGGAGGACGCGCCCACACTGGCAGCAGTCCAACCTCCTAAGGACCAGATGCTGGAGGAGCTGAGGAGAAGCCGCCTGAGTGGACTGTCAAGGGGTTCGTGGTCTCAGGACCCCACAGAGAAAGGGAGCCCTATGTAGACACTGGGGCTTCCGTCGTTTTGTGTGAGGAGACGTGGACTCCTGCTGTGCTGTGCGCGGGGCTGTGGGGTCCCCCCTTTCTGGGCTCGGGTGCTCCTAGGTCCTCATCTGTGTTTGTGTGCTCGCGGATTAGGTTCCTTGGGCTCCTCAGATGGTCTGCAGTCAGGGAGCGTCCCCCTGCTTTGGTGCTCGTGCTCTCCCCACCTCAGCCCTGCGGGGTCCTTCCCGTGTCCACACCCACTCCAGGCTTGCGCCTAGTCCGGAAATTCGGGAGCCAAAGTGAGGACTCTGTAGCCGGTTTTGGGGAGAGTAGGTATTTTCCCAGTGTGGGTTCTTCCCTGAGCACAGTGCCTCCCCATCTCCGTGTGTACCCCTCCCTGTCTGTCGTCATTGTTGCAGGGCTGTCACTTTCTTGGTTCAGGGGCCTCCTGGGTATCTTGCTATCTTGGATGCAGGTGTAAATGAGATCGTTCTCAGCAGTCTCTTTCTGATGGGTCCTTCCGAGCACGTAGGAGTGCCACTAATTTGTGCATATTGATTTTGTTCCTTGCAACTTCTTGAATTTATTAGTTCGATTGGCCTTAAACTTAATCTGCCAGTTATTTGACCAGCAGCATGGGTTTAATTGGGAAGAGCAGAGAATGGCAGTCTGGGCTGAGCAAGCTAAGGTCCCATCACAGGCAAGTGCGAGAAACAAAGGAGAGGAACATTATTTCATGGAGGAGGAAGAAGTTGGGAAGGGTGCTTGAAGGAAAGTCCCTTGGAGAAAGGCAGGGTGATGGAGAATTCTCACCAGCTGAGCTGCAAAGCTCCTACAAAAAGTCAGGAGATGAACCTCCAGCTTCCCCTGTGGGGCCTAAAATTGGTGAGTCTCTCCTGTGGGGGATTGCAATGTGGGGTCTGTAATGGGCACTGAGCACCAGGCGCCCCCTTCCAGCCTCCCCTTCTGGCATCCCCAGTCCACTTTACTGGGGCTTCCCTTCCTGCTTTTGCACAGTTCTAACCAGCTTGTGGTGGAACGTTGTGGAAAAACTGAAATTCCAAATCCACTGCTTCTACTGCACCTGAGATACAGGGGCCCATGATTTAATCCTCCCACGAGTCTCTTGCTAGCCCCACCTGTCCGTTACTCATTTTGAGAGTTGATATTACCAAAGTACTGTAATTCTAAAAATTTCTGAATTAGCTGTATTATTTCTTTTTAGGTATGAAGTTAACTTCCAATTATATGAATTTAATATTTTGGTCATTGTTTTCTAATTTTATTGCCTTATTCTTGGAAAATATAGCCTGATATTTAACTCTAGGAATTTATTGGCATATACTTCTGGCCTAAATAATGGCCTGTTTGTGAAAATGTTCAACTTATGCTTATATACTTACTGAAGACTCTTGTTTTGGGGTCAGGATGGCTACATTTATTAATAGATCAGGACTATTAGATTCTCTAAATTTTGATGTCTCTTAATTTAATCTAATTAAATTATCAGTTAATGAAAGAAGTTAAATTTTTTATGTACTACTGCATCTAAACTTATCAAAGTCTTTGCTATAATTAGACAAGTATGTCATCCTGTTTTTATACCAAGTCTCACATTAAAAAAATCATACTATCTGAAATATTATTTATTTTTATTATTATTTAGTTTTTTTTAAAAGATTGTATTTATTGGGGTACCTGAGTTAAGTGTCTACCTATAGCTCAGGTCATAATACCCGGGTCCTGGGATAGAGCCCCGCAGGGGGTTCCCTGCTCAGTGGCGTGCTTCTCCCTCTCCCTCTGTTATTCCCTCTGCTGTGTGCATGTTTTTCTTTTCTCACTCTCTCTCAAATAAATAAGTAAAATTTAAAGATTATCTCTCTCAAATAAATAAGTCAAATTTTTTTTCTCAATGGGAGGGAGAAGCAGACTCTCCACTGAGCAGGGAGCCTGATGCAGGGCTCAATACCAGGACCCTGGGATCATCACCTGAGCTGAAGGCAGACACTTGAACCGACTAAGTCACCCAGGCACTCCAGCTGTTTATTTATTTATTTATTTTTATTATGCATATGTTTTATCTCTCTTTTCTACAAGTCTTTTTTTTGATCTTTTTACTTTTTTCATAAAACTGAACTATTTCAAGATGACTTGGTCATCCTCTTTTCCCCAACCTCAAAGATCATAGAGTATATTTTAACTGTTAAAATAATATTAGTATTTAAGTGCTGCCTACACAAATTAAGGCAAATTATCTGTGATCTGTATTCCTGAAAATATTTTTTTTATTATGCCTTCCTATGCCAATGACATTTTATAAGGATCTAAATGTTTCCATTTGTGATTTTTTTTCAAGATAATAAAGCTATTACTTCATTCTTTTTTATATCTGATGTTATTTAAAAAAATTCTGTCAGTCTGATTCTTGTTTCTTTATTAATGAATTATTTTTTTTCTCTCTAACACTTGTGATTTTTTTTGTGTGTCTTTGGTATGTATGCCCTAGTTTGGGATTCATAGAGTCAACTCTAGTTATGAATATTTTCTTTCTTTTCTTGTATGTAAGTTTTAATCCAGTGTCTTGACTATTTTATGCTTGAGAAATAGATGTACATTAATATTCAAATATTTCTTTCCTTTTTCTTCTTTCATTTAAAAAAAGTCATTTATTTTATTTTATTTAAAAATATTTATTTATTTATTTGGAGTAGAGAGAGAGGGTCATGAAGAGTGGCTGATTATATACTTTCAATTTGGGAGGAGGTTAGGGATAGCACAAGCCTCCAAGGTATTTTATAAACAAGGTTTCCAGGACCTTGAGGGGGCTAGCTATTGTTAGGGAAAGGTCATTTATTACTATTTAGTAAAAACTCAGGGAAGAGACTCTTCTGATGTGTATCAGTGGGTATATGCTTGGGAGATGATTGCCAATGTATATCTTGAGGGCAGGGGTGGGGAGTAGAGATAAAGAAGTTTCCAAAGTAATTTTTACATGTGAAAGTAGATTTTCAGTATCCTGGGGGGTGGACTAAGAATGCTTTTTGCCCTGAGTGGATGTGTCCACATGGAAGCAGCTGAGTCCCCAGAGGAGCTTCAAGGACTTGTCAACAGGCTATGAGTAGTAAGGAAATCTAATTTCTTCTCTAGCTTTTGTTCCACACACATCACCTACATCTTACACCTCTTTTATATTGATAATTTTAATGCTTTGCTGGTATCCAGATGACTATATCCTTAAGTGACTTCTTATCTCTATTGAATCCATTACGTATTCTATCCATTGTATTCTTAATTCAACTAGATTACATATATTTAATCTATTAGTACGACTAGGTTCTTATTCTTGTTTTTATTTCAAAATCTTTCCTTATTTCCTTACATTATTTATTGGGTATATTTTAAATCCCTGAAATACTCACTTATTATATATAAGCTGTCAACCGTATTCTTATTTTGAGGTAGCTATATCTTTTTGGGTTTTAGGACATCATACCAACAATGCCAAATAATTTTCAGACAACAGCAGGATCTCCAAGAATTCAACTAAATTCTGACACTATCTACCTGAACATAGTGTAAGATTTCATCAGTTAAGGGATCAGTCCTCCAAGACTATCTCCAACCCCACCTCAGATGCCAGTCTCACTGTAGGCCCCAGGTTATTACCTGTGCTTGTGACTGAGCAACTACAGGTTGGAGGTCCCAGTGGCCTACTTCTTACGTTCTTTTAATTTGCTACAGGGACTCACAAAACTCAGAAAAATACTTACTTTATGTTTGCCAGCTTATTAAAAGATATAATAGAAGATTTAAATCAATAGATAGATAAAGAAGTGCACAGGGCAAGGTATGGAGAATGGGCACAGAGCTTCTATTACCTTCTGTAAGACTGCCACTCTTCCTGCCTTTTCATACATTTCACAAACTAAAAGCTTTCTGAACCCAGTCCTTTCAGCTTTTCTGTGGAGGCTTCATGACATAGTCATGACTGACTAAATCATTGTCATTTGCTGATCTAATCTCCAGATCCTCTTCCCTCCCCAGATAATCCTGTATTGGGAGGAAGGGGAGGCAAAAAGTTGTGAAGGCTTTCACCAAGTGGTTGGTCCTTCAGGCAAACAGCCCTTGCCTTGAGTGAGGTCTGAAGGTCACTTCATTAACAGAACAAAACACACCTCTCTCACCCTTATCACAGGAAATCCCAAGAGTTTTAGGAGCTGTGAGTCAGTAGCCATGGTTGAAAACCAAATATTCAGATGACCAAAATATATTTCTTGTAAACCACTATATTACACTACATGCTTAAGTATTTAATTATGTGATCTTTTAAACTAATATTTTTCTAAGAGTATAAACTGTTCTGGCAGTAATCTGGATTGGGGAGTGATGTATTGCCAAATTTCTGTCGTTTTAGTCCAGGAAGTCAAAGAGAAAGAACAGGAGAGCCCCTTAGGGCAGGAAGTTCAAAGTAACAATGTTAACTACTACTACCTTTTCTTGATTTTTTTTTTTTTTAAACAAGCAAATCTTCTCTTCAGAGTTGCAGTTTAAAGCCAAGAACATGCAGAATTGGGAGAAAAAATAGTTAAATTTGGAGACTTGCAGAGGTAGAATCAGAGTAGTGAAAGCCATTACAGCAACTGAACTAACTGAGGTCAGTCTTTGGTGAATCACAGAAACAGGTGGAGTTGTCAAACAAAGGAATCTTTGTTTACAACATACAAGGAGATCACAGGGAATAAGTTCCAAAGCCTTGACTGTTTGAACAGGAGAGAGATTTTTATTTAGTATTTAAGATGAATACTCAGAAGGGAGAGTTTTATTATTCCGTGTATGGTTGGTCATAAGGTTGTGGATGCATGCACATCCACATATGTATTTGTGCAATATGTATTGCATGTTCACCTGAATGAAGCTTGTATTCCACCGAGGGCAGAAACTTCAACGTTAGAATAAAGCAGAGGTGACTGTTGGACAAGGGAAAGGGACTCTGCAGGCTTCAAGAGCAGATAGAAACTAGATGGGGTCTTGGGCTCATTTTCTGGGACAAGGAATGCAAGGCCTTGATTGCTTTTGAAATAGCACTAGGAGTTTTACCACTGATTTATTGTCTCAATAGCTTAGGCTATTTCCTGGTCTGGTGGTGACTGTTAGTTTTCCCATTGCCTTGTTCCCTCAAAATCCTTAAGGAGTGAGGTTTTTGCATTTCTTTTTAAGAACCTCCCAGGAAGTTTAGGAAGAAGTGTGCTTGGGCAAGTACACAGGTGGGGTATAGATCATTGAAAATAGCTGGGGACAAAAAATGATTTTCTTATGTCAGGAAAACTATATGTCATCTTAATTTTCTGGGAACCTCTAATTCTTTCTGCTGATGTTACCAGCAGGCTTCTGAGATATTACTGATTGTTCTCTTGTACCTAAGGAAAAAGAAATGTAGAAAGCAAAAGACAAAACTTTAAAATCTATCCTCCAACTCATCAATTCACTGCAGCCACCTCTCTGTCTTTCCCTTTCTCTTTTTCTTTATCTTTCTCTCTCACTTTCTCTCTCACATACGCACAACACACGCAAATCATCTTAAAACAATTTTTAATTTTCCCTATTCCATTTTAATATACTTGAGGCATGATCATTTTCTTAGTAAATACAAGAAAAAAAAATCTAGGATTCCATCATTCTGTGTGATTAAAGTATTGAGGAATTTACTTCCAATAGCACTTATAAAAACACATTTTATTTATGTAATATTATATAATCAGGTGCCTGCATTTTTCTTATTCTCTAACTAGTGTTATTTGGCAATTAATATTTTGTCAATCAATATTCCCCTATATCTGAATGTGTGGGCAGTGAGAGATGAGTTAGAGGCAAGGATGGTGAACACTCCCAACAACTGCAGACTACATATATCTTAAGCCATGATTTTCTTTGCAAAGGTCAACATTGATAATGTTCTAGTCATACCTCCGTGTACCAGGAAAGAAGTAGCATATTTCTTGAAAGACACAGCTATCAAAGCTCCATTGAGAAACTGTAAAGATGGACAAGCGATTTCCAAATTACATATCTGATAATGGACATCTACTCTGATTATTTAAATATGAATAAAAATAAAAAAACCTTACTAATAACCAAACAGAGTATCCAATTTTACATGTGAAGGAAATAATGGAAGAGACATGTCACCAAAAGTATATGGATGGCTTATAGGCACATGACAAATTTCTCAACATTTAGACATTAAAGAAATACAAATTAAAATCATAATGAGACATGCTTACATATCTATTAGAATGGCTAAAATTATAAAGGCTAATTGTACTTGGTCTGAGCTAGATTGAGAAGCAACAAAAAATCTAAACTGTTGTTGGCATATATCATGATACAACCACTTTGGAAAATAGTTTGAAAATTTTTTTAAATGCAAAATATGTTGCAGTTACAAAAATAGCCATTTTACTTCTAGGCATTTAACCAAGAGAAACAAGCCCTATGTTCATACAGGGACTTGTATATGAATTTCATAGCAGCTTTATTTTTAAGAATTGAAAACAGTGGAAATGTTCATCAATGTCCATCCATAGAGCAAAGAAAAATTATGATCTATTCATTAAAGAGATTACTATTCAACATCAAAATGAACTATTTACAATTGGAGATTCTCAAAGTAATGATGCTGAGAAAAGAAAAGCCAGGCAATGAATAGTATATACAGTGTGATTCCATGACTATAAAAAATCTAGAAAATACAAATTTATATATAGTCACAGTCATCAAATATATTGGTGTGATTTTAGTGCCTTCTTCTGTGATCCTATAGCTTCCTACACTTGCATCTCTGAGCATTTGTTACACCATGTGAAAATATGAACTCTTTCTCTTCATTCTGTCTTACTAGAATAAGAGTCCTTGAAATTTTATGGACAATTGAACTCTCAGTTATTAGCAGAAATTCTATCACACAGTAAGTTTCCAAATATAAAAGCCAGAGTTTTACAATGACTTCTAAGCTTTTACATGATCTAGCCACTCATTTAACCTCTGTGACCTCTTTCCCTGCTACTCTTCAGTCACTCACAGTGGCCTCCTTGCTATTCCTCAGATATGCCAGGCATGATCCAACCTTATGGCCTTCAAGATAGCCAATTCCTTTGTCTGGAGTGACCTTATTGCTGATAGTTCTGCGCAAATTCATCACCTTTCCATACCTTTGTTCAATTGTCAGCTTCATTGTAACTACCCTGATCTTCCTATTAAAAATTTTAACTCCCCATCCCCTGCCTAGCAACCTTGATTTTTCTCACCCTGATCGAGTTTTTCTTTTTCCCCATTGTACTCATCCTTTTTGAATGCACTATGCAATTTTTATTAAGGTTTATAGCTTTGAATTGTCTCACCCATTAAAATAAAAGTTCTACAAAGCCAAGTATTTCATTTACCAGTGTAGTCTGAAGTAATATCTGCCATATAATAGTTCAGTAGACAACTGGTAAATTTCAAAATAAATTAATGTTGAGAATATACTGAATTTCACAAGTCATTTCAATATTTATTTCCAAAAAATAAACTATGTAAAACATACCTTAAATTTACTTTCAAAATATTTTATAGCATATAATGGACAATATACATAAGCCTTAAAGAAACAATCCTATAAATAACCATTTCATACCTACTTAAAAACTACATAATACCACACTCCTAGATCCTCTCTGAACGCTCTAAAATAACCCTAAAGGAAATACATTTTTAAAAATAACAGATTTTTTGTCAAATAATTTAATAAAATAAAAGTTTCATTCATCTATGTAGATCATAATAAATGTTTTTAATAAGCATGAAATTATAACTCTGAAGTGTGCTAAAATGAAACCACCTGCTAAGGGTGAGAGAATAAAAATAAACATCATGTTTCCAAATAAGAGGAATTTATTACCTTTGAATCAAAGCATGTGGATTTGTTCAAACTGGCAATAAAGGAATATGGAGACACAAACCATAGAAAGTCATATTTTAGATTTCTAAAAGACTTCGAAGTGAAAAGTATACATTCACTTCTCACTTATTGCTCCTACATATTCATGAATTTGAGAGAAAATATAGGCCCTGTGTGTCTTAGCAACTAATGGGATATTTTTTGATATTTACATGCTTACACATAGTATGTGTTATAGTCTTCTCTTTTACATGCTGTAAAAAGGTTAACCCCTTTTCTGCAGAGATCTGAAAATGTGAAACAGTGCCTGAGTAGCTGAATTCATCTAATTCAAATTTCTTGCAGGTCTAAGACCTATTGATTTTCACTTGACTGCCTCCTTTTTCATCTGTCAATTGGTTACAAATTCTGGTACTGAAGAGAATACATTGGGGCTGGTGGCTCAGTGTGTTAAAGCCTCTGCCTTCAGTTCAGGTCATTATCTCAGGATCCTGGGATCGAGCTCCACATCGGGACATAATGTAACGACAGATAGTTTATATGGGAGCCCTTTGGGTACTCTGGTGGATGAATGTTTTTAAATTAGTTTTTCATGGACATGGGGAGTTAGAGACGAGAAGGGAGGTGGGGGAAATTGGAAGGGGAGCTGAATCATGAGAGACTATGGACTCTGAAAAACAATCTGAGGGTTTTGAAGGGGCGGGGGATTTGGAGGTTGGGGTACCAGGTGTTGGGTATCATAGAGGGCACTGCTTGCATGGAGCACTGGGTGTGGTGCAAAAAGAATGAATACTGTTATGCTGAAAATAAATAAAAAATTAATTTAAAAAATATTAGTTTTTCGTAAACTACAAAAAAAAAAAAAAGAAAGAAAAGCGCTCCCATTTATAGCGTACACTTTATGGTTCACAAAGCACGTGCCAACAATAAAAATAATAATGGGTTACCGTTACGCTTCATAGAAAAGGAGGTACAGGGAAATTGAATGAAAGGGAATAACAAAGTAGGTTCATAAGTCAATCTTCCTTGTAAAAAAATTAACGTGAAAGTGCGTTTCTGCCACCTCTCTCCTGTGTGACATTTTATCGATGGGAGATGGAAAATAAATGGTCTGGTTAACCTTTCCCTCCCCCTCAAAACCCATTATTTGAAAACACAAAAAGGGAAGTGAAGGGAGAAATCCTCCCACTCCCATCCCCACTCACCTCCATAGCCACCTCCTCTTCCAAGAACCTAGCAGACAAGGTGCCAAGAAGTGTTAGGTACCAGCAGTGGTCTCAGATCTCATTCAAGAATCATGGTGAAAGGCATTCAAAGAGATTGTGGGGGCACAGGGATCCAATTAAGGGGGACAAGTTTAAGGTTTGTCTGGTCCCCTAAAAACTAATGGCACTAGAGAAGATGAGCTTTGGGAACTATAGCATAATGGATACAATGTGTAAAAAGCTTCAGTGAGTCATGGTGGGAAGAGGCCAAGAGGGTAGCAAACACAGTCTTAGATGATGTTATTAATAGCACTATAGGCTCTAGATTTCCTGTTGTGGTGTTCTTTGCAAGACCAGCCCGGCCAAAGTGGATACTCTCAACCTGGAACAGAGGGTCTTGGAGATGCCAGCACGTGAGGTATGATGAGAGGGTAAAATGATAGGAGGTGTCCTTTGGAAGGACTGACTCCTTGACTTTAAAAGGGAGAACCCAAATCTGTAGGTGAAATCTTTCTGGCTACAAAGAGGGCCAAGGCCTCCTAAGGTCAAGGTCTCCTCGTCACTTGCAAAGATGTCGAAGAACATATTCAGACATTTCAAAGATGTCCTCATATCATTGGTTCCCACTCTGGAATTCTATCAATAAGGTGAGAGTTCCTCTAGTTGAAAAAGAGATCTAAAAAGACTTTCCTTTCTCATGTAATTTCTGTAACCTCCAGGACACACCCACCTCCCCCTTCCAGCTCTGTAATGAAGCCACAGCTGGTGCCAATTTGTGGAACTCCTTAAAGGCTATTCTCCCTTATATACCCCGGGACCAAGTTCCCATGCTCCCTCACCCGATTTCCTGCACTCACCTCCCACCTGGTGTGTTCACACCTGCAAGTGCCTTTTACCAACCCCTTTGCCAAAAGGCAGCCAGAGTGACCTTTCAAAGACCTATCAGTTCCTGGCATTTGTCTCCATAGAAATCTGCACTGATCTTCTAACAAATTCTCAGTCCTCCAAAGGCACCCATAATCCTCCCATCAGTCTATTCATACCCCTCCAACTGACTGATGCCTGTTCTGCCCCATCTCTCTGCCCTTCAACCACACTGCCTCCTTCATCCTGTGGAGACCTCTCATGGCACCTGCCTCCAAGCACAGGTGATTCCCATTGATGGGAAGACCCTCTTCTCTCCCCCATCTCCCCACTCCAGTTACTCCCACTTATTCGTGAGCTCACAAGCCCCATGGTACACACTCTCCATGCAGCCTGCTCTCTCTTTTCTAGCACTGGCCTCCGTTTCTAGCTGTGCTTGTGTCATGGATGTCCCTCCCCAGCCAGCCTCCAAGCTCTCCTTCCCTTTAGCTCCAACACCTGACACAGTGCCTGGCACGTAGTAAGCCCTGGCTAGCTTCTAAGAGCCTCACTGAGGGACTGAAAGCATTTTAAAAATGTCACCACGTAGGCTCCAAACTGTAGGCAGAAAAAGCTTTGCCTGGATTGACATTTTAGAGACGTATTCGTCAAGTTGGATATGTTCACTGACTTTACCTTGTAAAATTAAAAAAAAAAAAGGACCTCTGTATCGCTTCGCATCTAAGGAAGGCGCATGTATACTATTAGACCACGTTATGAGCTTAATGGAAGGAGACAAGATGTTTTCGCTAAGAAAATGTATAAGACTGTTGAGGTCAAGTGGGAGGAAACAGTCCGTTTGTTGGAGCATTGCTATCTTACTCTATCACAGCCACTCATAAAAATCTGACACGGGGTGAGTCAGAATTGTCTGTCGGAGATGAGTTAGAACTGGCTCATGTTCCTACAGACATGAAAGCCAAAAGCGAAGAAGGAGGCTTTGAAAGCGTGGGTTGAGGAGGCCGTGTGGTTCACTGCGATGAGCTAAGTGCCCAGGGCCACCAGCAGACATGCTGGCCTGTGTCCGTCCTTTGTTCTGGGGTCCCTCTTGCACCATGTGGTGAGGCTGGTGGCTGGGAGAAGCTCAGGACAGGACCCGGTGGCATCTTATTTCTCCCACCCTCCTGTGGGCTCCAGTGGGCTCCAGTAGGTCCCAAGGGACAGCCTGCCTTCCTTGCAAAGCCCAGTAGCACTGGGAGCAGAAACTGGGGCCAAAGAGTGAGCACCCTGTTTGACAAGCTGGACCAGCCACCTCTTCTTCAGATGCAGGGGGAGCCCTGGCATGCTGACTCCTCCCTTCTCCCTTTCCCCTTTCCTCTTTCCTCCCTCTTTTCTTCCCCTCTCTCCTTCCCTGGTGGTGCCCTTTCCCAATGCCCACTTCATCCCTTTTCCTTTCTACATACCTGTCTTCTAGAGTTTCTTCTCTTTCCTCCCCATTACTTCCCTTCATCTGAATCTCCTCTTTGGTCCCTTTGTCCCTGCTCTCTGCTCCTCCTCCCCTTCCCTGGCCCCTGTTCAGCTCCATACTGAATGCAGGCAGAGCTGGACTAACATGCTCACTTGCTAGCTCAGCCACCCTCCAGAGAAGTCACTCTTCGGTGGCCACCTTCCTGACCCCCTTGTTGCTTCTCCACTTGTTCAGATATTGCTCTGAAGTCTGAGGAGGACAGAGCGGGGCTGCCACAGAAGCAGGCCAGAGGAGAAACCAAACCATGTGTCCACACTGTCCCCCAGCACTGCTGCTCTGAGAGCTTTCGGAGTCCTCAAAGGGTTAGGATTTAGGGGCTTCTTCAGAACCGGGAGTGAAAACAAGCCTAGGTCAAAAGAAAAGCGACGGCCCCCACACAAAAATAATAATCACAAATGAAAACTATGTTAACTCTGAGTCCCAAAGTCGAAAAATTGCCTTGAATCTCACTAGAGAACACCCAAGGCCTCACTCTCTGGGTTCTGGGTGCCCTGGGAATGGCAGGAGGCTCTGAAAAGCGCGTGGGGGTGCAGAACTATGGGGGCTAGCCTGCCCGCTGGCAGGGGGGGGGGTACCTCCTGTGGCGCTGTCCCGGCCTGACCCCCTGCGGACAGGGTGTGGCGCAGCATCTGGGGTGGTCCTGGTGCCCTGGGGTTGGCGGGAGGCTGCGCCCAGCTCCTGGACTGCGTTTTCTGCTTCAGGTGAGGGCGTGTCGTGGTGTCACTTTACCTGTGAGCAGAGGGTCCTCCAGAGAAGCCATGGGTCGGGGAGGGGCAGCAGGCGGCGGGAACGGGAACAGGACACCGCGGCCTCAGGGGCTAGGCTGGAGCATGGGAGTGCAGGGGCAGCGAGTATGGTGGGTCCTGCAGTCCCAAATGGGCTGCAGCACAGCACACTGGCGCTGCGCGCCCCTCCTTCCCGCCTGGGCAATTAGCAAAGCCCCTCTTCCGGCCGCCCCCGCCCCCCTCCCTCCTGAGTCCTCTGAGAGCTCACTTCCAGCTTTGGAAATAAGCAAAGACCCTTCTCTGCGCTGGCCCCGCCCCCTCACTTCTGAGGCCAGAGCCCATGCTGGGGTGCGGGGCTAAGCTCCCAGTGGAGCATCTCAACAGGAAAAGGTCCACCCAAGGGAAGCTCAAAGTGATACGTGCCAGGCACTGTGTCAGGTGTTGGAGCTAAAGGGAAGGAGAGCTTGGAGGCTGGCTGGGGAGGGACATCCATGACACAAGCACAGCTAGAAACGGAGGCCAATGCTAGAAAAGAGAGAGCATGCTGCATGGAGAGTGTGTACCATGGGGCTTGTGAGCTCACGAATAAGTGGGAGTAACTGGAGTGGGGAGATGGGGGAGAGAAGAGGGTCTTCCCATCAATGGGAATCACCTGTGCTTGGAGGCAGGTGCCATGAGAGGTCTCCACAGGAAGAAGGAGGCAGTGTGGTTGAAGGGCAGAGAGATGGGGCAGAACAGCCATCTCCATTCCTGTGTGTTCATAGGCTTCCAACGTTTAGATACACCTTTTTTCATGGTGGATATGTTGGCAATTCTTCCAGGTTTCTGTTGTTTTGATGCTCCATCAAGACAAAACAACTTCCGCTTATCTTTTGTCTCTCGAAGGCATAAAATGACTCTCGCTGACATATGCACAAACACTTTGGCTCTCTTCTCCTTGGGAATAGCATAACCTATGTCTTCCCTGTTTCTTCACTTGCAAGCTATGAGTATCTTTATAGTCGAAGGAAATCTCCTATGGTCAACAGTAGGACGAGCTAGTTTAATATTTGCTGTTTTCTTATGGATGTTTTCTACCTTTTTTTTTTTTTTTAATTTGGAATTTCAACCACTCTTACAAACTGTTTGTATTGACGGGAGACTTTAGTCCTGATACTGAATGTATTATTGATAGGTAATAGTTCACTTTCTCATTTCGGTTGGCTTCTGACTTGGATTCTATTTGCCTTTCACCTATATGGTATTTTCTTGGGGTTGCTTCATTGGTACGATTCCTCGCTTCCTTCCCATATTTTGCATGTCTTATCTTTGTGTGTTTGCATGTGCATGTGTTAATGCTGTGTGGTGTGTGTGTGTTTCACATCACAATTATTATTAAAATACGAGAGAATGGAATTCGGTCTCTTGTGGGTAGCAATTCAATTTGACATGCCTTGAAATCTCACATTCCATCAGTTTCAGGAAATCTCCTGCAAGGAATGTCATCTCTTGTCCTCTTCAAGTAACACGTGTTCTCACAAAACTGCTTTCCAAAGAACAGCACCATTTGAATTTCTCATTAGAGTCATACTGTTTGTACCAATACCCTTTCTTTTTCGTATGATTCTTGAGTGTCATGAGTTAGTGAAATCGTCTGTCTGATGTCGTTCTGAGAATGATAGATGTGACAAAGCCCAATGCTCTCCGCAAGACTGCCATAAGAGACAAGTGGAAGAATTCCTTCTTGCTTATGTCTCAGTACGAATTGCGGTGACATGGAGGAGAGTGAGATGGTAGTAGTGTCTAATAACCTCATGCTTGTCTTCAGCTATGAAGGCAACAGGAAGATGAACACAACAACTGCATTGGGGTGGAAATTGACCTGAAGCCTACAAGATAAACTCCACAGCGAAAGAAAACGGAAGTTGCAGAGATGATGGGAGAAGGTTGGAGACATGGCTCAGGGGATATTTGGTTGGTTAGTGGATCAGAGGGCTGGATCCCATGAAGAGTACCAAGGCACAGGAGAGCAGGGCACACTGGGAACCCACAAGGAACCTGTTTCCCAGTGCCGTTGACTGTGAGACGCAGAGGGTCTGAAGGGCACGAGTACTTTACAACACAAGTGTTGAAGGCTGAAGTTTTCCTATCAGCAGGCTTGGCACACATCAACTTGAAGGAACACCATCTTTTTCCTGCATATGACACCAACAAGCGACCAGGAGCAGACAGCCTGGAGACAATGATCAGAGAGAGACAATACTAAGTGACGCACTGGGAAGATGGTGAGTAGTGGGAGTGATTCCGTGAAAGGCAGTGTTCGTGGAGATGTCTCAATGTGGACATAATAAATTTTGGGCTCTCGCAACAGCAGCATCAAGACAAAGCTACTGGCCAAGACAGGTATGTGAGGACATAGGCTGCCTAGCCAGCCAACTCGAAATCCCGACAGTGGAATACTTGGAAAACTGCCTTCCTCAGTCCAAGATGCTTAGTCCAAGGACAACGACTCTCCCATAGGGGACGAGAAGAAAGCTTTGACCACATGTTCTCTTCTGAACACAGCATTCTGCAGGCCTGCGTTCTGCTGAGTTGCTCGAATTTCTCCTTTCACAGGCACACCAGAGCCCACCAAGGTAAACCTCTGCATATTCAACCCGGACCCTAAAAACAACAAACGGCCGGAAAGGAGAGCTACAGCAAATGACTGGCCTCCAGGACAGGGTCAGCCACAACACAAACAGCAGTGGCATGCATGCCACATACACACTCACAAACACACACACACGCACGCACTCAACAAACCTTAAGGGCCAGCCCTGGGTACTCCGGATCTCTTCCTCCTAAATAAATTACCCTCAGGTTAGAAAGCAGAATGAGTTTAACGAATACAGAGAGGTGACAGAGACTTAGATCCAATGCAAAGATGAAAAAATCAATTGATGCCCAGGTAAAGGAAGAAGGAATGATTATGGCTAGGCAATCAGAGTGAACCCTCTACATAGAAAACGCCCGATGCGGGATTGAAAGCAGGGGCCTGGATACTCGCTGTACGTCAGAAAACATAGGAGATATCAGAGAGTCTCGAACCACAGAGATAAAACTGATAAAGATAAAAGCACCTAAAGAACTCCTGAAGAGAAGATTGGTAGGAGACTGTACACTGCAGCTCCATGCAGGATCCCATGATCTTACCTCCAGAGGCTTTTCCAAAAATTCCAATGCTGTTTCAGTTCTCATCATTTGAATTCGGGTGGCCCTCCAAAGATAGGGTCCTTATTCAAAAGAGCGAGACTGATACAAAGTGAAGGTCAAGCAAACGTTAATTTTGCACAAAGCATCGAGAATCATATTGACCGGTCAGGGCCTTCTCTTGCAAAGAGGCAACCCCTCCCAGCCTCAGAGACTAACATTTATAGCGGTAGTTTAGCCAGGCTATACAGACGTGGCCAATGAGATAACAATACAGAAAAAACTGCACAGTCGTGCTAAGTCTGCTACACCACAAAAACAAAAATGCTAGGTAACACATGGGTGGACAATTGGATCTCAATTTACCCTAGTAGATATATGCGTGCCCCTCTAATGGGATGTCTTCACCTGGCCTGATTCACCCTTGTATCTAGGCTTTGAGAGTAAGCTCCTCTGGGAGGAGTAGGGTCAATTTTGTTTACAGCATGGGTTCAATATAAGTTTACTGCAGAAACACAAAATGACTCCCTCTGGCCTAGCGGACCTTATAATGAGTAGCTGTAGCATCCCTAGAAATAGAGCCAAAATGACTTCCAAATCTTCAAAACTGACGATTTACCAAAAGCAGATTCTACATCCTAGAACCTTAGGTCCAGAATGGACTCATGTACTTGGAGTCCACAGGAGCAAGCATGGAGCATGTTGGAAAAGACCCATAGCCCAAGTGAAGCCATCTGAAAGACTTCCATGCCCGTTTCAGGAAAACAACTTGTATCTTCAAAAGGACGCATTGAAGAGGATTCAAATGTCAAAGAACCTGGAGCATTCCCACAGGGTCGTGCAGATACCCTCTGGAGGAGTACATGTAGATGTGACAGCACAAGCCTGCCTTCACCCTCTCATGAACATCCCCCAAATAGTTTCATGGGATAAGCAAACAATGCCTCTTGTGGAAGATGGGCGTGTTCTAATGGAGGCAGCAGAAGATGAACAGTGGGACAACAAAGGGCCATTAGAGAGCCACAGACAGCGTATGCTACAGGTTGGTGAGGATATTCAGGAAGACAAGGAACTGGAGAATGAACATTGGAGCTCTGAGCGAAGGTCTAGCATTTGAGATAATGGGAGGTTCTCTGAACCTGGCTGCCTTCCATAGAGATCTAGGTCCAAATTAAAGAAAACATCCTCTGGCCACAGTCAATCCTTGTACCCCGGTTGTGTTTTTGTCTTTTTGTCAAACAATGCACATGCACATATTTGACAGAGAGACAGAGAGATCACAATCAGGGTGTAGAGCTGGAGAGGGAAAAGCTGACTTACCCCTGAGCAGGGAACCTGAGACCAGAGTCGATGCCAAGACCCTGGGATCATGAGTTGAGCTGAAGGCCGCCTCTGAACTGATAGACACAATCCATGACACAACCTTTGACTTCTGAATACGTCCTAGTTCTAGACGTGAACCACTGCTCTGTCATTGTTCACAAATGAAGGGGAAATGGATTTTGGCTTGGGCTGGTGTTGCTTGAGCAACCTGGCCTGCTTTGAGAGCTGGTATAGTTTGTCCTCTTGAGGTAAGTGATTTGGCTATGTACAAACTACACTCCCACGCATATTTAGGTAAAGAGAATTCCTCCATTGAATGAAACTATGTCTTGTGGTTCCATGCTTCTGTGGATGGTGATGTGAGTCCTCCTTGCCTCTGAATCTGGATCTCTGTTTCTGCTCCCAGATGAGGGACAGTTTTAGCTCTGAATTCTCAAATCCATGTTCAGCCCTCTTTTTTTTCTCTCACTCCTACTTCTCCTACAATAAGCACCTCTTTCTATTCCTTGGAGTCAATGACTTTCCTAAGCTCATTGTCATGTTTCATCATTCTTCCTTCTTTCTTTGGATTTGTTTCCTTATTTACCATTCCTTTTCTGCCAGGTCAAAAATTTGGTCCTTTGCTTCTGCCAGCTTCTTGGACTTTTCCTTCAGTCTGCTACCAATCTTTTCTTTAGAAATTCTTTATTTATTTTATTTTATTTTATTTTATTTTACTTTATTTTATTTCTATCAGTTTAATCTATGTGTTTTGAGACTCCCTGATATCTTTCTGCTTTCAATCCTCCATTGGGCGTGTTATATGTGAGGTTTCACTCCGATTACCTGGCCATGATAATTTCTTGTCTTCTTCCTTGGCAACAATTGATTCTTCCATCTTTGTCTTGGATATAGGTCTCTGACTCTTTCTCAGTATTTGAAAAATCCATTCTGTTTTTTATCCTGATGGTAATTTCTTTAGAAATAAGATATCATGGAGTGCCCAAGGGCTGGCCCTTGAGGGAGTCTCAGGTATGTGTGTGTGGCATGCATGCCCTCTGCTGTTGTATCATAGCTGCCCCCTGTCCTTGAGACCAGTCATCTGCAGAGGCTCTCTTTGCCAGCCTTTTGGTGTGTTTGGGGTCTGGGCTGAATAGGCTGAGGTTTAGCTTGGTGGGATCTGGTGTGCCTGTGAAAGGAGAAATTCAACCTTCACAACAGAATGAATGCCTGTAGCATTCTGTGGTCAGGGGACAGCCTATGGACAGGGCTTTCTTCTAGTCCCCTATGGGAGAATCTGTTCTCTTAAAATGAAGCAAGTTGGACTGAGGAACACAGTACCCTATGTGTTCCATGGTTAGAATTTCGTGTTTGCAGGAGAGGCAATTAAAGCCCTCACCAACCTGTCTTTGGCCAGTAGCTCGGGCTTGATGCTGCCTGTGCGAGAGCCCCAAATTTCTTTTGCCCCCATCAAATCATCTCCAAGAACACTGCCTCTCACTAATGTACAGCCAGAACCCACCATCTTCCCACTGTGTCACCTGGTATTGTCTCTAATCGTGGTTTCCAGGCTGTCTTCACCTGGCTATTTGTTGGTGTTCTCTGACAGAGAAATACAGTGTTCTTTTGAGTTGATATGCCAAGGCTGCTGATCTAAAATCTCCAGGCCTCAAGGCCCTTTGTTGGCATGAACTAGTATGATTCAGACCCCCTGATGGTCAGAATCAATGGAATTGGAGAACGTACTCCTTGTGGGTTCCAAGTGTGCTCCGATCTCTTGTGGCTTTGCCCATTGCATTGTCTCACTGCCTTCTGAATTACCAACTTTCCACTTTTCCCCTAAACCATGTCTCCAGTCTTCTCCCATAGTGATTGCAACTTATTCTCTCTTTTGCTATGGAGTTTGCTTTGTGGGCTCCAGTTCATTTCTGCCATGTTGAAGTTGATGTGGTAATCTTCCTGTTGTGTTCCTGGATAAAGACAAGTCTGGAGTTACCAGACACTACTACCATCTCACTGTCCTGAAAAAGCCCCACAGAATCTTACCCAGCCATAAGCAAGAATGAATTCTTTCCACTTGCCTCATGTGGCAGAATTGTGGAGAGCATTAGCCTACGTCACATCTATCAGTCCCAGAAAGACAAATAACATACAATTTCACTCTCTCATGACTGTCAAGAGACATATGAAAAAGCAAGGGAAAAATGGACAAATAATACGACACTACCCAGGCACACAAAATGTGGTGTTTGTTGAGGTCAGGTTTGAGAAAATATGTGTTTATCAAAGAGGACAAAAGATGACATTCTTTGTAGGAAATGTGGCTGAAAGAGAGGGAATGTGAGTTTTCAAGGCATGTCAAATGGAACTGCTATCCATTAAATACCGACTTCCTATCTCCATCAATTTAATTATAATTGTTATTTGAAACACACTCAGCACACACACACACACACACACACACACACACACACACAGATAAGACACACAAAAGATGGGGAGGAAGTGAAGAATAGCACTAATGAAGCAAACCCAAAAGAAAAGAACTGAGAGAAAAGGATAAATTCCAAGACACATATTCACTCCAAAGATTAGGTCAGGAAACCTACAAAATCTCAGCTCTGTAGTAGTGACTAAAGCGTTTGAAGCAGTAATCAAACCCCTGTCAACACACAGATGGCGAGGTGCAAATCATTTCCTGTTCAACTCTTCTAGACATTTAGAGAAGGCAATGCCATTTTCTTCTCATCAATTCCACAAATGGAGGAGGTGGATGAACTCCACTTTACTAGTATAAAGACCCAATTCAAATAATGACATTTTAGGAAATAAATTATATTCCATTTCAATAATTAAACATAATAAAAATATAATTCTTTCCTTTTCTCTGTCTGTCTTCACCTGCATTTGAAAGGGCCAGCTTGTTTTTGTATTATTTTGTACTGTTGAGGAAGCCAGCCTGTCATCCATCATCCATTTTTGACAGAGTATTCACTGATGCTTCAGTTCCATATATGACCTAGTACTCCGCCTAAGATATGCCAGAACTCTTCAACACCCATTAGCCCGTTCCCTCATTCCCTGCATGTCTCTTTTTTCCTTGACTCTCAGCTTGATTCCTCAGAGTTCTGAGTTACTCTTGGTTTGTCTCCTTCTCTGACTTATCCCCTTCAGTTTTTCCTTCTTTCTACTAAGGGCCGTGGTATTCGTCCTAGGGCACATATGAGAGAAGCCATATGATATTTCCCTATGTCTCCTTGCCCATTTCATTTCACAAACCCAGTCCTGTGGCATTCATGCCAGTGCAAGAATCAAGAGTTCATCCTCCCTAATTGCTGAGGAATACTCTGTTGCCAATATGGACCACACCTTCTTTATCCACTAGTCTTTGCAAGGACATAGCAGCTCAATCCTCAGTTCTGTTCAAGTGAGCCTTGCAGACCATCGATATAAGCCATTAATTTTCCTTTGATTAAAGAGACTTGGTCAACAGGGTTATACCCATTAACACAGTAGGTAGAGATAAATAATGGTAACAAGGAGTGCTGTCCATTGCTCCTCCTTAAGGATTAGCTATAATGTATAATGTCACTCTCTCATGCAAAGGATGACAAACCTCAGAGAGACGGGATGATATACCAGAGGACTTGTTGTTTCTGATATCTCTAGATATTTCAGAGGAAATAGGAAAACTTTGCCATCTCTGGAGAAAGGTTGGCCTAAAAGATCATTTTCCTGGGCCACTCTTCTAGGTATTTAGTGAAGGCATTGTCATGTCCTCTCATCAAATCCAGAGATGGAAGAGGCGGGTAAGCTCTAATTCACAAGGATAAAGACCCAATTCAAAGAAGGACATTTTAGGAAACCCACCCATGTCATTTCAATAAGGAAAGATAATAAACAATATAATTCTTTCCTTTTCTCCCTGTGACTTCCTTTGGTTTTGAGAGGGCCACATTGTTTTCCTATGAATTGATGTTGTTCTTGTTGCTGTTCTGTTGAGAAAGCCTGCCTATCATCCATCATCCATTTTTGACAGAGTATTCACGGATGCTTTAGTTGCATGGACGTCCTAGTGCTCCTCCTAATATATGCCACAACTCCTGACCACCCATTAATCAGTTCTCTTTTCGGTAGCCCTCAGCTGGATTCTCAGAGTCCTGAGTCACTCCTGGTGGGTCTCCTTCTCTGACTTCTTGCCCTTTATTATTCCCTTCCTTAAGTGGGCCAAGGTATTCCTCCCGAGGCACATATTGTGGGTAGCCATATGACATTTCCCTTTGTTTGCTTGCCTTTTCCATTTCCCAACAGCAGGGCATGGGACATTCATGTCAAGGCAAGGTCCAGGGGTTCATTCACTCGACAGCAGAGGAATACTGTGGTGCCAAAATGGACCCAAACTTTCTGATCCACTAGTCCTTGCAAGGGCATTGCGACTCACTCCAAAGTTCTGCTCGAATGGGCCTTGCAAGCCTTCGGTATAGGCCGTCCCTTTCCTTCTGACTAAAGAGTCTTGGTCCACATGTTTATACCCGTTACCACAACAAGTACAGTTAACTAATAATAACAACGGGTTCGGTCCAGGCCTCTTCATTGAGAGTTAGCTCAGATGCAGAATATCACTCTCCTCAAAGACTTTGCAAAGGTATTTAAGGGAAAGCCAGGTAGACAGAGGCCTCATCCCTTAGCCGCGTGTTTCAGAACACTAGGAGACGAGGCCACAGACAGCACCATATAGCGATGCCCTCACCTTTTACCTCCGAAGGGACTTTCCATATCTTAGTCATCACTGACCCATAGGCAAAAGACGCTGACAAAGTACGCTCTCACCCACAGGACGACAAACCCCACGGAGAGCTGCTTATACCCGCGAGGCCTCACCTTTTCTTGAGATATCTAGAAATTGTAGTGTAAAAGGACACCTTGCCGTCTCTGGGGATATGTTGGCCTAAAGGAAGGTATACTGAATGTCATTTTCCTTCCTCTATGTCTCCAGAAAGGGGAAGTTGGACATTAACCCACAAGACATCCTGAGTTCTTGATCAGGTTCAGAGGGCTCTTGTTCTGTCCTTCCCGGGGCTTCCTACTTAAAGCCATAGGACACCAAGGTCATGGGAGAGGGACAGCTGCTTCAGTGAAGCCAGCATCTGTGATGTCACAAAGCCTTGAGGTCATAGCAACCACTCCTCATCAACCCAGGCCTGATCACTACACTTGACTGGAGTAGTCATGGGTGGGCCAAGAGGACCCCAAGCCATCCCAAACCGCTGGAGCCGCCTGGGTCTCTCACCAAGGCAGTTTGCGAAGCGAGTCGGTGTCAACTTCTCCATGGCCCAATTCGTAGTATTTGGTCGTGAGTGTCAGCACCAGCCCTCTGGACCTCGGAGAAAGGCAAGGATCCCTCATTCCATCTTAGCCACGACAGGCCAAGAAACTAACAGACCACAAGCAAAGCCTCAGGGGAGGAAATCCGAGCCCTGCGTAAGGGTGAGACCCTCCCACCAAATCATGGAGCATCTCAACAGGAAAAGGTCCACCCAAGGGAAGCTCAAAGTAAACCCCCGCAACCGTGCCAAAGACATGTCTGGAATCTTCCACAGTAAGCACACGAGTACCTCGATGGTCTCCAGAAACGGTGCCAACAAGGCCTCCCAATCTTCCAAAAACACCATTCATCCAAGGCAGACTCTACACCCTAGAACCTTAGGTCCAGGACGGACTCATGTTCTTGGAGTCCACAGAAGCCAACGGAGAGCATGTTGGAAGAGACCCAAGCCCAAGTGAAGCCATCTGAAAGACTTCGGTGCCCATTTCAGGAAGACAACTTGTATGTGCAAAAGGACGCATTGAAGAGGATTCGAATGTGGAAGAACCTTGAGCACTCCCTCATGGTGGATCAGCTACCCTCTGTGGAACTGCATGGAGATGTGGCAGCACAAGCCTGCCTTCACCCTCTCATGACCATCCCCCAAATGGTTACATGCGATAAGCAAACAGTGCCTCTTGAGGAAGATGGGCATGTTCCAATGGAGCCCCGAGAGGATGCACAATGTGTTAACAAGGGGTCAGTACAGCACGACAGACAGCGGATGCTGCAGGTTGGTGAGGAGATCCAGGAAGGCAAAGAACAGGAGAATGAACAAGGAAGCTCCAAGCGAAGGTCGGGCATTTTAGGATGGTGGGAGGTTCTCTATACCTGGCTGCCCTCCATAGGAACCTAGGTCCAAATTCAATAAAACATCCTTTGGCCCCAGTCAATTATTGTGCACTGTTTTTGTCTTTGTTATCTTATCGAACATGCACATGCACGTTTGGACAGAGAGGCAGAGAGATCCCAATCAGGGGGTGGAGCTGGAGAGGGAGAAGCTTACTTGCCCCTGAGCAGAGAACCTGAGAACAGAGTCAATGCCAAGGCCCTGGAATCATGAGTTGATCTGAAGGCCGCGTCTGAACTGATGGACACAACCCGGGACCCAACAATTGACTTCTGAATACCTCCTGGTTCTAGACAGAACCGCTGCTCTGTCATTGTTCAGAAATGCAGGGGATAAGGATTTTGGCTTGGCTGCTGTTGCTTGAGCTATCCGGCCTGCTTCGAGAGCTGGTATAGCTTTTCCTCTTGAAGTCAGTGACTGGGCTATGGACAAACTATTCTCCGATGCCTATTTGCCTAAAGAGAATACCTCCATGCCTAGATTTTCCGGGGGGAATGGCACTATGTCTTTAGGTGCTCCGCTTCTGTGGAAGGTGTTGGGAGTTCTCTGTGCCTCTGATTCTGGACCACTTTCTCTGCTCCCAGATGAGGGTCCTTTCCAGCCCCGAGTTCTCTAATCTAGGATCAGCCCTCTTTTCTTTCTCTCACTCTTAATTCACCTACAAGAGGCACCTCTTTCATTTCCTTAGAGATTCCCTAAGCTCACTATCATGTTCCATCATTCTGCCTTCTCTCTTAGAATTTGCATCCTTATTTTCTAGGCTTGTTCTTCTCGGTTCCTAATTGGATCCTCCACTTCTACCATGTTCCCGAACTTTGCATCCAGTCTCCTGCCAATCTTCTCTTCAGGAGTTCTTTAGGAGTTTTTATCTTTATCAGTTTTATCTCTGTGTTTCGAGACTCTCTGATATCTCCTATGTTTTCTGATGTACAGCGAGTATCCAGGCCACAGCTTTCTATCCCGCATCGGGCGTGCTCTATGTAGAGGTTTCACTCTGACTGCCTAGTCGTAATCACTCCTTCTTCCTTTACCTGGGAATCAATTGATTCTTCCATCTTTGCATTGGATCTAAGTCTCTGTCACCTCTCTGTATTCGTTAAACTCATTCTGTTTTCTAACCTGAGGGTAATTTATTTAGGAGGAAGTGATCCGTGAGTGACCCAGGGCTCGCCCTTAAGGTTTGTTGAGTGCATGCGTGTGTGTGTGTTTGTGAGAGTGTATGTGGCATGCATGCCACTGCTGTTTGTGTTGTGGCTGACCCTGTCCTGGAGGCCAGTCATTTGCAGTAGCTCTCCTTTCCGGCCGTTTGTTGTTTTTAGGGTCCGGGCTGAATATGCTGAGGTTTACCTTGGTGGGCTCTGGTGTGCCTGTGAAAGGAGAAACTCTACCAACTCAACAGAACGCAGGCCTGCAGAATGCTGTGTTCAGAAGAGAACATGTGGTCAAAGCTTTCTTCTCGTCCCGTATGGGAGAGTCTGTTCTCCTTGGACTAAGCATCTTGGACTGAGGAAGGCAATCCTCCAAGTGTTCCACTGTTGGTATTTTGTGTTGGCTGGCTAGGGAGTCTCTGTCCTCACATACCTGTCTTGGCCAAGCTCTGTCTTGATGCTGCTGTTGTGAGAGCCAAAATTTATTATGTCCACATTGAGTCATCTCCACGAACACTGCCTTTCACGGAATCACTCCCACGACTCATCATCTTCCCACTGCGTCTCTTGGTATTGTCTCTCTCTGATCATTGTCTCCAGGCTGTCTGCTCCTGGTCGCTTGTTGGTGTCATATGCAGGAAAAAGATGGTGTTCTTTCAAGTTGATGTCTGCCAAGCCTGCTGATAGGAAAACTTCAGCCCTCAACACTTGTGTTGTCAAGTACTCGTGCCCTTCAGACCCTCTGCGTCTCACAGTCAACGGCACTGGGAAACAGGTTCCTTGTGTGTTCCCAGGGTGCCCTGCTCTCCTGTGCTTTGGTCCTCTTCATGGACTCCAGCCCTCTGATCCACGAACCAACCAAATCTCCCCTGAGCCATGTCTCCAACCTTCTCCCATCATCTCTGCAACTTCCGTTCTCTTTCGCTGTGGAGTTTACCTTGTAGGCTTCAGGTCAATTTCCACCCCACTGCAGTTGTTGTGGTCATCTTTTTGTTGCCTTCATGGTTGAAGAAGCATGAGGTTATTAGACACTACTACCATCTCAGTGTCTTCATGTCACCACAATTTGTACTGTGACATAAGCAAGAAGGAATTCTTCCACATGTCTCTTATGGCAGTCTTGCGGAGAGCATTGGACTTTGTCACATCTATCATTCTCAGAAAGACAATAAACAGACGATTTCACTAACTCATGACAGTCAAGAAACATACGAAAAAGAAAGGGTATTGGGACAAACATTATGACTCTAATGAGGAATTCAAATGGTGCTGTTTGTTGGAAGGCCGTTTTGTGAGAACACGGGATTCTTGAAGAGGACAAGAGATGACATTCCTTTAAGGAGATTTCCTGAAACTAATGGAATGTGAGATTTCAAGGCATGTCAAATTGAATTGCTACCCACAAGAGACCGAATTCCATTCTCTCGTATTTTAATAATAATTGTGATGTGAAACACACACACACCACACAGCATTAACACATGCACATGCAAACACACAAAGATAAGACATGCAAAATATGGGAAGGAAGCGAGGAATCGTACCAATGAAGCAACCCCAAGAAAATACCATATAGGTGAAAGGCAAATAGAATCCAAGTCAGAAGCCAACCGAAATGAGAAAGTGAACTATTACCTGTCAATAATACATTCAGTACTCAGGACTAAAGACTCCCGTCAATACAAACAGTTTGTAACAGTGGTTGAAATTCCAAATCAAAAAAAAAAAAAAATAGAAACATCCATAAGAAAACAGCAAATATTAAACAGGCTCGTCCTTCTGTTGCCCATAGGAGATTTCCTTCGACTATAAAGATACTCATAGCTTGCAAGTGAAGAAACAGGGAAGATGTAGGTTATGCTATTCCCAAGGAGAAGAGAGCCAAAGTGTTTGTGCCTAAGTCAGCGAGAGTCATTTTATGCCTTCGAGAGAAAAAAGCTAAGCGGAAGGTGTTTTGTCTTGATGGAGCATCAAAACATCAGAAACCTGGAAGAATTGCCAACATATCCACCATGAAAAAAGGTGTATCTAAACGTTGGAAGCCTATGAACACACAGGAATGGAGATGGCGACGTTTATCCAATACTGTTGGCAACTATGATATCCAGGTTAAGCACAGGACAGATTATCTGGATGGGAAGGTGCTAAGGAATAACAGACGTCCACATGGGCATTCGAGACCACCTGAACTTTGGGGGGTCCATGAGTAAGATTGCGTCTCTGAGGACAATAAGATATGTTCTTCCCAGCAGCAGACCTAACTTTGTCTATCGCAGGTCATGAGCTCGAGTCCAAATCCAGTCATAATTCATGGAAGAGAAGTCAAAACCTATCCTGTGCACTTATCATCACGAAGGTATGAAAACAGGAAGATATCACTTTCAAATTGGAAATACAGCCAGACACTAAAGTGGAAAACACAACACATTCACGAACTGCAATGAATGCAAGAAAGAAAATCCAAAGGAAAAGAAGAGCCACGAACGAAGGAATTCTAAGAAACTTAGAGGAGGATGCCAAAACATTTTATGGGGAAACAATATAGGGTTAAATGTGTGCATTTCCAAAATTTAAAAACACCGAAAAAGAAAGCCACCTAAAAGGACGACTGAAGGAACAAGATGAAGAAAAACCGAACTCCAAAGTTAACAGAAAAATTGAAATCAGACATGTGATTATCAAAATTAAGGAAATACAAACAAACCAATAGGAAAAAAATCAGGAGATCTCACACTTGAGTTTTGACAACAGGAACAAACCGCAGAAGCCATTACTGGGATAAAACAGGGAGACAAGCACACAGCTGCAAGTATGAAACCACATCACAACTGGTAGCAAGGAAAAAAGAATAACCGAAAAGGCATAGCCACACATTTATGCTAGCAAATCCAAGAACTGAGAGAAAAGGATAAATTCCCAGACACATAGAAACTTCCAAGATTAGGTCAGGAAACCTACAAAATCTCAGCTCTCTAGTTTAGACGGAAGCCTTTGAAGCAGTAATCCAACCCCTGCCAACACACAGAAGGCCAGGTCAAGTCATTTGCTTGGGCCACTCTTCTATGTATTTAGTGAAGGCATTGTCATGTCCTCTCATCAAATCCAGAGATGGAAGAGGTGGGTAAACTCTAATTTACAAGGATAAAGACCCAATTCAAAGAAGGACATTTTAGGAAACCCACCCATGTCATTTCAATAAGGAAAGATAATAAACAATATAATTCTTTCCTTTTCTCCCTGTGACTTCCTTTGGTTTTGAGAGGGCCACATTGTTTTCCTATGAATTGATGTTGTTCTTGTTGCTGTTCTGTTGAGAAAGCCTGCCTATCATCCATCATCCATTTTTGACAGAGTATTCACGGATGCTTTAGTTGCATGGACGTCCTAGTGCTCCTCCTAATATATGCCACAACTCCTGACCACCCATTAATCAGTTCTCTTTTCGGTAGCCCTCAGCTGGATTCTCAGAGTCCTGAGTCACTCCTGGTGGGTCTCCTTCTCTGACTTCTTGCCCTTTATTATTCCCTTCCTTAAGTGGGCCAAGGTATTCCTCCCGAGGCACATATTGTGGGTAGCCATATGACATTTCCCTTTGTTTGCTTGCCTTTTCCATTTCCCAACAGCAGGGCATGGGACATTCATGTCAAGGCAAGGTCCAGGGGTTCATTCACTCGACGGCAGAGGAATACTGTGGTGCCGAAATGGACCCAAACTTTCTGATCCACTAGTCCTTGCAAGGGCATTGCGACTCACTCCAAAGTTCTGCTCGAATGGGCCTTGCAAGCCTTCGGTATAGGCCGTCCCTTTCCTTCTGACTAAAGAGTCTTGGTCCACATGTTTATACCCGTTACCACAACAAGTACAGTTAACTAATAATAACAACGGGTTCGGTCCAGGCCTCTTCATTGAGAGTTAGCTCAGATGCAGAATATCACTCTCCTCAAAGACTTTGCAAAGGTATTTAAGGGAAAGCCAGGTAGACAGAGGCCTCATCCCTTAGCCGCGTGTTTCAGAACACTAGGAGACGAGGCCACAGACAGCACCATATAGCGATGCCCTCACCTTTTACCTCCGAAAGGGACTTTCCGTATCTTAGTCATCACTGACCCATAGGCAAAAGACGC
Source organism: Mustela nivalis (assembly GCF_964662115.1). Lineage (NCBI taxonomy): Eukaryota > Metazoa > Chordata > Mammalia > Carnivora > Mustelidae > Mustela > Mustela nivalis. The sequence continues at coordinate 956,569 of NW_028136357.1, read as the reverse complement.
TGACAAAGTACGCTCTCACCCACAGGACGACAAACCCCACGGAGAGCTGCTTATACCCGCGAGGCCTCACCTTTTCTTGAGATATCTAGAAATTGTAGTGTAAAAGGACACCTTGCCGTCTCTGGGGATATGTTGGCCTAAAGGAAGGTATACTGAATGTCATTTTCCTTCCTCTATGTCTCCAGAAAGGGGAAGTTGGACATTAACCCACAAGACATCCTGAGTTCTTGATCAGGTTCAGAGGGCTCTTGTTCTGTCCTTCCCGGGGCTTCCTACTTAAAGCCATAGGACACCAAGGTCATGGGAGAGGGACAGCTGCTTCAGTGAAGCCAGCATCTGTGATGTCACAAAGCCTTGAGGTCATAGCAACCACTCCTCATCAACCCAGGCCTGATCACTACACTTGACTGGAGTAGTCATGGGTGGGCCAAGAGGACCCCAAGCCATCCCAAACCGCTGGAGCCGCCTGGGTCTCTCACCAAGGCAGTTTGCGAAGCGAGTCGGTGTCAACTTCTCCATGGCCCAATTCGTAGTATTTGGTCGTGAGTGTCAGCACCAGCCCTCTGGACCTCGGAGAAAGGCAAGGATCCCTCATTCCATCTTAGCCACGACAGGCCAAGAAACTAACAGACCACAAGCAAAGCCTCAGGGGAGGAAATCCGAGCCCTGCGTAAGGGTGAGACCCTCCCACCAAATCATGGAGCATCTCAACAGGAAAAGGTCCACCCAAGGGAAGCTCAAAGTGAACCCCCGCAACCGTGCCAAAGACATGTCTGGAATCTTCCACAGCAAGCACACGAGTACCTCGATGGTCTCCAGAAACGGTGCCAACAAGGCCTCCCAATCTTCCAAAAACACCATTCATCCAAGGCAGACTCTACACCCTAGAACCTTAGGTCCAGGACGGACTCATGTTCTTGGAGTCCACAGAAGCCAACGGAGAGCATGTTGGAAGAGACCCAAGCCCAAGTGAAGCCATCTGAAAGACTTCGGTGCCCATTTCAGGAAGACAACTTGTATGTGCAAAAGGACGCATTGAAGAGGATTCGAATGTGGAAGAACCTTGAGCACTCCCTCATGGTGGATCAGCTACCCTCTGTGGAACTGCATGGAGATGTGGCAGCACAAGCCTGCCTTCACCCTCTCATGACCATCCCCCAAATGGTTACATGCGATAAGCAAACAGTGCCTCTTGAGGAAGATGGGCATGTTCCAATGGAGCCCCGAGAGGATGCACAATGTGTTAACAAGGGGTCAGTACAGCACGACAGACAGCGGATGCTGCAGGTTGGTGAGGAGATCCAGGAAGGCAAAGAACAGGAGAATGAACAAGGAAGCTCCAAGCGAAGGTCGGGCATTTTAGGATGGTGGGAGGTTCTCTATACCTGGCTGCCCTCCATAGGAACCTAGGTCCAAATTCAATAAAACATCCTTTGGCCCCAGTCAATTATTGTGCACTGTTTTTGTCTTTGTTATCTTATCGAACATGCACATGCACGTTTGGACAGAGAGGCAGAGAGATCCCAATCAGGGGGTGGAGCTGGAGAGGGAGAAGCTTACTTGCCCCTGAGCAGAGAACCTGAGAACAGAGTCAATGCCAAGGCCCTGGAATCATGAGTTGATCTGAAGGCCGCGTCTGAACTGATGGACACAACCCGGGACCCAACAATTGACTTCTGAATACCTCCTGGTTCTAGACAGAACCGCTGCTCTGTCATTGTTCAGAAATGCAGGGGATAAGGATTTTGGCTTGGCTGCTGTTGCTTGAGCTATCCGGCCTGCTTCGAGAGCTGGTATAGCTTTTCCTCTTGAAGTCAGTGACTGGGCTATGGACAAACTATTCTCCGATGCCTATTTGCCTAAAGAGAATACCTCCATGCCTAGATTTTCAGGGGTAATGGCACTATGTCTTTAGGTGCTCCGCTTCTGTGGAAGGTGTTGGGAGTCCTCTGTGCCTCTGATTCTGGACCACTTTCTCTGCTCCCAGATGAGGGTCCTTTTCAGCCCCGAGTTCTCCAATCTAGGATAAGCCCTCTTTTCTTTCTCTCACTCTTACTTCACCTACAAGAGGCACCTCTTTCATTAACTTGGTGATTCCCTAAGCTCACTATCATGTTCCATCAAAGAATACATTCAAATGGCCAACAGACACATGAAAAAATGCTCCACATCACTCGGCATCAGGGAAATACAAATCAAAACCAGAATGAGATACCACCTCACACCGTTCAGAATGGCTAAAATGAACAAGTCAGTCAATGACAGATGCTGGCGAGGATGTGGAGAAAGAGCAACCCTCCTACACTGTATGTGGGAATGCAAGCTGGTGCAACCACTCTGGAAAACAGCGTGGACGTGCCTCAAAAAGCTGAAAATAGAACTACCCTATGACCCAGTGCTTGTAGTACTGGGTATATACCCTACAGATACAAACGTGGCATTCTGAAGGGGCACATGCACCCAAATGTTTATAGCAGCAATGTCCACAATAGTTAAACTATGGAAAGAAACTAAATGTCCTTCAACAGATGAATCAATAAATAAGATGTGGTATATATGTTCAATGGAATACTATGCAGCCATCAAAAAAAATGAAATCCTGCTATTTGTGATGACGTGGATGGAACTAGAGGGTATTATGCTTGGCGAAATAAATCAATCTGAGAAAGACAACTATCATATGATCTCCCTGATATGATGAAGTGGAGATGCAACATAGGCAGTTTCGGGCGTACGAAAAAAAAATAAAAAAAGATGGTATTAGGAGGGAGACAAACCATAAAAGACTGAATCTCACAAAACAGACTGAGGGTTGCTGGGGGGAGGTGTGTTGGGAGAGGATGGTGGGGGTATGGACATTGGAGAGGGCAGGTGCTATGGTGAGTGATGGTGAGTGCTGTGAATCACAGACCTGTACCCCTAGGGATAAAAACACATTATATAAAAAATTTTAAAAAATAATTTAAAAAACCCATTAAAGAAAAAACACAGATTGCAAGCCCAGAGCTAATCTCATATTCAATCAAAACTTTTGAAAGTTTTCCCCTTAAAGATCAGAAGAAAGACAAGTGTGTCCATTTTCACTACTCTCATTTGACACAGTAGTGGATGTCCTAGCCAGAGAAACAAGGAACACAAAGAAATAAGAGACTCCAAAAAAAAAAAAAAAAAGGAAGAAGTAAAATTTTCTTTTTTTGGATAACATGAACTTACATGTTAAAAAATCCTAAAAAATTCACAAAAAATTTGAATAAACAAATTTAGTAAAATTACCAAATACAAGATCAATATATAAAAGAAAAGAATTTTGTTTTGTTTCTTTTTTTTTTTTATGGACTGCTTCCCAGTTTGTCATGTCATCCTTGTTCAGTGATCACGCTAATCTTCTCTGCATCATTCCAATTTTAGTATATGTGCTGCCAAAGTAAGCACAAGACAGGAGCATTTTAACATTCTAATGATGAACTATCTGAAAAAATAAAGAAAACAATCTAATTCACAATAGCATCAAAAATAATAAAATACTTAGGAATAGATTTAACTAAGAAGATGAAAGATCTGTACTCCATAAACTATGACATTGATAAAGAAATTGAAGGTGACAGAAATGGAAAGATAGCTCATATTTATGAATGGTAAGAATTAACATTGTTAAAATGTCCATACTACCGTAAACCATCTGTAAATCCAATTCCTATCAAAAATCCAATGTTAGGGGCGCCTGGGTGGCTCAGTGGGTTAAGCCGCTGCCTTCGGCTCTGGTCATGATCCCAGGGTCCTGGGATCGAGCCCCGCATCAGGCTCTCTGCTCAGCAGGAAGCCTGCTTCCTCTTCTCTCTCTGCCTGCCTCTCTGCCTGCTTGTCATCTCTCTCTGTCAAATAAATAAATTAAAAATCTTAAAAAAAAATCCAATATTATTGTTTTACAGAAGTAAGTAAAGAATCCTAAAGTTTATATGAGACCATAAAAGACAACAAATAATCAAAGCAGTTCTGAGAAAGAATGAAGAAGGGAGATTACACTTCTTGATTTGAAACTATACTACAAAGCCCTCATGCTCAAAACAATAAAGTATACTGGCATAAAAACAGACCAATAAACAAGTAGAACAGAATTGAGAGTCCAGAAATAAATCCTTTCATACAGTCACCTAATATTTGACAGGGGCCAACATATGTAATGGGGAAAGATAGTCTGTTCAATAAATGATATTTAAAACTGAATAGTCACATAAACAGTATGAAAAGGGAACCTTATATCACTCATAAGTCTGAACTTGAAATAGATTAAAGACTTAAAGGTGATGCATGAAACTAAATTTCCTAAAGGAAAACATAGGAAAAATTCTCCTTGACATTGGTCTTGCCAATAGTTTTTTGGATACCAGACTAAAAACACAAGCAAAAAAAGCAAAAATAAATAAATGGTATTACATCAAACTAACGTTTCTGCATTGCCAAAAAAAGGGAGAGAGAATGAAAACACAATCCACAGAATGTAAGAAAATACTTACGAATCTTATATCTGAAAAGAGGTTAATAACCAACAGATACAAATAGAAAAAAATATATGATTAAAAAAATAGCAAAAGGATCTCAATAGACTTTTTTTTTCAAAAAAGTTATATAAATGACCAACAGGAGCATTAAAAAGTGCTCAACGTAAAAATCTCAGGGCAAAGTCCTTATGTTGTTGTTGTTGTTGTTTACCTCTGAAAAACACAGCAAGATATTAGAATATATACTACCAAAAAATTGAAACTAACCAATTTTGGTAAATATTGGGGAAAACGGGGAACTTATGCACTGTAATAGGGATATAAATTTGTATGGAAAACAGTATGGAGATTATTCATATTATTAAAAGTAAAATTACCATATGATTCAGTAATCCCACTTCTAGGTATCTATCTAAAGAAAACGAAGTTCACTGTTCAAAGACATATCTGCACTCTTATGTTTATTATAAAATTATTAACTCTAAGCAAGAGATGGAAATAACTTCAGTATCCATTAATGGATGAATGAGTAAAATAAGTATGGTAAATATATACTACGGAATACTACTTAACCATGAAAAATTAAGAAATACTGCCATTTACAACAGCATGGATGGATCTTGAAGGTATTATTCTAAGTGAAATATTTCAAAGATTTTATATATTTTTTTAATTTATGTATTATGATATCCCTTACATACAGAATCTGAGGAAAAGGAAAACTAATGGAAACTTAGAGTTGAGTTGACAAGGGGTGAACCTGGGGTGGAGTAAGGTGGTCCAAGGGTGCAAACTTGCAACTATAATATGAAAAAGTTCTGGGGATCTAATGTACAGCATGATGATCATAGTTAATAAGATATACATACTTTTTTTTATTGTGCTTCCCTTTATTAAACTTTGCATATATCACATTCTTACAAGTTGAAAGTTTATAGCAATCTTGTATAAAAGAGGTCTGCTGCCACCATTTTTCTAACAACATTTGCTCATTTTGTGTCTCTTTGTCACATGTTGGTAATTCTTGCAATATATCAAGTTTTTTCATTATTATTGTATTTGTTATGGTGATCTGTGATCAGTAATTATGACCCACTGAAAACTCAGAACTAGTGTACTTAAGGTATATACATTGTTTTTCTTTAAAAACCTAATGCTTTTGAACAGTGCAGTATAGTTTTTATTTTTTATATGCACTGGGAAACATAATTTTTTATATGCACTGGGAAACCAAAAAATATAATAATTTGACTTAGTTTATTGAGATAATCACTTTATTGAGGCAGTCTGGAACAAAACCCACAAGACCTCTGAAGTTTATCTCTACTATACTATATACATAAAAGTTGCTAAGAGAGTAGATCTTAAAATTCCTTATGATAAATGCATAAAAAACAGTGGCAACTATACGAGATAGTAGATGTATTAACATTTTTATGTAGATTATATTGCAATAAAGATGTATACCAATTTATCAAATTGTACAAAATTTACACAATGTTAAAGGTTTGCAATGTTATAAGAAATCATTTCTTAAATTTACAAATATGTCGATTTTTTTCAATAAACCTGGAAAAAACTTTTTGTAGAATTAATCTATTTTTCAAAAAATGAAGTAAGGCAGTAGAAACTGCAACTAACTCTGAAATAATAGAATATAAAATCCATTTTCATTATATACACTGTGACAAAAAGTATTACTTAGTTTACAATGGAGGAGTACTTATGAAACATGAAGGATGGTCTATAAATAAGGCTGAAAGAGCTCAGTTTTAAGGTTTAAATTTAAAATCTTCTTTTGAAATACTAAACTGACCACCCAGTGTTCCAAACATCAATGTCTTAACTGCATGAATTTATTTCATACAACTCTATAATCTAGTTTCATAAGAAAACAGCATGCAAATTTTGAATAAGACAGACTTGCTTAAGTTTCATGTTCAACAGTAAAGGATACCTCCCTAAAAACAAATAGAAGACAAATCAGCATATTTATTATGATAATTATTATTCATAAAGAGATTCATATTGAATTAGGGAATATATATCCTCAGAGGGGGTAAAGTAAAATGAAATTTATGTTGGTAAATGTGTCTATGAATAGTCAATACAATGCCTCAATATAAATGAATATTACCATTTTGAACAATTTAATTACTATTACTAGAATTATTATAAGTATAAAAATAGCTATCATTTTAGCATGGAATATGAGATTCTCATGCTCCATGCTTCATCACATACACACAACAACGCAGCATAATAAGTATTATCATCACCATTTCATGGGTGAAAAAACTGAGGCTAACACATTTGGATAACTGGTTTATGATTACATGGGTAGCAAAAATGCATCACACTAATTTAGGCTTTATGATTTCAGAATTGTACTCTTACCATTGCACATTCTATTACTCTGTAAATACTTGGCCTGTTTTCATTTGGTTCTTTAATTTTATTCATGTGGTGATGGCTTAAAGCTTCATTTAAAGGAAGCTTAAAAATTTCATTTAACCAAAAGCTCCCAAGAATTAAAAATGTCATTGATCTAATGTAGACATGGATATCATTAGTTAATGGGTAACTATATATTTTCCACTCTAGTGAGATAAAAGAGTATTTTTCTAAGTTTTAGTCTCTCAGTGTTAAAAAGGACTTTGTTAAAATAGAAATATTTAGACAAAGGTGATCAAAAGTCTTGATCAGGTCACCTTAAGGTAAATATTAGGAAACTGAGGAAACAAATGGAGATTTGAACACTGAGCTATGATATAATGAATGGTTTCAAGTATTTAGTAGAGTATAGAAAAGCCCTTTAAAGCCTGGTCTTAGCCTAGCATTGCAGCTTCTGGGATATCTATCTATCATCTATCTATCTAGATATAATGTGAAAACTTTTTTAACTTAAAGATTTTGAGAAATAGAACATAATCAGCACCATAGAAGATCTGTTTATGATAACAACCTAGCCCCTCCTCCCAGTTTGTTAATATTCTCTCTTATTTAATGTAACATTGTGCAAATAGACCACTACTGATCTGCTGTTATGAATGAAATAGCTATAATCATCTGTTTGCATATCCTGGTGAAAATATTCATTTAGTTCCATGTTGTATTTCTAAGAATGGACCAAATTTTTATTTTTATTTTTAAGTTTTCTAAATATTGTCCAACTTACCTCAAATGTTTTTATTATGGGCACTTTCATTCTTTCACATTCTTGCAAGGCAATTTTACTGTTGCCCAATATGGTAAGTGTGTAATAGTATGTCATTTTAGGTTTTAATTTATTATTAATTTAATTTAATTTAATTCCAGATTCATAATAAAGATAAACAGTTTTTATATATGAGTGGCCATTTGGATTACCCTTTCTGTAAAGTGCATGCTCAAATCTTTTGATATCTTAACATTGTGTCATACTGACTTCTTTAATAGTAGATTTTCTGAATGAACTTTAAGCTGTGTAGGTCTTCTCTATTTTATTTTGAACTTGTTTTCATTTCAAAATCTTTATATTTATTTTCATAATCTGCTTTTATTTTTCTTTGTCTATTATCTATCTATCTATCTATCTATCTATCTATTTATTTGCAAGCAAGAGAGAGCGAGCAAGTGAGAGTGCAGGGAGGGATAGAAAAAGAAGGGAAAAGAATCTTAAGCAGACTCCAGGCTCAGCACAGAGCCCAACTCTGGGCTCTATTTCACAACCCTGACATCATGACCTGAGCCAAATGAAAGAGATAAAATAAAATTAAGGTGTTAAAAAAAAAAGGAAAAAGAATTGGAGGTTTAATTAAGTGAGCCACCCAGGCACCCCTGTGGTACCTTAAATTAGATGTCATATCTTTAAAGTTCTAGAGTATCCATTTGTTCATTTATAAAACCTTTCTCAATATCATTTTTAGTGTCAGTTTTTGGTTCAATTTGCTTCCCCTCTCATTTCTTTGAGCAGAGTAATCAAGCCATTTTACAATCTTTATTGATCATTTTAACATCATACTTAATCCCATTTTGTCTATCAAATCTTGTTAATGGTTTTTCTTTGTGTGCTTTGTTACATTTTGCTATGTTCAAGACATTATATTTGAAACTCTTATTGAGTAGGGATAATTAAGAGCTATAATAATGGTATGGTCCTCCTTGGTAGGATTTTCTCTTATATCTGAGACTCTACAAGACAATCATACTCCAAATTCAGTGATTGACTTTCTCAGTTTACACAGAAGGCAAGGTAGGCTATAGTCTTATTTCTGCTTCTCCTTGTGCTTTGGGGATCTCAACTTAAATTTGGGTTGTATTAAAGTCCTCAAATTTGATTGCTGCTGGATTTTGAATTTTGTTTCTCTAGTATCAAGAGTCTATGAACAACACAGCTCAGTGTGTTTTAGCAGTTTCAAATGCTCTCATAGCTAAAATGGCTTCAGGGCATATATCTCTAGGCTCTCATTGTATTTTGTATTTTGGCCCAGTAATCCCTCACTTATTTTTATAATCATTCTGATATTTTTAACTTTAAAAGCTATTTTGTCTGGATTTTTAGTTGTCTTAAGTAGGAGTTTTTAGATCACCATTACTAGAAGCAACAACAAATATACATGAAAATATCTGCAGTAGTTTATCACATCTTTATGGCTTTGAACTTCCATAAGCTGAGGCATCCTTCTCTAATCACTTAGGCAAACTCCAATTCACCCTTTAAAACAACCCAAGAATTGCTTCATTTAAGAACATGTTCAGGGATGACTCTTCCCCACTGTTCTTACCAACATTCCCACACACTCTTTGCTACCCAAAGCTTGTTTATGAACTTTCGTTAGGTATATCAGCGTGACCAGAATTTTGCTCTATTGTATTTTTGTCCTTTAGAGCTTTAATTAAATATGAATTCCATAGAAAGTCTGTCCCTTTTCTTTCAAACCTGGGTTAGTTATTTCTTCTCATTCTTTGTCAGAAGTTACTTTATTAGAGAAACTTATAGCTCTATTGTGACTTTGGAGCCTTTACAGTTTTTCGACTGGAAAAATCACCCATCCCTGAGATTTTTACGCAGCTTCCTAGCTGATATTATTCAGAAATCTGTTCAAAACAGACTTTTTCAGGGAGGCCCTTTTGGACCACTCAGTTTAAAAACCTCTTCTCAATCACTGCTCTTTTAAAAATGTGCTTATTTAGTTCAAATATGCATCTCTATTAAAGAAAAATCAGTACGTTTTTTTTTTTAAAGTTGGCTTACCTATTATCTATCTCTCCCATTAAAATGATTCCTCTGGGCTGGGGTTTTGTTGTGCTCATCTTAGGCCAGGCACTCAATAAATTGTCTCTGAATGATTGAATTGTTTGACTCCCTTGCTAGATTCTCAACTTCATGAGGCCAAGGATTGTTCTATTCAGTCCTTCTTTATCCTCAATGTCTGTTATATTGCAGTCACTTACATGACTAATGGGAAAAATCACAGAAAGAAAGAGTTAAAACTACATAAAAACCCCGTAAGTTCAATAACACAAAGCTTTCTAAAATTATTTAGCCCAGGAATTGAATACTGGCTGCACTTTTGATTTTTTTTAAATGGTATTGAATTTAATTTAAATGGAAATACTGGAATGGTAGAATAATAAAAAAATTATAAAAGCAACTTGCTCCTTAAAGTAAGAATTATATAGGGCATCTCTTCTAGAAGCAAAATTTTCAAATGACAAACATCTGAAAGCATAGAAGGAGAAGTAAGAGTGTGAATTGTACTTCAATGCTCTTTTCTTTATATTCAACAAACAGCTTCATTCACACACCTTTCCAATTTTTTCAACTCTTTTGACAAAGCCTTCAGAGGAGTTACTGCTGATGACAACCATCACAGCCTAACAGGAGAAATTTTATAAAGAAAAATAATAGCATGTTTTTCCCAAATTGTTAAGGATATGGTGAAGCTCTGTCGGATTCAAAGGAGGAATGTGCAATTCCATGCTATATATAATAATAACTTGTTTTAATAGTGGCTTTGCAATTTTTCAGATATATCCATTTACTGAAACCACTATCAAATAAACAAAAACAAACAAATGAACAGGGGTTCGAGACAGAAATTATCTAATCTAAAAATAGCACATGTTCACAGAATACACAACACATATCCCAAGTACTACTATAGGTTTCAAGTAATAGTCAAAACAATAGTAAACATGATTCAGACCCTACCAGTCAAATCATAAATGGGACCTTAACTGTAAATCCTTATCTTTAGATCAAAGCGGGTAATTGGGGGCTGAAGATACATTATAGAACTAATATGTTATAGAACTCCTCTGAAATGAGTCATTTATTCCATCACTTTTCCTGCACAGCTGCTGACCCATGTTTTGGTTCCTGGAAATAGCTGCTACCCTGTCATACTTCTTAAAAGCACATATATTGATAACTCTACTCATTCCTCCATTCCTCTGTGACTGTCACTGTGTTAAAATGTGGAGTCAGCTGACTCACTTGTGATGGTAATAAAGTAGATGAGTTTGCAAAGTATTTTGTTATTTCTAAAAATGCAAAAACCAAATTACATTGAAATCATAAGGGGTGTTTCAGGGAGAGCTGTAGGATGTGGTTTCTTGTGTAATCCACAGAGATTAGCTCCAACACATATTTAAACTCTCCTCTAGGAGCAACCTTAGTGGTAAAGCAAGAAGATAAACAGATGTATACACACCCTGGCACAAAATTATCACTTATGTTTGGCTTCCTAGTCTCCTCGTGTTACTTATTTATCTTAACTTCTCTCTGAAATCAGGGAACACAGAATCTCAATCAGTAGACATTTTTCTACTGAATTACCCAATAGTCCGATCATACCCCTAATACTTTTTAAAATTATTTCACTCATAATCCCAAATCTGCTTTGCTTCCTCATCTTAGTACACTGTAATTTGATTTCAAAATGAGGACAGTTGTCAGTAATGCCACATTCATTCATCTATTTTACAATTCCATGTGCTTATAACTATGAAGATATGTTAATAACATCCATTCCAATAAGCCACCCTAAATTTATTATCATGAAACAAGACCTCAAGAAAGAGAATTCAAAATCATCCATGTATTTGCAACTTATTGCAATAAAGCCTTTATCAATAGACTTCCCTGTGCACATGGTGGTCAAATTGCTGGTGAAAACCAGCCAGATCTATTACAAGCTTTCTCATGGCTTCTAGGTAACCCAAGTGAGCCTTTATTGATACTGGGAAGGGATAAAGCAGGGAAGGGATAAACAGTGCTATAAGATTTGGCTAGACAAAAGTAATGACTCTCATTACAAAGTGAGTATTTTTTTTTCAAGCTTTAGTTCAGTTTATTTTTCTTGTATAAAACTATGTAGTAGCCACAGCTGGAGCCTGGGTCCTCTGAACAGAGACTCTGGTGTGGGTCTTCACAAGATGGTCCGTGAACTCCTGATAGGGAGACTTGGTGAACACAGTCTCCTTCCAGAGATCAGGGGTGAGATAGCTGTAGGTCTTGGAGATGGCATCGAAAGTAGCCTTGGCAAAGTTCCCTAGGGTGGCAGTGCAGCCCCTGGCCGAGGTGTAGCAGTCGTCAATACCAGCCATCATCAGCAGTTTCTTGGGCACAGGGGCCGAGACAATGCCAGTGCCTCTGGGGGCGGGGATGAGACGCACCAGCACAGAGCCACAGCGGCCAGTCACCTTGCACGGGACAGTGTGGGGCTTGCCGATCTTGTTCCCCCAGTAGCCTCGCCGCACAGGGACAATGGAAAGCTTCGCCAGAATGATGGCTCCGCGGATGGCAGTGGCTACCTCCTTGGAACACTTGACATCCAAACCGACGTGTCCATTGTAATCTCCGATGGCGACAAATGCCTTGAACCTGGTCCGCTGGCCCGCGCGCGTCTGCTTCTGCACAGGCATGATCTTCAAAACCTCGTCCTTGAGGGAGGCTCCCAGGAAGAAGTCGATGATCTCAGACTCCTTGATGGGCAGGGAGAAGAGATAGATCTCCTCCAGGGACTTGATCTTCATGTCTTTGACCAGGCGGCCCAGCTTGGTGACGGGGATCCACTCCTTGTCCGCGGCCTTGCCCCCGCGAGCTCCGCGGCCTCGGCCCCGGCCCCGACCACGGCCCCGGCCCGCCCCGGCCCCGGATGCCGCTGCCGAAGCCACCGCGGAAACCGCCGCGGCCTCCCATTCCAGGGCCCCCGGGCCCTTCGGGCCCTCTCGCAGCACTGGCGTCATCCGCCATTTGGTGTTCTCTCGGAGAGGAAACAAAGTGAGTATTTTAAAGCAAAAGAGCCTGTTGGGAATATTGTTTTATAAAATAGTGGTTTTTTTTATTAACTTTTTAAAATTCAATTAGGTAACATATAGTGTACCAATAGTTTCAAATGTAGATTTCAGTTATTCATCCATAGCATATAATAGCTAATGCTCAGTACTTACTGTTATAGCTTCTTGAAAGCAGAATTTTAACCCACTGAGCCACCCAGGCGCCCTTGAAAGCAGAATTTTAGATCACATTTTCTGATTACTTCCATGTCGTACAACACTTTCCTGCTAGCAACCTTCAAAACATACTGTTTGTTAGAGGAATTTCTTTAATAATAAATAAATAGGAATTCATTTAAATTTATAAATATATAAAATAAATAGGAATTTATTTAAATTTATTTAAATATTACACACTGTTTCATTGTTCATAAATAAGGTGATGATATTATAGCCATTAGTTGGTAGCACTGATATATCACTATCTTTTTACTTCTCAGTGCATTCTCTTTACACAAATAGATATATATTTTAAAAAATGTGAATCTGTGGCAAACTTGTAAAAAACCCTATACAGTAAAGTTTATCATTTTAAGTAATCTCAATTATCTTCCTCAATTGTGATAGTATATCCTTCTATCTAGGCCAGATATTGTATGAGGGATTTGAAGAGACATACTTTTCTAAATTTCACTTTTCTCATCTGCAAAATGCTTATCATGATCCTACAAAAAAATACACTTATAATTTTTTGATGAAAATTTATTTATTTATTTTAAGATTTTATTTCTTTATCAGAGAGAGTGGGCGAGAGAGCAAGCACAGGCAGACAGAATGGCAGGCAGAGGTAGAGGGAGAAGCAGGCTCCGGCCGAGCAAGGAGCCAGATGCGGGACTCGATCCCAGGATGCTGGGATCATGACCTGAGCCAAAGGCAGCTGCTTAACCAACTGAGCCACCCAGGCGTCCCTTTTGATGAAAATTTAATCTGTATAAACAATATATTTGCTGTAATGCGTGGTTCATGGAAAACATCTTTTTTAATTATAAGCAGTATTAGAAATTAAGTAAATGTGTCTATAATATTTAAAGTTTTAACACATAATTCCACTGCTTTGCCTTATTTTCTCAAATCCCTTTACCACTTTCACTGACAGAGTCAAATGTACTTTTTCTACTAGTAGCCAGCTCTTTGTCTTTTGTCAGAAAGATGCCCTTGTGAATTATTTATAATAGAGATATTAGCAATAATAATAATAATAATAATAATAATAAATAGCCATGAAAATGTTAAAAAAAAAAGTTTTCTTAACTAATTAGGGTTCTTAGACATCAATTAGAGGAACCACCTCGGGCAAGCAAATTAATCTGCAAGACATTCCCAGAATTAACAAGTCAGTCAGATACAGGGTTGTCTGTAGACTGAAAAGAACTAGGTTTGGAAAATAGGTAAGGACAGTGAAAAAAGTGATCAAATTTTTGGGCAAAATAAACTCTTAGGTGTCCTTTCAATGGAGTCCTGTTCATTATGTAGCAGAAACTCTGGAGATTATCTCAATCCATTGGAGTCACCCCGTTTATTAGCTTGCTATTGACAAAGTTATTTACAAACTGTAGAGCAAGAGGTTATAATGGAGAAAACTGATGGTAATGCACAGGATTCTTGTTAACAATAATGCAAGTTAGTGATTTTTCATTAGAAAACATAAATTCTATAACCCAAATTATGGGCCCAGAGCACTTCTGCTGCACAACTCTGCTTATATCCCAAATAACCATGTGAACTAGTTTTAATATCTGCTTCTCTTATTAATTTTTGAATAAAAATTCTTGACACAAGTATTTTATAATTGTGTGATAATCATGAATTTAATTTTTGGAGAACAAAACACACTTTAGCATAACTAGGTTTGTTCACAGAACCAGCCTTGGTAACACACTTCTATATGTTAGAAATGATGTAATAAATGTAGAATATTGGGCACTTGTTTGGTATTCTTTGCCATGTTTTGCACTATCTAAAAAGAGATCAGTGAACTTGGACTGGAGTTAGTAGACATGGAAGAAAATAAAATATTACAGAGAAGAATACTCTGTGGTCCACAACCTAAACGGCCTGGGATTCCCATCATTTGGATCCCTGTAGCTTTACAGAAGTCAATTAAATTTGTGTATCTCTGATTAAAGTTGTTTCCCCAGTACTTTTTCAAACATCTCTTGTAAAGTATTGTTTCCCAGAAAAAAAGGGATTTTGCACATGTATCTGCCTTTGTCTCTGGTCATGATCTCAGTCAGTATCCTGGGATCGAGCCCCATATCGGGCTTCCTGCTCATTAGGGAGTATACTTCTCAGTCTCTCTCTGCAGCTACATCCCCCTGCCCCACTCATGCTCTCTCTCTCTCAAATAAATAAATACAATCTTTAATTTTTTAATTAAAAATAAGATAAATAAATTAAAATAAAAAGTCTGGGCTTACTGCCCCATTTAGCTCCTTTTGTTTTTTTGAGTTGTATTTAAAGCAGCATGAGAGAACATGAGGCTCTCAAACTTAAAAAAAAAAGGAAAAAATTGAGTTTTGTTAGGATTTAAGATCTTGTCTGCTAGACAAAAACGTTGGCTTTGTTAACATGTGAAAATTATCAAAAGGGAATAAGATAGAATTCTAATAATTTTTGTAGAAATTAAAAATTTTCTCCAACCCAATTACATACAGACCCATTAAGTAAATTCATTCCAATGTCCCAAACCAACCTTTTCTAATAGTAATGCATCTGTGTAAACAGGGTCAACCCAAGGAATAAATAAATATTATTATTTTTTTCCTGTCTCTTCCACAGTCTCATCTGGGTATATTGGTAGCAAGCCAATTATCTATCTTATAAGACATGATATCATAAGGAAGGGTATTCTGTCCATTTGGAACAACTGAAAATCATTGTAATTTTATCTTGGTGCAGTAACTTGAGATGGCACAGTGTGGTTTATGAATATATTTTATTTTTTTTTTACTGGGAAGAAGAGATTATAGAGATATTGGTTATCCAAGAGAGACTGACAGGTGTTGATAGTTGCCAGGTCAATATCCATCTACTTTTTCCTTTAGTATCAGAAAGCACTGAGGGATTGACAACAAGGAAACTTAAAACAACATCAAATATTTTATTGTCTCTTTTCTAGTTACATTGTAACCATATGACAAAGTATCAGTCGTACAAGATATCATTCTCTTTTACCTCTATCTTTCTGCCAGAAATGTGGGCTTAATAGTGAGAACTCCAACAGCAATTTTTGCAACTGTGAATAAAAAGCCATGAAAACCTCTAAGATAGTTCACTTGACTTTCTTAAGACTCTGAACCAACACCAGAAAACACTCTCTGTAGTCTTCTTGTTAAATGAAAAATATGGTTAAACCACTTTTGACAGTCTACTACCTACAGCAAACTGTAAATCTTAATTGAAATATGTCCTCTCAGCTGTGCTTAAGCAACTGAGTCCTGAGCTTTTCAGGTTTTCAGTCTGAAAGAGTACACCTCGGGTGCTCTGAAAGGGAAGAGAAACGACACCCTGTTCTCCATATAAATTAAAGAAGAGAAATCTGTGCATTTAAGTGGGCCATATAAAATTTATCAAGCAGTTATCTCCTAACTCCTTCCTATCCAAATTACCTGATATGCTCTCCCTACTCCTTTATTCCACGTTACTGCCTTTTCACAACATGTCTTCTGTTATTTCCTTCTTGCAAGCTAGTTTTGATTTCTGCATCTAAAAAAATCAACAATCATTGTGTATTTCAATTCCCATTTTCCTCAAATGCATTGATTCTTCTTATCTATTACTCTTTTCTCATACTCAGTGTCTTTGTCTTTATGGGGTTTGTACTTTGCTTTTCCCCATCCTTTACTGCCATTATATAATCAATCTAATAACTTCTTAGAGAAAGTTAAAAATTCCCGCATAGCCACACGTGAACACAAAGTCACTGATTTTTAGCAAACCTATAAGATAGTCAGACATCCATTCAATTTCTTTTTTTTAAGATTTTATTTATTTATTTGACAGAGAGAGATGACAAGCAGGCAGAGAGGCAGGCAGAGAGAGAGGAGGAAGCAGTCTCCCTGCTGAGCAGAGAGCCTGATTTGGGGCTCGGTCCCAGGACCCTGGGATCATGACCTGAGCCGAAGGCAGTGGCTTAACCCACTGAGCCACCCAGGCGTCCCTCCATTCAATTTCTTAACTGAGTCCCAAATGCATCCTGACTTCTAACCTAAACCTAAGCTCTACTTCTTACACGTTGTTATATGACCAAATTCTTTCAGTTCAGTATTTTGTAACATTTAAATATTAATCAGTTGATGCTTTGTTTGTGTATTTCTATGAAAATAATTTGAATACTGTAGATTTATTGTTATATTTATAGGTTTATAATCAAAGTTTCATCAGTTGAAGTTTTTGGAAATTTCAGATATAATGATTAACCTAAAATGATACTGCCTCAAATCCCTCTGATATCAAGGCCCAACACCTGATTATAGCCAAACATGTGGTGGATAGTTCCATGGGAAATTGCAGTTACTTAACACTGATAGCATCTCATGTTCTCTCTCTCATTTTAGAATGTCTCCAACACAACCTGAAAGTGTAGGAGAGTTAATGTCCTCTGAGGACAGCTCTCAGTGAAGTGGAAATAAGAACCATAGGTAAAATTGTCAGTTTTCAGGTCTTCATGAGGACAACTTAAAGAAGTTTCTCAGGACCTTTCAGTAAAAGCAAGCCTTCATTTTCTATCCACAACAATTATATCAACAATGTACCTCTTTGACAAAGTTGCTTCTTCACTGTATCACTTTCCCATTCTTTTCTACCTTGGATAATCTCCCAGATAAACTAACAGTACTCAAATCCTTTGTCCTACTCTTTGCTCTCAGGATAAATGGAGCCAAAAGACTTAGATTAATATCAAGTTCTGAATGGGATCTTAGAGCTATTTCTGTCCAGATTTTCATAAACATAGGGACCTTTGAATTATCAGGCTATAAATAAGTTCTAAATGGAGGGGGCAAAAGCAAAAAGTAGAAATTTTTATGTTTGATTTTTAATCATGATTAATTGACTATTGATTATTATAAATACTAACATTATAAAAGTGTGGATCTTTGTAAAACAATGTCATATTGTAAGAAAGAAGTTGCATAATCCTTTTGAGAATATTAAACCAAGTGTTCAGGTGCCATCTAATTTCTTGTTTAATCCAGAACTTTGGTGTGCATCATCTTGAGGAATAGGATTTTGAAGTCCAGACAGACTAAGAGAAAACTGATCCAAATGTGTGTGTTTATATTTCTGCTTTTGTTGTAAAAATCAAAGTGTGATTGCTGGTTTAAAATGGTAAAACTAATAATGTTCATGGACTCAATTATAAATTTTCTAATTGTATGGGAAGAATCCAATAAACATAGAATTAATTGATTTGCAAATCCTCAAAGAGCTACAGGATCAGGTAGTGGTATGTTCTGATTCAACAGCATCATAATGCAGCATTTTATATGTGTGGCTAATGGATATTTTCATGAATGTTTGCTAGCTAGTCAGCCAATACAGAGAAATATTAGGTAGCGTAATTACTCACAGTTGTGTTTAATAAAATGAGAGAAAATTATCAAATGACACTAATAATAATAATCCTATAGCAGGCTAAATATTCAATGATAATTACAAGTATTAATCTAGCTTTCTTCCCTGATTATGACTCTGCTCTCCTTTATCATAATGGGAGTAGCAGATTGTCTGCAGTAAATTGTGAAAACGCAGCAGTGACTTTGGCAGTGAAGGCCTCCCATCAATTTTGATAGGTTAAAATGATTCTGGTTGGTCTTGAGCAAATGTGTCAATTTTTTTTTCTGTGTGTGTCATAAAAGAAAGAAGCAATAGTAAATTCTTGCTGTTATTCCATGGAGCCAATAAAATCATACTGCCAACAAGAGGCTGTTGACACCATAGGTGTAGTTAACTGTCTTGAAATACTACGCCTGGAAATAAAATCCTAATATTTCACATAACCTCTTTTTTTAAAAGAAACAAAACAAAACAACTATACTGCTTACATTTAGGGCCCTGCTGTTGTGTAACTATTTTTGAACATGTCTTCTGTAAGTGTATATATATATATATATACATATTTTTCTGTGCAATAAATTCATTTAGAGATAAATTTGGATTGCAAATTATTTTGGGGGAGGCGTGGTATTTGTGGCTAGTCTTACAAGTAAAAAGGACTAAAAGAAAGAAGAAAAACATTTTTTATTACAGCATATTTACATCTGTCCAAAGTACTTATCTACTATAATACTGACTAATGTATAATACTGTACACAAAGAAAGAAGCTAAATGAGTTATAATTCAGTCAGTGTATAGCTGGCCATTTTAAAACTTACCACTGAATCTTTCTGGTATGCAATGTGATATCTGGCAATCTGGTCCAGTTCATTACATCAGGTCATTTGTATGTTCTTATTACCATTTTGATAGCATAGCACATTTTATAACCCAGACATTTTACAATGGAACTATGATGCATGTATTTTCAAAAGTATAGACATACATGAAGCTATGAGGTCAAAAAAGATGAATGTCCGTAGTACCATATAGACTCAACAAATAAAAGTGTCCAAGGGTCTGATTGTGACTTATGAATATTGTATAAGATTAGGCCAACATGTGGTTTTGATATAAATAATCTGTTCTTAAATTAGAATTACAATCGTTGAGTACAGTGTTGAAAATGGCAGATAGATTTTAGCTATCTTTGCTCACTAGGGAAAATGGAAAAATGTTTAGTTTCGTCAGATTTTCACTTAACTTCTGAAAAATCTTACGTTTGAGAGAACCCTTCTGAAATAAGAATCCTTAAAGACATAACCCCTTTGGCACAAGTTTTCAAGAAACTTGTTTGATGTTGTAGACAATTCTATGGCACACGTACTGTTCTAGATGTTTCATGCCAATAATATGTAAGCCATACCAAAGCTACATATACATATAGAGATGTTCCTCAGCTTACAAGGGGGCTATGTACAGAGAAACACATAAAAAATTGAAAATGCATTTAATACCCCAAAACTATCAAATATCATAGCTTACCTTAAGCTTATTTAAACATACTCAGAACACTTACATTTGCCTGCATTTGGGCAAAATCATCTTAAGCAAAGCCTATTTTATAACAAAGTATCAAATATCACATGCAATTTATTAAATATTACACTAAAAAAAGAAGAATATATATATTCTATATATATATTCTATATATAGAATGCTTGTAAGAATATCAGGTGTTCACCCCTGTAATCTTCTAGCTGACTGGAAGCTGTGGCTCACTGCCGCTGCCCAGCATCACAAGATGGCACCATATAGAACAAGAGTTTCAGGTGGTAGGTGTTGTAAGTTTTACCCAAACTGACATTGGTTTTTGTCATCATATATGTCAAGTAGTTTTCTCAGGTTTATTTTTAGAATATCCTTGTATAATGAATATTTACACTGATATCTAGTATAAAAATCTTGCAATTTAACATTAGAAACATTAAGATATTGAAAATCAATCTATTTCTTTAATTCATTGAAGACATTTTTGGCTTGTTTCCAGTACTTTCTTACTGGTTAAAAAATGAATTTGAAGTAGTCTGGATTTCATTATTATATGGCACTTTCCCTTTGATGAATACAAAGACGATATTCTATATTAGCTATCTGAGAAGAATTTATTTTTTTAATTTTATTTATTTGTAAGAGAGAGAGTGAGAGAGAGCACAAGCAGGGGGAGCAGCAGGATGAGGGAGAAGCAAACTCCCGGCTAAGCAGGGAATCTGTTGCAGAACTGAGTCCCAGGACCCTAAGATCATGACCCGAGCTAAAGGCTCAGGCGTTTAACTGACTGAGCCACCCAGGTGTCCCAATCTGAGAAGAGTTCTGTATGCTATTCCTATTAATATGCAGTTTAAAGTCTAGGTAATTAACTTAATATTTTAGTGGCTATTGCATAGATAGCACTATGTTCCAGGCAGAGAGTAAGAAAGAAATATTAAATCAACCATATTCTATGCATTCTAAATGAAAATAATTAATCGATCATAAAAATCCTTCTATTTATGGAATATCAACTTATAAGCTTTCCTCCATATGAACAATGCCAAATACCAGAATAAAGGGTCATCTAATACAAATAAAGGATAGAATTAAAGAATTCTGGTAAGCCATTTAATTTTGAAAAATGGTGTTCTATTGTTGCTGAGTTGTGGTTTTCCGTTACATAATATCTGATAAGTGTAGAAGTAACATGAGTGTTACGTGAGATGAGAAATGGTATATAATTAAGATATTTTTAAAAGTACAGATAAATACAAATTTGTAAACATAGCATTATGGAGGAGTAAAAATAAATGATAGCTACACACTCTAAAGTGAATAAAACTTGGAAAGCTAATAGAGAAGTAAAACAAGGACAGTGCAAAAAGTATGGTACATTTTTATGAAGTTCAAACAAATTCTGTGAAATCATAGATGGACTTAAAGATACTATTATGTATCAAATATTGTAAAAATTAAGCAAGGAAATAGCAAACATAAAACAACCAAAGCATACAAACTTGGGTAGATACAAGAGGTGTGATCATGTTCTACTTCATAAAGAGATGAGTTAATAGATAAATACAAGTAACTAGACTTTTTAGAAGTTCATAAAACGTTGCCTGTTATTTCTTAGTAATATAAAATATATGGTTTTCTAACAAAAACGTTTATCTTAAAATATTTAAAAATAAATTTCAGGCTACTCCTAAGGTTATATTTACTTTTCCACTGTAGGAAAAGCTGGTTGTTGTAGTTGTATTTGTTTGTTTGTTTTAGTCTCCTCCTAGTTTTTATTATTATAATGTGGAATGAGGAATGTTAGATTGAAAAGTGAATTATTTTATAGACAAAAATCATTACTTGATTCACCTCCTGGTACAGCAGATGGAACTCCTGAAAATATGCCCTTTTGCCTTATGGAAGAGTAACAGTTATGCTTACTTCTGAAACATACTTGGTGGTGGCCCTAAATAGTGACACCATAGTAAACATTTTGAATATTTGCAATTAATTTTTATAGTCATAGGGCTCCAAAAGGCACTGCAGGTATCTTAGCAGGTATTTCAATAAGGCTAAAATTTGCCTGACTGTTTAAAAATATTAGCAAGGCACAAAACATGGCAGAAGTATTGTCCTCAGATATTATTTTTTTCCATATGCTCCTGATTCCAGACATGACAAGTTATTTTTCAAATATTTATTATAAAAGTTTTTATTTATTTATTTGACAGAGATCACAATAAGGCAGAGTCAGGCAGAGAGAGAGAGGAGGAAGCAGGCTCCCTGCTGAGCTGAGAGCCCGATGTGGGCCTCGATCCAAGGATCCTGGAATCATGACCTGAGCCGAAGGCAGATGCTTTAACCTACTGAGCCACCCAGGCTCCCCCATGACAAGTTATTTTGATAGATGTATATACAGTGTATTTTCCAGTTATAAGAAAAATGGTTCTGCTATTTTTAAGCTTTTTAAAAATTAAATAATTTTTTTCATTGAAATTTTATTTTTTAATGTTTTACTTTTCTTTTCTTTTTTTTTAAAGATTTTATTTATTTATTTGAGAGACAGAGATCACAAGTAGGCAGAGAGGCAGGCAGTGAGAGAGAGAGAGAGAGGGGGAAGCAGGCTCCCTGCGGAGCAGAGAGCCCGATGCGGGGCTCAATCCAAGGACCCTGAGATCATGACCCGAGCTGAAGGCAGCAGCCCAACCCACTGCGCCACCCAGGCGCCCCAATGTTTTACTTTTCAATATACTACTTAGAATATAAAACCTATTCCATTTTGTAAGATGTTTACCATTTAAAAAATGGTAATTTTCTCATTGTGTCTTCCCCTCACATTGCTTTATTTTGAATAAAAAATTTAACAATAAACATAACTGATGCTTTCCTTCTGATGGTCCCTCTGTTGGTCATATTGTATATGAGCCATGACAATTAGTTTTACAAAATTTATTGATGTTTGTTGATATGTTTTATCATAACTAATTTTCCTTCCCTTATCTAGATTCCCCAGCTTTCAGACAGGTGGACACTTCAATAAACCATACCCAAGGGATGTATCAAGTACTTCTTAGACATTCTCTCAGATCCTTGAGGTGTCATTTTGCCTAGGGATTTGCAATAGGTTCTGCCAGAGGCACCACTGTGACAACTGATGTCCATGGTCTATCTCCTGCTAAGCTCAAGAGGTCACTGGTTTCCAAGTTTATCTATACAATTAATGCATACCAGCAAGTTCTTTTTTTTAATATTAACAAACTTATTTTAAAGTTTATATGGAGAGGCAAAGACTCACAATAGTCAACATAGTGTTGAAGGAGAACAAAGACTGAGGACTGACTTCAAAGTTTACTAAAGCGATTGGGCGCCTGGGTGGCTCAGTGGGTTAAGCCTCTGCCTTCCGGCTCAGGTCATGATCCCAGGGGCCAGGGATCGAGTCCCGCATTGGGTTCTCTGCTCAGCAGGGAGCCTGCTTCTCCTCATCTCTCTCTCTGGCTGTCTCTCTGCCCATTTGTGATCTCTCTCTCTGTCAAATAAATAAATAAAATCTTAAAAAAAAGTTTACCATAACGATAATTGTAAGCATGATATTGTAATACCACAGAAAGACTAGATTAAAGCAACAGAATATATATTATCAATTATATTTTATATATAATAGAAAAGCAAAAGCAATACAAGAGAGCAAAATACAATCTTTTAAACAAATGGTTCTGTAGCAATGGTGAAGCTAAATCTAAAAATATAAAATAAAATAAATCCAGGCAGATATCCTACACTCTTCACAAAAATGAACTCAGATTGGATTATAAACCTAAACATGAAACATGTAGAAGGTAATATAGAAGAAAATTTAAATGACCTTGGTTTTCACAATAACTTTAGCTAAAAAACACAAGCACTGAATTTAAAAATGTCTACTCTGTGAAACACAATGCCAAGAGAATGAAAAGGCAAAGCACAGACTATGAAAAAAAATTTGCAAAATACACATCTGGCAAAGGACTGTTAATCAAAAATACACAAAGACCCCTTAAAACTCAACAATGGGGGAAAAACCGGATTAAAAATGAGCCAAAGACCTTAGCAGATACCTCACAAAAGAAAATATTACAGATGGCAAATAAGCATATAAAAAGATGCTTCACATCAAAGGTCATCAGGAAAATGCAAATTAAAACAAAAAAGAGACACCAGTACATACCCAGAATCCAGAGCACTGACAACAGAACATGAAATGTTGGTGAGGATGTGGAGCAACAGGAATGTTCTTCCATGTATATTGAGAATAAAGAATGGAAAACAACTTGGCAGTTTCTTACATAACTAAACATATTCTTGCCAGATTATTCAGCAGTAGCAGCTCTTGGTATTTATCCAAAGAAGATGAAATCTATACCCACAAAGATGTCTATAGTAGTTTTATTCATAACTGACAAAAGCTTGGAAGCAACCAAGATATCCTTCCATAAGTGAAAGGTCAAAGAAAGTGTAGTACATGCAAACAATGGAATATTATTTAATGCTAGAGAAATGAATTACCAAGCTATGAAAAGATATGGATATAAATATTTAATAAATATTTGATTTTAGGCTTCTACCAGTCTATCAATAGTATTAGTATATTTTAACAGTGAATGCTCAGCATTCATGAATTTACCTAATAAAACATTTTGGGTTCAATATTTTAAATACTTCAACCTCTATGATTATATTCCTAATAATTTTGAATTGGGGTAAATAAACCTTAATTTTTTGTAACTTGTTTCTTATTGCAAGAGAGCTCAATGAAATTTTAGAAAATAAAAATTTACAAAAAAAAAGTTTAGTTTACTATTGCCAAATAATTTAAAACTTTATCTTATATTCAAATACATATATTTTTCTAAATTGATTTATATGCTACTAAAACCAAAAACTTTTAGTTATACTAGATTTCATATCCTGCAATCAATGCCAGAAATCCATCTGGCAATGATTTGTCTTAAATAGAGTTAAGATGGGTGTTATTACAATGCAAGATGGAAACAAAGATAGTATAACAATTAGTGTTACATAACTTTTCCGTTTTGATCAAGTTACTAATCTACAAAAGGCTTTTATCAGTGACAGACTTGGGACTTTAACAAAACTTTTAAACTAGCATGTGCGACTCATTCCTAGAAAACAACACAATCAATAACACTTTATTTAGATTAAATCATGACTATTTCTCCATTTGAATAAAAAAGGTAGCAACCCCAATAAGTTTATTGAACATGAAAAGTTGAAATGCTATAATGCTCCTAAGGAATTAAATGATCCAGTCAAGAATTACAAAAAAAGGATATAAATTACCAAAGTGTTTGTATAATTGTAATGTACAACTGCCCATTATCGTTCCATAGTGTAGGCTTGTACAAGAACTCTATAAAAGAACTCCACTTCTAAACTGTGGAAAATATGTTCCCTTTTCCCCTATATACAACTATTAAGCCATTCATTTAGCTTTTAAAATATCCACTTAATACAGGCTTTTTACACATTTGAACAGGCAGCAGGGCTCTATTCTTATCGCTTACATCTGAAGGATAGACTTCTAGCGTAAGAGGTAAAGCCCATAAAGGAGCCCAATAATAACAACAAAATACAGTTTAGTGAGCCCTTACAATCTGCCAGCTACCTTTCTGAGAATACTTCAATTAATAAAACATATAAAATACCTGACCACAAAGAGCTCACATTCTTTTGAAATATAATAGTGAAATAAACCAATAATAGAGGGGCACCTGGGTGGCTCAGTCCATTGAGTGACTGCCTTTGGCTTGGGTCATGATCTCAGGGTCCTGGGATGTAACTCCCCAGCAGGCTTTCTAGGCAGTGGGGTGTTTTCTTCTTCCTCTGTGCACCCTCCCAAATCTCTCTCTCTGTCTCAAATAAGAAAATAAACCAGTAATAGAATAATGATTGATGGTTGATGGTGATAAGTGATACAAAGAAATACAAGAAAGGTAAAAGCCATTGGGGAATGCTGGGATGAAAGTTAATTTTATTTTGTTTTGGGTGGTTATATCTCATTTATGAGATGTTATTTGCACAAAGACCCAGGAAGTGAAGGAGAGTGTTATACAAATATTAAAGGAAAAGATTGCTCTAGGCAGAGCAAGTAAGTATATAGACTTTGTGTGAACAGCTTGTCTGTTACTTTTGAGGAAAAGCAAGGAGGCCAATGAGGAGTTCATAGTGGTGGAGAGAGGAAGAACGTATTGATGTATGACCTTCTAGTACATTGAAACGCCTTCAGTTTTTATTTAATATGAAAGGGGAAGATACCAAAAGTCTTTCAACAGCAGAATAAAATCATATGACTTGATTTTTAGGTTAAATTCTGTACCAAAATAAATTTGCATGGAGAAAGGAGTGCAGTATGTGTGGAAGTGGGGTTATCAATCAAGTCAATAATTCAGGAACATATGATGGTGTTTTTAGCATGCTGGGTGGTAATAGAAGTGGTGAGGTATGGTTTTCATTGTGTATATATTTTGATGGTGAATATTCTGGTGAACAGGATGGGGTATGTGCAGGACAGACATCAACATTTATTTTACCTGCACAAACAGAAGGGTGGAGTCTTCATTCCCTGATATGGAGAGAACTCTGAGTTCAAATGTTCTTTCTCATTAAATGGCATAGTGATGATGAGGATTTAGTCAGACAGTGAAAGAGAGCAGTAAGCATAGTGTTAAGCAGTAAGACATTATAATACATTGGAACATCAAAAAACGTTGTGTTGGATCATCTGTTTATGTGAGTAAATAAATAAATAAAGCTTCCTGGGGTTCTGATAGAGGTAAAGAAGACTGCTATATGATCCAAAGGGGCACGTGCACCAAATGTTTATAGCATTAATATCCACAATAGCCAAACTATGGAAAGAACCTAGATGTCCATCAACAAATGAAATATATATATATATATATATATATATATATATATATATACACACACACACACACACAATGGAATACTATTCAGCCATCAAAAGAAATGAAATCTTGCCATTTGCGTTGACATGGATGGAACTGGAGGGTATTATGCTTAGCAAAATAAGTCAACCAGAGAAAGGCACTATCATATGATCTCCCTGATATGAGGAAATGGAGGTGCAATGTGGGGGGTTTGGGGAACAGGAAAAGAGTAAATGAAACAAGATGGGATCGGGAGGGAGACAAACCATAAGAGACTCTTAATCTCACAAAACAAACTGAGAGTTGCCGGGGGGGGGGGTGGGGAGGTTAGGGAGAGGGTGGTGGGGTTATGAACATTGGGGAGGGTATGTGCTGTGGTGAGTGCTGTGAAGTGTGTAAACCTGGCGATTCACAGACTTGTACCCCTGGGGCTAATAATACATTATATGTTAATTAAGAAGAAGAAAGAAGAAGAAGAAGAAGAAGAAGAAGAAGAAGAAGAAGAAGAAGAAGAAGAAGAAGAAGAAGAAGAAGAAATAGGAGACTACTATAAATCAAATGCTATGGTTTTCAGCATAGAGTGTGTAATCAGGCATATTTTATTAAAGTAACCAAGTAAAATGAGGTCGAAAAGTGGAATAACAGAAAACATAAAAATCAGAGATTTTAAAAAGAGATATGGGACAGTGTAGAGAATATAGTCAATGATATTATAATAGTGTTATATGGTGACAGATGGTGGCTATATTTGTAGTGATCATAGAATAATGTATGGAGATCTTGAAAACCTGAAACCAATGTAACACTGACTATCAACTACACTCAAATAATAAAATAGTAAAAGGAAACATTTTAATTTAAAAAGATAAAAAGAGGGACAAGAATTTGAAAAGTGAATTTCAAAAAGAGTAAAGATGAGGCTAAGACATACTCTGAACCTTGAGGAAAACACCATTTTGAAAATTCTTCCCATTTTGAGAAAACTCAAATGAATCAATACCATAAAAGAACCCATTTTAACCGAGAGATGTAATGAATGCTCAAGAAATAATTTTATGACAGGATAATTCTTCCCTATGAAACAGCATACAGAAACCCGGGGAAACACCTGGAAGCCAAATAAACTATACTGAAAATAAGAATTAGGAAAAAGATAAATGATGAAAGATAAGAAAATTAGACCTGCGACAGAGACCTAGTGAAGAGAATTTTTAGCTTGTGGTTTAATGTTTTTGAGGATAATCTAGAGTTCATAACTGCCTTGAGGCAGGCTGGTTGTAGGCAGTTTAGGCAGACCCCTAAGAGAGGCCTACTTTGGGCAGGTGGTGTTGGAGGAGGCCATTGGGCTGGACAAAGACAAATCCAACCATTTGACTAAAGTGTCTGTGAAGATGTTGAAGTCAGATGCAGCAGAGAAAGACCTGTCAAACCTAATCTCAGAAATGGAGATGATGAAGATGATTGGACAGCACAAGGACACCATCAACCTGCTGGGTCCTGCACACAGGATGGTCCTTCGTACACTATCATGGAATATGCCTCCAAAGACAACATACAGGAGTACCTGCAGGCCCAGAGGCCTCCTGACCTGGAGTACTGTTACAATATCAGCCACAATGCAGCAGAGCAACTCTCCTCCAAGCACCCGGTATACTTTGCCTACCAGGTAGCCTGAGGCATGGAGTACCTTGCCTCCAAGAAGTGCATACACCAAGACCTGGCCACCAGGGAAGTGCTGGTGACAAAGGACCACATGATGAAGATCTCAGACTTCAGCCTTGCCAGAGATATCACCACATCAGTTACTATAAAATGAGAACCAACAGTGGACTGCCTGTGAAGTGGATGGTCCCTAAGGCCATGTTTGACCAGATCTACATCCACCAGAGTGACTTCTGGTCTTTTGGGGGTGATCCTGTGCAAAATTTTCACTCTGGAAGCCTCCCATATCCTGGAGTGCCTGTGGAGGTGGTTTTCAAGCTGCTGAAGGAGTCATTTGATGGATAAGCCAATAAGTGCACCAGAGAGTTATACACAATAATGAGGGGTGGCTGGCATGTGGTACCTTCAAGCTGCTGGTAGAAGACCTGGATCATACTGTGGCCTTGACCTCCAACCAGGAGTACCCGGACCTGTCCTTGGCCCTGGAACAATACTGTCTATGCTTTCCCAACACCCAAAGCTTCACCTGCTCCTCAGAGAAGAATTCCACCTTCTCTCATGTGCCGTTGCCCAGGGAGGCCTATCTGCCCTGACACCCAGCCCAGCTTGCCAATGGTGGACTCAAATGACTAGTATCCCTATTACTCCTGTCCAGATTCCGTCATAAGCTGTAACCCTTACCCCCCACCCTCCCTGCAAGACTCACTGCCTTCTCCTTTGTCCCTTTCCTACTGGCAGGAGCCAGCTGCCTACCTGAGGCCTTCACCCCTTGAAGTTCACCTCTCTTCCCCTTCCTCTTCCTCCTCCTTACAACCTGCTCATGAAAGAAAGGAACAGAGAGGCAGGTACTTGCTCGTGGCTACTTCCTTCCCTCCCATATGTTGGACCAAGACCCCTCCCTGTCATCTGGTACTGCCTAGACGTCGAGAGAGTTGGAGATGAGGCATGCCAGTGAAAGCTGTCGGAGCTTTCCTGGTTTGGTTTTGTCTGCTTAGCATAACATGTAAGACTGAGTTCTGGTGGCAGGGACCTAGTCCTTGGGGCTATAGCACTAGTGAGGGGAGGTCAACTGCTCTGGGCCTTGGCTAAGAGCAAGCCCTGCTCCAGAGATATGGTGCCAAGGGCTTATCAATTTTGATACTAATTTGCTTTGCTGACCAAATACCTGGTATCAAAAGATGGGAAGGCAAAGACTGGAAGCAGTGTTGTGACCATGGGGTCCAGCCCCAAACTATGAAGAAAACACAAAGTGTATAAATCTGAGTAAGTATATATTTACACACCTTTTTAAATAGGTTGTTATCAAAGATTTAATCAATGGGTAATATGCTCCTCGTGGCTGGGAAGCATCAGTTGCCATATATTAAAAACAAAGAAAAGAGGTGTCTGGGTGGCTTCCTCCAAGAAGTGTCCCTTCTTTTCAGGTCATGATCCCAGGGTCCTGGGATGAAGCCCCACATCAGGCTCTCTGCACAGTGGGAAACCTGCTTCTCCTTTTCCCTCTGCCCTGCTTATAGTTCCTCTTCCTGTCTCTCTGTCTGTCAAATAAATAAAATATTTAAAAAAAAAAAACAAGAAAGAAACAAAATGTTTTAAAAGGCCTTTTTTTTTTTTAATTTTCTAGGGGTGCCTGGATGACTTAGTTGTTTAAGCAGATGTTTGCCTTTGGCTGAGGTCATGATTCCAGTGTACAGGGATCCAGCCCTGCAT
The DNA here is from genome assembly GCF_964662115.1 of Mustela nivalis. Classification (NCBI taxonomy): domain Eukaryota; kingdom Metazoa; phylum Chordata; class Mammalia; order Carnivora; family Mustelidae; genus Mustela; species Mustela nivalis. Next base: position 926,357 of record NW_028136357.1, on the reverse strand, counting down.
GGGACTACTTGCACCCCAAGGAGCTTGCTTCTTCCTCTCCCTTTGCACATGATTCCCCCTGTTTGTGTGCTTCTTCTCTCTCTCTCTCTCTCTCTCTCTTGCTGTCAATAAATAAAATAAAATCTTTTACTAAATAAATAAAAAAATAAATAAATTTCTAAACCTACTTTCAGTTTAGGTCCCTTAACAAAAATTGCTACTGCTTCATTAAAAAAAAAAGGGATAATTTAGAAAGATGCTTCCAGAGTTAAAAAGCTGTTTTGTTTCTTTGTCAGGATTCAATATAGAAGTGCTTTAAAAAGTAAAAGAAAAAATATGCTATATTAACTCTAATCACACTATAACTTTGGTGGTTATATCAAGATAATGAAAAGTGATTTTAAAGCAAATTTCATTATCAGACATAAAGATCAAGTCAAAATTACAGAAGAGTAAAAGGATGAATTCATCAGGGTGTATAATAATTCTTTTTTTTTTAAAGATTTTATTTATTTATTTGACAGAGAGAGATCACAAGTAGGCAGAGAGGCAGGCAGAGACAGAGAGAGGAGGAAGCAGGCTCCCTGCTGAGCAGAGAGCCCGATGCGGGACTCGATCCCAGGACCCAGAGATCATGACCTGAGCCTAAGGCAGCGGCCTAACCCACTGAGCCACCCAGGCGCCCCGGGAGTATAATAATTCTTGAATTTTAATACGTAACAACAGATTTGGGGATATATAGGGAAAAACTAAGAACAAAAATCATAACTTCTACCTTGGACGACAAATGGAAAATAATTTCAACACACTTATTTTAAGATTACATAGACAAATGGTCATCATATTGGTAAGATATGTAAGACTTGAACAAAATGATCAACTAACTAGATATGCTTGATATTACATTACAGTAACTGAACTAACTGAGGTCAGTCTTTGGTGAATCACAGAAACAGGTGGAGTTGTCAAACAAAGGAATCTTTGTTTACAACATACAAGGAGTTCACAGGGAATAAGTTCCAAAGCCTTGACTGTTTGAACAGGAGAGAGATTTTTATTTAGTATTTAAGATGAATACTCAGAAGGGAGAGTTTTATTATCCCGTGTATGGTTGGTCATAAGGTTGTGGATGCATGCACATCCACATATGTATTTGTGCAATATGTATTGCATGTTCACCTGAATGAAGCTTGTATTCCACCGAGGGCAGAAACTTCAACGTTAGAATAAAGCAGAGGTAACTGTTGGACAAGGGAAAGGAACTCTGCAGGCTTCAAGAGCAGATAGAAACTAGATGGGGTCTTGGGCTCATTTTCTGGGACAAGGAATGAAAGGCCTTGATTGCTTTTGAAATAGCACTAGGAGTTTTACCACTGATTTATTGTCTCAATAGCTTAGGCTATTTCCTGCTCTGGTGGTGACTGTTAGTTTTCCCATTGCCTTGTTCCCTCAAAATCCTTAGGAGTGAGGTTTTTGCATTTCTTTGTAAGAACCTCCCAGGAATTTTTGGAAGAAGTGTGCTGGGGCAAGTACACAGGTGGGGTATAGATCATTGAAAATAGCTGGGGACAAAAAATGACTTTTCTTATGTCAGGAAAACTATATCTCTTCTTTAATTTTCTAGGAACCTCTAACTCTTTCTGCTGATGTTACCAGCAGGCATCTGAGATATTACTGATTGTTCTCTTGAACCTAAGGAAAAGGAAATGTAGAAAGCAAAAGACAAAACTTTAAAATCTATCCTGCAACTCATCAATTCACTGCAGCCACCTCTCTGTCTTTCCCTTTCTCTTTTTCTCTCTTTCTCTTTCTCTCTCACTTTCTCTCTCACATACGCACAACACACGCAAATCGACTTAAAGCAATATTTAATTTTCCCTATTCCATTTTAATATACTTGAGGCATGATCATTTTCTTAGTAAATACAAGGAAAAAAAATCTAGGATTCCATCATTCTGTGTGATTAAAGTATTGAGGAATTTACTTCCAATAGCACTTATAAAAACATATTTTATTTAAGAAATATTATATAATCAGGTGCCTGCATTTTTCTTATTCTCTAACTAGTGTTATTTGGCAATTAATATTTTGTCAATCAATATTCCCCTATACCTGAATGTGTGGGCAGTGAGAGATGAGTTAGAGGCAAGGATGGTGAACACTCCCAACAACTGCAGACTACATATATCTTAAGCCATGATTTTCTTTGCAAAGGTCAACATTGATAATGTTCTAGTCATACCTCCGTGTACCAGGAAAGAAGTAGCATATTTCTTGAAAGACACAGCTATCAAAGCTCCATTGAGAATCCGTAAAGATGGAGAAGGGATTTGCAAATTAAATATCTGATAATGGACATCTACTCTGATTATTTAAAAATGAATAAAAATAAAAAACCTTACTAATAACCAAAGAGAGTATCCAATTTTACATGTGAAGGAAATAATGGAAGAGACATGTCACCAAAAGTATATGGATGGCTTATAAGCACATGGCCAATTTCTCAACATTTAAACATTAAAGAAATAAAAATTAAAATCATAATGAGACATGCTTACATATCTATTAGAATGGCTAAAATTATAAAGGCTAATTGTACTTGGTCTGAGCTAGATTGAGAAGAAACAAAAAATCTAAACTGTTGTTGGCATATATCATGATACAACCACTTTGGAAAATAGTTTCAAAATTTTTTTAAATGAAAAATATGTTGCAGTTACACAAATAGCCATTTTATTCTAGGCATTTAACCAAGAGAAACAAGCCCTATGTTCATACAAGGACTTGTATGTGAATTTCATAGCAGCTTTATTTTTAAGAATTGAAAACAGTGGAAATGTTCATCAATGTCCATCAATAGAGCAAAGACAATTGGAGATTCTCAAAGTAATGATGCCGAGAAAAGAAAATCCAGGCCATGAATAGTATATACTGTGTGATTCCATGACTACAAAAAATCTAGAAAATACAAATTTATATATAGTCACAGTCATCAAATATATGGTGTGATTTTAGTGCCTTCTTCTGTGCTCCCATAGCTTCCTACACTTGGATCTCCGAGCATTTCTTACACCATGTGAAAATATGAACTCTTTCTCTTTATTCTGTCTTACTAGAATAAGAATCCTTGAAATTTTATGGACATTTGAACTCTCAGTTATTAGCAAAAATTCTATCACACAGTAAGTTTCCAAATATAAAAGCCAGAGTTTTACAATGACTTCGAAGCTTTTACATGATCTAGCCACTCATTTAACCTCTGTGACCTCTTTCCCTGCTACTCTTCAGTCACTCACAGTGGCATGATCCAACCTTATGGCCTTCAAGATAGCCAATTCCTTTGTCTGGAGTGACCTTATTGCTGATAGTTCTGCGCAAATTCATCACCTTTCCATACATTTGTTCAATTGTCAGCTTCATTGTAACTACCCTGATCTTTCTATTAAAAGATTTAACTCCCCATCCCCTGCCTAGCAACCTTGATTTTTCTCACCCTGATCGAATTTTTCTTTTTCCCCATTGTACTCTTCCTTTTTGAATGCACTATGCCATTTTTATTAAGGTTTATAGCTTTGAATTGTCTCACCCATTAAAATAAAAGTTCTACAAAGCCAAGTATTTCATTTACCAGTGTAGTCTGAAGTAATATCTGCCATATAATAGTTCAGTAGACAACTGGTAAATTTCAAAATAAATCAATGTTGAGAGTATACTGAATTTCATAAGTCATTTCAATATTTTTTCCAAAAAATAAACTACATAAAACATACTTTAAATTTACTTTCAAAATATTTTATAGCATATAATGGACAATATACATAAGCCTAAAGAAACAATCCTATAATTAACCATTTCATACCTACTTAAAAACTGCATAATACCACACTCTTAGATCCTCTTTGAATGCTCTAAAATAACCCTTCAAAGGAAATACATTTTTAAAACTCACAGATTTTTTGGCAAATAATTTAATAAAATAAAAGTTTCATTCATCTATGTAGATCAAAATAAATATTTTTAATAAGCATGAAATTATAACTCTGAAGTGTGCTAAAATGAAACCACCTGCTAAGGGTGAGAGAACAAAAATAAACATCCTTTTTCCAAATAAGAGGAATTTATTACCTTTGAATCAAAGCATGTGGATTTGTTTTAACTGGCAATAAAGCAATATGGAGACACAAACCATAGAAAGTCATATTTTAGATTTCTAAAAGACTTCTAAGTGAAGAGTATACATTTTTTAATTGCTACATAATGCTACATAATGACAAGATGACAGGTTGTGGCAAATAGCATTTTAAAAGCTCTACTCATAATGGAACGGAAGATGTCATTTCCCTATAATTTTATATATGTCTTTAATTTACTATATCTGGATACAACATATTACCAAACAGATGTTCATCAAAGACTAAATCATTTTTAATGGAACATAATAATTTGAACCTACATCTATTAATCATTTTTTTCGATCTAACATTTATAGTCTCGCTAAACATTTTATCAGTTGTTGACAAAATTCAAAATAAATAGGATAAAAAGTCGTGTTTGGAAAAGTAGATTTTTTTTCAAATTTGCATTTAAATGAAAATATTTGCTGATATTTTTAAAACTTTAAAAGTAATTTTATATATATATCTGACCTATCAGATGATATAAAATTTTTGGAGAAAATATGACATATTTTTTGATCTTGGTTGAAGGTATTAATAAAGAGCAACTGTTTGTATTATTTGTATTGTGATATCTTAGTTAATAAACATGGATAACTGGTATAAAATATGTTTTTTTAAAAATTTTATTTATTTACTTGACAGAGATCATAGGAAGGCAGAGAGGCAGCCAGAGAGAGAGGAATGGAAGCATGCTCCCAGCTGAGAAGAGAGCCCACTGTAGGACTCAATCCCAGGAACCTGGAATCATGACCTGAGCCGAAGGAAGAGATTTTAACCCACTGAGCCACCCAGGTGCCCTAAAATATGTTTTTTTTTTTAATATAGAAGTATAGTTCTTGCCAAAATATGGAACTAGCTGGAACTGAATGCCTCCTTCAAAGTCAGCTCTGGAGAAATTATGCCAGTGTAATATGGAACTATTTCAGATATTAACCAAAAAGAAAGAAATGATGATAAATTCCTTAAAGGACTCAAAGTTGCCCTTGACTGGTATGTTTCAAGCTCTATTCCTGGTTTGAAGACAGGTTTTAACAGGCCTGTCACTGTAGAAATCCACTAGATGTTTAGAGGCTATCAGAACTTTACAAAAACCTTGAAGGGGTAAAGACTTGAAAATTCTTTAGAGAGATTAGCTCCCTAAGGCATTATTCCTCCACACATTTTCCTCCAATCAATTAAGACTGATGGATGAGGGGCACCTGAGTGGCTCTCTCATCACGTGGGTGGTGGGTTAAGCCTCTGCCTTCATCTCAAGTCATGGTCTCTGGGTCCTGGGATCCAGCCCCACATCGGGCTCTGCTCAAAAAGAAGCCTGCTTCCCTCCCTGCTTGCCTGCCTCTCTGCTTACTTGTGATCTCTCTCTCTCTCTCTTTCTCTCTCTCTGTGTCCAATAAATAAATAAAATCTTTAAAAAAAAGCTGATGGATGATAAATTATGAAAACTGCTCCCTCCAAATGATGCTTCTTCATAAGGATTTAAGAATTTAAAATTGTAAGAATTTAAAATTGAAACTTGATCATAGGATTTATCTTATAGAATAAAATCAAGTGAAGGCAGTTATTATTAGTTCTGAAGTATTGGTGATTCTGAATTCTTGGCCTCATTAGTAAATTTATTTTTAAATTCTCCCATGGAGTGGTGATTGGCCTTCAGTCTTTCATTGATATACATCATTGGGTCAAATGAGATGTGTGTGCCCAGAACTATATATAATCTTTTTTGTATTTCACTGGAGATGGCATTTCTGAGTTTTGTTCAATTGAATTTGGACAGATGTTTTAATAGTCACTTCTAGAGTTGGCCCTGGAGAATATCTTCCTTTTTTTCTCTTCCCGATTCTCTGAAAAACCCTGACTAATTCACATTATCACAGTAATATCACATTTCAAGTTTTTCCAAACACTAAAGCTGCAAAATAGAAGGAAGCTACTCAGAATGGAATACTATTATGAATGATTGAGAAAGAAAACATTATTATAATTAAGCTACCAGGTTTCAATGTATTTTATTGTTGCTTAGAAAATCCTAGCATACCCAGACTTTACAGAGATTTGATGATCCTAAGAAGAGCTGAACTCATGGACCAAAATAACTATGCACATAAAAAGTACAATTACTTACCTAAAAAATATGATGTGGTTAACTTTATATGCCAATCCAAGTGTTATTGGAACAGGAATTAAAAAAATAGCTTAGGGGCGCCTAGGTGGCACAGTGGATTAAGCCACTGCCTTCAGCTCAGGTCATAATCTCAGGGTCCTGGGATCAAGTCCTGCATCAGGCTCTCTGCTCAGCAGGGAGTCTGCTTCCCTCTCTCTCTCTCTGCCTGCCCTCTGTCTACTTGTGATCTCTCTCTGTCAAATAAATAAATAAATAAAATCTTAAAAAAAAAAAGAATGACTGTACTTTTAAAAAATAGCTTAAAAGGAGCGCCTGGGTGGCTCAGTGGGTTAAGCCGCTGCCTTCCGTTCAGGTCATGATCTCAGGGTCCTGGGATCAAGCCCCACATCGGGCTTTCTGCTCAGCAGGTAGCCTGCTTCTCTTCCTCTCTCTCTGCCCACCTCTCTGCCTACTTGTGATCTCTCACTGTCAAATAAATAAATAAAATATTTTTAAAAATAGCTTAAAAGTATATGATAAAATAATGATATACATATACAAGGAAAAGAAAGATACTATACTGTGAATATAAATTAAGTGAAAATTGTTGAAATAAAGAATACAATAAATGGAGACTAAGATGAATATAGCTGTAAAATGAATAAATGAGTTGGGAAAAACAAACAAATTAATGACTTCTGCCCAAATACAGCAGAAGAGAAAAAAAAAAATAAAGAAAATATTTAAATAAGTACTGAGATAAATTTTGGAGAATTAAAGAAAGATAAAAGATACCAGACTTAAAATGATGCCAAACATGAGATATCAGAAACAAAACAAAACAAAAACTACACACACTAAAAACCACTCGTATACATTATGGTGAGTTTTAAGAATATCAAAAACAGAGAAGAGCATAAATGATGCCCAAGAGAAGAACAGATCACCTAAAATGTACAAGAATAATACTGACAGCACAATTCTCAATAGTAATAGCATATAAAGAGACAGCTGGGAGTTTTTATAGATGGAAAAGATATTTGAAACTAGGTATTATACATCAATCCAAATTATTGATTAAATTTGAGAGCACAGTAAAAATACAATGAAGCATGTTAGGTCTTAGAACATTTATCACACAGAGACACACATTTTGGAAAACTTCCTTGGAAGACAGCTCAATTTAGATCGAGAAAACAGAATTATGTACTCAAAGGCACATTTTGAAGGAAGGATTGAATATAGTCTGCACTGCAAATATTCTTTAATCGTATGTTCTGAATTTCCTAAATTTAAGAAGTATTTGTTCAAATATTTATCTTTAAATAAATCCTAGGAGACTTTTTCTTGGATTCTGGAAAATCAGTCCATTTGGATACAAATCTTTTTGTCACTGATGGAAATTTTGATAGCCCTTAACTGTGGAATGCCTAATGTATTGTTACAGCAATTGTGATTTGCCAATACATGGGTGATGTGTGTGTGTTGTGTGTGTTTATTTTTATTTTTGATGGTTTAACTCTTCTATGAGATTTTTAAGTAGACATGATTTTAATAAATTATGATTTGTTGAAATTTATCTGAGGTCATATATAATAAAATGAAATTTGTGTGAACTAAAGAAGTGCATCTCCATTTTTTTTGTTTTAAGAGTAGACTGGTCTTTAAAAATTGTCCAAAGAAGTACATTATATTCATTATTAAATTTGATAATATACAATAAAGTATTTATGGTCATACTGGACCATATCAAATTCTACTATTAATTCATATTCATAATAACCATAAGAGGAAAAAGGGATATTTTTCAAAATAATAAAAAATTAGCGTATTTTTCAGAATATGATATAGTGTTATTCACTGAACTGAGGGAACAAATGTCAAAGTCTAACACAGTTTACAGAATGTTTTAACATAAATTGAAATTTAAATCTGACCAAATTTCACAGTTTTAAGTAAAATGATAGCACTTTATATCCTTGAAAAGTGGTAAGTGACCCAAAACATGGCTTAGAAAAACAAATTTAACACTACACTAGTCAGAGATGGTTAAGTTATGGTACAACTTGCCATTGTGTATCATCAAATGGTATATTTTTTTCTTTTGGGCTTGTCATTATATTTTATTTTAGCCATTCTGGTAAGTGTGTAGTGATATCTCAGTGTCATTTTAATTGCATTTCCTTGATGTCTAATTATGTCAAAATATATTACTTTGATGTTTAATGCTCTGAACTTTCTCAGTTCAAGACCATGAAGCCACTTAGGAAAAATACAGTTGCAGAGGCACTCATAGACCAACTCTTATTTCGAAATAAGAAGAAACATTACTACCCATTCCAACAAAAAATAGATTTGTTATGCAGCAGGGATTTTATAAATTACCTGACACAACTTATATAGTAAGATGAAATGGGACAGGCGGCTTCTTGCAGCTATATACAACATCATTTTAATTTCAATTTTCAGTATAATTTTTCCAAGGTATACACAGAATATATATTTAATGTAAATTGGTAACATTTTAAACTCTGTATATGGAAATTAGTCAATTTTAAGTTTATAACAATCAAAATTAACGGAAGTTTATTTTAAATTAGTTAGCTTTCTCTGCATTGCAAGACAGAATAATCAAGAATTGGTAAGAAAAAAGTAATCTCTGTAAAATTACCGGGGGTGCATTATAAAGTGTTCGGTAACCGATCAAACTCACAATTTGGATTGAATGGCAAGTGATTTTTAAAATCTGGAACTCATTGTCAATTTTTTTTTCTTCATTGTGTCTTAATAAATTACTGTGTTCATTTGCATGGAAGTGAAGAAAAATGCATGACATTTCATCTCAACACTAACACCTTTAACTGGCAACTCTGAATGTACTTTACAGCAGTGTAACAAAGTAAAGATCAATGATGTTTCATGAAATATCTGTTATAATTCTCAAGGAGATAGGGAGTTTGTGCAAAAATGCAAATCACTTTGCGACTAAACACATTGTTTATTTCAGCTAATTTTAAGAAAATATGCTGAGAATCTCTCAAAAAAGGAAGCAATGATTTAGGTTTGCCTTCAAAATCCTTATCTAATCCTGAACCAACAGCACATAGTTCAAAGAGCAACTAATTTGAGTAGCTCCAATTTACACATTTCCTAACAATGCTTAATTTAGTGGAATTTCTGTCCAATTATGGTAATTTGATGTAATGAAAGACAAAAGTTCAAAAAGATCATCCTTAATTTATATAGATGCCAAACTCTGCATTTTCTGAATGATGCCCAGGAACGTATTTTCAAAAACAAACAAACAATGCCAGAACCACTATTAGGTCATCTCTAGGCAGAAAGTGACTCAGAGCTTACATTACTCTCTCCCTGAAAGTATACTGTAGGCACTGAAACTACTACCCTGAGTCTGTGCTATCAAATTCCTTAAGTTAGAAAGTTTTAAAACCCGTCTGTGTGGGAGTATTTCATTTACAGATAGAGATTTGGTTGTTTATACATTTTCATACTTGATTTTTAGGGTGTAATAACTATGTTTTAAAATTCATGGTGGTTTTGAATACTGTTGGATAATTGAGCTAAAATGGTATATCCATTCCTCCTAGGAAACAGAAATTATAGAAAGGTAGTGCTTTTCAAATCTGACATCTTTGAGTCATTGTAGTTTCATATAAATGCAATAGGAAAAGTGTCATTCATGTTTATGATATTTTCTATAAATAAATTAGAATGTACTGGAGGCCTGATATAAAGTGGGATGCCTAAACTTCAGTAAGATCTTGTTTTCAATTCAAAATAAATTTTATTTTTTATTTTTTTATAATGTCCCTCAATTTCAGATAAGCACCCCCATAATGTCCACTCCGTTTTTTTTAAGATTTTATTTATTTTATTTGACAGATAGAGATCACAAGTAGGCAGAGAGGCAGGCAGAGAGAGAGGGAAGAGGAAGCAGGCTCCCTGCTAGGCAGAGAGCCCGATGCGGGGCTCGATCCCAGGACCCTGGGATCATGACCTGAGCCAAAGGCAGAGGCTTTAACCCACTGAGCCACCCAGGCGCCCCCAAAATAAATTTTAAATTGAATTATGCACCTCTAAGTTCAGAGACAATAAACATCAACCAACACAATTAATAAGTTCTATTTCTTGAAATTTCGGGAACATTGATAGTCTCATCTCCTGGAAGAACAACAGCTAAAATTTTAGGTCATGGATTCTTGCTAAAATATCACTTTCCCAAAGAAAATTAATGTTGTGAATTTTTATTGATTGTTATTGATCATGAAGAATATAACAACCACGATAAAAAGAGTAGGAAAAACATGATATCTCATCTGTAAGGGCATGTGGAAAGTAGGAAATGCTAATAAAAATAACTACCATTATTTCCTAAGTTAACATAATATAACAGAACAAAAATATTTCAAAACAATGTTTTCTTTTTTTTTAAGATTTTATTTATTTATTTGACAGAGAGAGATCACAAGTAGGCAGAGAGGCAGGCAGAAAGAGAGGAGGAAGCAGGCACCCTGCTGAGCAGAGAGCCCAATGTGGGACTCGATCCCAGGACTCTGAGATTATGACCTGAGCCAAAGGCAGCGGCTTAACCCACTGAGCCACCCAGGCGCCCCCATAACAATATTTTCTAGGCTCATTCTGATAACTCTTTTCTACATTCAAATTTAAAGGTTGAGGCATGTGATATATATTACACAAAAAACATCCCAAGGAATTCGTTAAAAAAAAACTTTAATAAAGAACAAATCCAAAGGAATTTCTTTTCTAATTTAATTAACAAATTATGAATTGACTTACCTATTTCATCACAGTGTATCAGGCACCAATAATATTTTTTAATCGTCACACCTGATGCAATAGTTATCATCTTTCAGACATACTGATCACGAACAAGCAAATAAACAAGAGGACCGTAGCTTAAGATCTACCTGCATAAATATAGGCTACTTCAGACAATCTCTTCACCACAACATAGAAATGAATAGAAATCATACATGCTCTGTATGGACATACAGATGAGATAGAAGGGGATGGATGTTAATATATGCAGAATCTTTATTAATTACATTGTAAACCATAATATGGAAAAACAGAATACAATTTTAGAAATACCCAGGTCACCATCATTGTTTTATTTTTATATGTGTAGATAAGGAGTTTAATAAACAATCCATGACTATTCAACTCTTTATATTTTGAAAATTTTAGTAAAAGTAACAAACCTACCACCTAGAAAATTATACTTATCTGCAACATACAGCTTTGTCAGCATGGTAGAGGAAAAGCAAAACAAAATAAGTAAGAAAAGTTTAACATTTCACAAGAGATTTGCTTTTATTTTTTATTTATTATTTTTTATTTTTCATTAATTATTTACTTCTATTTTCTACTTTATTTTAATGAAAATGTCATGACCATAACATAAGAGCAGAATTAAACCAACATGAGAAATTATTTTTTCATAAGTTAAAATAAACTAGCTTGGTGATTAATTCAAAATTATATTACAAATTTCAGTGTTCTTGAAGTAAGTATCACTGTAAAAACAAATGAGTCAGGAGTCATAAACTAATGATGATTCTAAATGTTATTTAGAGAGACATTCTGTACTTAATATATTTCAAATATTCTACACAAGGCAAAGTGGATCCAAGTAATCTGTAGGCAAAATAAGATTTTAGAGAAGTATATATTTCCAACAGTATTTATAAAATATTACCTTTATGTAAGGCATCATCCTGGACTTTGTGGAAAACACACAAAGGAGTAAGAAGTGGCCCTTCAAGAAACATATACAATATCAAGGTTTAACATGAAGCAGCATGTCTTCTCTAAGTAAAAAAAAAAAAACATTGTACCAACTGACTTTACTGAAACTTTATATTTATTGCTCTCATTTTAGGTCATAGTGTCCTTCTGCATGCAGGCTGCTATAACGGACATGATATAGACTTAATAGCTTATAAAGAACAGGAATTTATTTCTCACAGTTCTAGAACAGAGAAGTTCAAGATTAAGGAATGGGCAGATCCAGGGAGAGCCCACTTCCTCATAGATGGCTATCTTCTCACTGTAAACGTACATGATGAATGAATCAAGAGAACTCTCTGGGGTCTCCTTTAAAAGGACTGTAATCCCACTTATGACCTAATCACCTCCCAAAGGCCCCTAAGTTTTAATACTATCACTTCCAGAGTTAGATTCCATAATATGATTTTGGGAGACATAAACATTCACACCATAGTATATATAAACAAAAAAAGACACAAAAACAACAAACAAAAAATTATTTTAACTACCTATTATTTTCAACTACATAAACTTTTAATTTGTTTCTATATAATATTAAATAACTCATTTGAGTGATTCACTTATATCCAATGCATCTGAGTGCAATTAAATTTGCTTACCCAGCATATCCAGAAGCATATTTCTTCAGACTATCCCATTCCCCACCTTACAGGATTTACCACAATTAGAAGACATGGGATAGAGGATAGATAGATAGATGTATACATAAACACACTTGTACATACACATATGCATATTTTTTCCTGTTAATGATACTCATGCAAATAAAATTTAAGCTCAAGAAACCTGTCTTGTGTGTTACTTAATATCCAGTTTTTAGTCAACATCCAAAAACAAATAATCCAATAAAACCATGGATAGAAGACATGAACAAGTGTTTCCCCAAAGAACACATTCAAATGTTCAGTAGATACATGAAAAGATGTCCATCATCATGTATCATCAGGAAATTGCAAAGCAAAACTAGAAAGAGATACCACCTCACACCTGTCAGAATTGCTAAAATCAACACTACAAGAAACAAAAGGTGTTGGAGAGGATGTGAAAAAGTAACACTTGTGGGGGCTGCCTGGGTGGCTCAGTGGGTTAAGCCTCTGCCTTCAGCTCAGGTCATGATCTCAGGGTCCTGGGATCAAGTCCCACATCGGGCTCTCTGCCAGGCATGGAGCCTGCTCCCTCCTCTCTCTCTCTCTACTTGTGATCTCTCTCTGTCAAATGAATAAAATCTTAAAAAAAAAAAGTAACAATTGTGAACTGTTGGTGGTGATGCAAACTGATACAGCCATATTTGAAAACAGTATGGAATTTCCATAAAATTTAAAAATAGAAGTCCTTTGTGATCCAACAATCCTGTTGGTGTGTATTTACCCAATGAATATAAGAAAATTATTCAAAGGGATTCTAGCACCCCTATGTTTATAGCAGCATTATTTATAAAGCTAAGATATGGAAAGCGCCCAAGTATCCATCAATTGATGAATAAATAAAGAATAAGTGGTATGTATATACAATGGAATATTATTCTGCCATAAAAAAGACTGAAATCTTGCCATTTGCAATAACATGGTTGGAACTAGACAGTATAATGCTAAAACTGAAATAAGTCAGTCAGAGAAAGACAAATACCTTTACTCATATATGGAATAAAAGAAACAAAACAAACAAGCAAAGGGGAAATAATAAGACATAGAAAGAGAAACAAAGCAAGAAACAGACATTTCATTACAGAGAACAAACTGATGGTTACTTGACGGGATCTGAAAGGAGTGATGGATTAAATAAGTGATGGGGGTTAATTAGAGCACTTGTCATGATGAGCACTGAGTGCTATATGTTATATTGTACACATGAAACTAATACAACCATATATGTTAACTAACTGGATTTCAAATGAAAATTTTTTAAAATCCCAGTTTTTAGCTCACATTCTGGCTTACAAAAGGGATTTAGTCAGGAATTTGGAGATTAGTTAATGAACAAATAAGGGGTGAACAGGCAGTTGTTAGATAAAATTACTATCCTTTCTGGCATTATCTTATACCTTTTATCTAGAAGTATTTTTAGCACTTTAGACTCTTCCTATTTTATTTTGAGTCATTAAACAAAAATTTCCTCAAAGGACCTTAGACTCCATCCAATTTGAGCAACAGTGTGAGACAGGAAATGGTGTCAGGAGGAAAAAAAAAAAAGATGAATCTACTTTTGTTTACTAGTGAATGCATAGTTCTTCCACAGAAGAAGCTCTAAATGGAAAGGGCTCCAGCTTTATATGTGTTCAGTCATATGTTCAGAAGTAGGTAACACTATCAAAAAATATAAAGCATCTGAGATTATTTTCCCTTATTTGAAAGCTGGTGTATGAGTCTGCCGTAGTTTCTTGGGTGTTGATAGAAGACGCAGACTCATGGTTCAGAAATAATATAGTTTATTATTCACAGCAATAGAGGTAGCCAGAATATTAACAGTATTTGTGTGTGTGTGTGTATTGTGTGTGTGTGTGTGTGTGTGTGTGTGTGTGTGTGTAGGGGTGGGAGTTATATATCAGTTCTGAGCCTCAGTTCCCACAAGAAGAATCAAAACAGAGGCAGATAATATTTGCAAACACAACAGGTTAAGTTAAAAAAAAAGATACTATTTCTGTCTTCCAAGTCTATTCAATACAACCATCTTCAAAGGATGGCCTAGAACAAATAATAAATGCAGAAATGTAAGCAACCAATTGAAAAGTGTCTGCCAAGAAACACACTTTGAGAGTCTTCATTTGACAAAAATACTATAGGATATTACATGGATCAGGTGCATTGAATACTGGAAGGTTAAAATTACAAGGGACCAAATATTTTTAAGCAGTTCTGGCATCCAGTAGAGTTCAAATAGGTTTTATAAGATTGAGGAAAGAAGCCATCAAAACCTGGGCCCAGGGGCCCCTGGGTAGCTCAGTGGGTTAAGCCTCTGCCTTCGGCTCAGGCCATGATCTCAGGATCCTGGGATCAAGCTCTGCATCAGGCTCACTGTTCAGCAGGGAGCCTGCTTCCCCTCCCCCCCTGCCTCTTTGCCTACTTGTGGTCTCTGCCTGTCAAATAAATAAATAAAATCTTAAAACAAAACAAAACAAAAATCCTGGGCCCAATTTTCCCAAAAGTATGATTCTGATTCTAGTCTCTATGATGTTATCCCTTGAAGACAATGCCTCTAATTGAGTTGAATTAGTTTACTAAAGAGCATACCCCCATTTGTTGTAGGAGATGAACAATATGCAAGAGGCAAAATGCCACATGGAAGCCACCTGGTCTTCAGTGGAATATAGAATCAGTTCCTTTGGGATGAATTTGTTCCACATTTGACTTCCCACTTAAGGGAAAATAAGAGTGCCTTCTAATAGATTTTAAATAGGAAATGACAACGGAAGCTTATACAAGATTATAAAATGGGAAATTTCATTTAGATAAGCAATCATTTCAAAGTCATCTTCTTAATATTACAGACTCTTCACATAATCATAATTTTATTTTGGTATTATATGGTAATTTCAAATATAGTAAATATAAAGAATTTACCTCTGTAATTATAGCGAGTCTGGTCGTAGTTTAATGGCAACAAATCTTCAATTTAGAAGTATGGTCTACCAATTATTAATACATTTGGAAATGGTGTGTCATCTTCACTCCACTTGTCTCACTAAAACAGTGAGCCAAAAAAAGTAGGTCCAAGCTGTTTACTATGGTCAAAATGGGTTGCTTTTGCACTTGGTAAAGAAGCAGTCATATTTTGGAAGAAGAAACTGAGGCTATTAATATTTTCAACTTATTTTCAGAAAAGGAAAGAAAGGATAATCTAAGCTAAAGCCAAAATCTTACACAAGGTGGCAGGAGAATGATCTTTTCCCAGATAAAGGGTTTTTCATCTTAGCCATGTTAGGAGGAAGAAGAGATGAGACATTGTAGACTTGACTAACGTTTGTACACTGTTCAAAAAGTTTTCAAAATAATGTGTATTATTTTTCTTCTTTTAGTTGAGACAAAAACAAACAAACAAACAAAAAACACTAATGAGCTTACTCTTAAAAGGAGGTAAACAAGAAACTAGCAAAGATTGAGTGTTAGGTATTGTCCCCCTCCTTTTCTTTTTAATTATGTTATGTTAGTTACCATACAATACATCATTAGTTTTTGACGTAGTGTTCCATGATTCATTGTTTGTGTAAAACACCCAATGCCCCATGCAATATGTGCACTCCTTAGTACCCATCACCAGTCTCACCCATCCCCACATCCTTCTCATCTTTAAAACCCTCAGTTTGTTTCTTGGAGTCCATAGTTTTTCATGTTTCATTTCCCCTTCCAATCCCCCCACTTCATTTTTCCTTTCCTTCTCCTAATGTCCTCCATGCTATTCCTTAGGTTCCACAAATAAGTGAAACCATATGATGATTGACTTTCACTGCTTGACTTATTTCACTTAACATAATCTCCTACATTCCCATCCATGTTGATGCAAAAGTTGGGTATTCATCCTTTCTGATGGCTGAGTGATATTCCATTGTATCCATAGATCACATCTTCTTTATCCGTTTGTCTGTTGAAGGGGATCTTGGCTCTTTCAACAGAATGGCTATAGTGGACATTGCTGCTATGAACACTGGGGTGCATATGGCCCTTCTTTCCAGTAAAATAGAGCTAGCCTATGACCCAGCGATTGCACTACTGAGTATTGACCTCAAAGATACAGATGCAGTGAAAAGAATTAGGTATTGTTAAAGCACAAATGCAGGGGATAGAAGTTATGGTACAGAAGAGGGAAGGGCAACCATATGGCAGAGTAGAATAAAGTAGCTCAGGAAGAAATTAGTCATATCCAGATATTGTAAGGCATGTGGGGTTGGCAGGGAGAGCATGAGAAATCATGAGAGAAGAGAGAGAAAATGGACCAGGCAGGAGAGGTTTATAACATTTTAACATCTAAGGTAAGCATATGCAAAGCAGAATAGGGAAAGAAATAAAAGTTTTTATAAGACTCAATACATAAGGAATAACGTGGAGGACACTGGGAGATGGAGAGAAGTGTGCTGGGGGAAATCGGAGGGAGAGACAAACCATGAGAGACTGTGGACTCTGAGAAACAAACTGAGGGTTTTGAAGAGGAGGGTGGCAGGTGGTTGGGTGAGCCCAGTGGTGGGTATTAAGGAGGGAATTTATTACATGAAGCACTGGGTGTGGTGCATAAACAATGAATTTTGGATCCCTGAAAATAAACTAAAAGAAAAAAAAGACTGACTACAGACATGGAACTCAGTGTAACACAGATATGGAACTCACTGTAATACCAGCCACTTCCCACCGACACACACAGACTATGATAATAATAAATAATAATGCAATTAAGAAAATTTCCTGCCAAATAATTTTTCCTCTTTTTTATTTTTATGATTATTATTTTTATTTTATTTTTAAAGTTTTTATTTAAATTCCAGTTAGTTAAAATAAGGTTAATATTAGTTTCAGGTGTACAATATAGTGATCAACACTGCCATACAATGGCTTAAATAAAAAAATGAAAAAAATTTTTTTAAAGATTTTATTTTTAAATAAAACCTCTACACCCAAGGTGGATTTCAAACGTACAACTCCAAGATCAAGATTTATATATTTTACTGACTGTTCCAGCCAGGCACCCCAACAAATAAAAATTTTATAAAATTTTGAGTTTGTGGGAGTCTCATTTGCTTAGTCAGTTAAGTGTCTGCCTTTGGTTCAGATCAGGATCTCAAGAGTCCTGGGATCGAGCCCCATATTGCTCATGCTCTCTCTCTCTTTCTCTCTGGCTTTTGCTCTTAAATAAATAAATAAAATATTTTTAAAAAAATTGTTGAATTTGTTTAACTAGTTTTAAACTAGTAGACAGAGATGAAGATAAAGTATGATGTCATGGCACGGAATAATACAACTTACACTTTTTTAAAAAAAATGTGCAATGCAAGTTACCTCACTTCTTTTATCACCACACTGGGACTTTCCCTACTGAGTTGTTGTAATGTAAGGACCTATTTTATATTTTTATATTTTAGCAAGAGGCTTTCATTGAGGTTAACCCTTAAACTGTCCTTGCTCCCCTTCCCCCAGGGGATTCACTTAAAAACAAGTCCTGGAAATCAGCTCCAGGTAACAAAGCCCATATACAAGGGTGGGTCAGGCCAGGTGGAGACATCAATGAGCAGAGGGGGGGCGCGGTGTTTGCATATTGTCTCCCTAGATACTAATGAGTATGCCCCACTCCTCTGCTCTTTGGGAACCTTTTTGGCACCAATCCTAATCAAGGTGTAATAGGCTGGGTCAAATGTCTATACTAGGGTAAATTGAACCTCAATTGGTCACCTAGCCTCACTGTGGAGTTTCCTGTGTGTGTTAAAATCTCATTGGTCACCTGTGCGTGGCCAGGCCTGACTGCATGGCCTTTGCCCTTAAAAGCTAGACTGTGAAACAGCAAAGGGTTGCCTTCTCTCATAAGAGGTGTGGCCCCAAACGTTCGGTTAGATTCTTGATGCTTCGCATGAAATAAAGCTTTGCTTGACCTTTGCTTTACATCAGTCTCGCTCCTTTAATCATAGACCCATTATTGGGGCATAACAGTATTAATCTTAAAGTTATAAGTCCACAATGCATCCATCATCCATTCTACCCCTTAACATTCCCCTTTGGACAGACCCATGATCTAGAACAAGCCTTATTTTATAGTGCCTTGTAGGTGATTTTGGCTGCTGCCTAAATTGCCTACTTTCCTCTCACCATTACCACGGAAATTGGGTCCACTGAAACAAAGGGGTAGTGTAAGAAATTAAGACTTCCATAAATCTCTTTAAATAATAAAGTATAAGATAGTGATACCTTTTTTTCTGCCACATAACCAATTCTTGCAAGAATAAGGTCATATAAAAGAATTTACAACACATGCTAGCATTATCCTACTGGACCCAGATCATTTGTATGTTTCTCTGTCTCTGAGAAATGTAGTTATTTACATGACTGAAACCTGAAAATTGTTTGATATGACCACTAATATCACCTTCTTTTTTTAAAGCCTGTTTAAGGCTTCTGTAATACATAGGTTTTTTAAAAACTTATTAAGCATATTGTATATATCAAACACTTTAAAAATCTCTGCTTTAAAAAAAAAAAAAACTCTACCTCAATGGAACTTTGAGTCTGAAAAAGATACAGGCAATATACAAGGCAACAGATAGAATAATTACATATTTGATTATATACTCTGAGGATGTCACCTTAAATTGATATGAAAATGATCAGAAGGATCTGGATTTCTTGTCAAAATTTTTTGCCTTAAAAAGAAATTGATATTTAGGGAAAGTTGTTACTGAAAGAGGTCCTGTGTCAACCAAAAATGTTAAACCATGATCTCGCTAAATTTTCCAGTTGTGATTATTGCTTTGTTTAGCTGTCTTCTATTAAGACTGAATTTAGTAATTCAGTCTCAGATTTCAGTAAGTCTTTTTTTAAAAGATTTTATTTATTTATTAGAGAGAGAGAGGGAGGGGCAGAGGGAGAGGAAGAACCAGACTCCTTGCTGAGCAGGCAGCTGATGCAGGACTGGATCCTAGTACCCTGGCATCATGACCTAAGCTGAAGGAAGACACTTAACCAACTGAGCCACCCAGGCACTCTAGACTGTAAACTTCTTAAAGGTAAAAAAGTTTATTCTTCTAGTAGTTCCACAGACATTTCTAACATCCATAAGAAAGCATGTACTGATGTAAAATGCCAGCAAATCAAATTATTTAAAAAAGAAAGAAAGAAAGAAAAGATATATCTGGATAAAGAGAAAAACAGAAAATCTAATAATACATTGAATTATTAGAGCAAAGAGTGGAGGAAGAGAAAATAAATATGAAATAGAGATTTCCACTAAAAGAAAAAAATTGAATAAGGCAGGAGATTTAGAAAATTATTATGACAGACTTGAGAAAAAAATAAAATAGGAATTTTTAGAAAATAGCAATAAATGAAAAGGTAAATTGTTCCTACCTTTATAATATTAGCTGTTTGTTGTTGTTGTTGTTGCTAATTTACCTATTTAAGCTAATAAACAAAGAAAGGTTTCATTTAGGAATAAGGTTTCTATGTATATATATATATATATATTTTTTTTTCCATTTAGGGATAAGGTATATATATATATATTTTTTAATTTTAATTGTTAGAAAATGTGTCACAGAAAGTGTTTAAACTTTAAGATA
The DNA here is from genome assembly GCF_964662115.1 of Mustela nivalis. Classification (NCBI taxonomy): domain Eukaryota; kingdom Metazoa; phylum Chordata; class Mammalia; order Carnivora; family Mustelidae; genus Mustela; species Mustela nivalis. Next base: position 906,018 of record NW_028136357.1, on the reverse strand, counting down.
CAGATGCAACATGTAATGAACTGCATTGTTTGAACGTCTAATTTGTAAATGCTGTTAGAGGAAACTTGGTGGAAATGTTCCTATGTGCTTGTGTTTCTGGAACTAAGTATATTTATTAATAAGGAATAGTTTAAAATTATGAAATGACCAGGAGTGGACAATTTTCCTAATCCTATCAGCTCTTTGCAGCTCTTTTATTAGCCCCCTTCAGGAATATCAGCTTTTTTATCTAATTAAATTTTATATTAATGTGCTTTTGACTTTTGGCCTTTCTCTTCCTTCTGTTCTTTTTTTTCCCCTAAATTACATGTTTCTGTTTAACAGCTACTATCAATTCTTTGATATGAATTCTCAACATCAATTTACTAACTCCAGAGATGAAGGAGCATCAATATTTAGAAGCGAAGAATACAAAGCCTTGGGCATCTGGATGGCTCAGTCACTTAAGCATCTGCCTTCGACTCAGGTGGTGATCCCAGGGTCGTGGGATGGAACCCCAGGTTGAACTTTCTGCTCAGCTGGGAGCCTACTTCTCCCTCTCCTTTTGCCTGCAGTACCCTTTGTTTGCGTTCTCCCTCTCTTTGTCAACTAAATAAAATATAATAAAATAATGTAAATAATACATTTATTTATTTATTAAAATGCAATTATTACACAATACATAATGTATTGCATAATTATAATAATGGTTAAATAATTTATTAAATATTTATATTAAATATATCAATTTAATTAAATAAATATTTTTAGAATTTAAAATATTTCAAATTTAGATTATTAAATATTAAATCATTAATTTAATAAATAAATATCTAAACATAAATAAAATAATTTATTTATTAAAATGAATAAAATAATGTTGTCATTATCTCAGCATGTATTTTTAAATAGTCTAAAAAAAAAATCTAATAAAGTCTAAATACATTGAGTTCAGATATTTATACAAGTTAACCCAGACACTCAACCCACAGTTTCAAAACTTTTGTTTTTATCTACTACTCAAAATACGATTTTAATGTATTTATTTGTAACTTTGACATAGCAAGGAAACTCGGAGGAAAAGGAGACATTTGCTTTTAATATTTGAAAATTATTTTGTTGATTTAAAAAAATAAAAACCTTAACACGTGAGCATTTCTTCTTAAATAACACTGTGAAGTTTCTGAGTCGCATTCTATTAAAAGTGCTGATAAAATGGCCTCAGTTACTCATTTAAATTATCAGCTGAATGGGTAACAAATGAAGTAGAGAGCTTTTTAATTATTTATGAATGTATTGCTTGTGGATGGAGTGCCACATAGAGTTACCTCTCTTTTTGGCTTTGTTTTGTGAGCAGCAGTGGAATCTATGAATGAGATTAAACATAAGGACATTCACAGAAATTCTTAATGAACTTCTGGGGAAGGGCAATAAGTGCAAGGAAAAACTGCAGCAAGACTAATTACAAATTTCAAGTGGTCATCGCTTAATTATAGAAGCTTTTAAGTTCAAGTAATATATCATTTTTATGAGCCTATCATATTGTATTAATTACCACAAACTGCACTCTTGAACACTTATCTTTTCACATATTTCTTATTCTTAGTACTTAAAATTACCCTTATGATTGATAAGTAAATGGATTTTACTGACAATGCATTTATTTACATAAATAAATAATGCTGTTTATATATATAAAAACAATTGAATGTGTTCAATGAATTTTTTTTCAAATTAACATCTTAATTCTACCACATTAGTTACAAATAGATATAGACTTTATAGATTCATCAAATATTTTATTCTCAAATTTATATGTCCTTTGTGAAGTAAATGAAACTGTATATATTAAATATAATCCTATCACATGTAACAGTTACTAGTGCATCCCAGGACATACATAGGTCAGGTCCTCCTCAAGGCATCACGGATAACTGGATTTCACTTTCTATCCTAGGAGTCTTCTGTATATTTCTGTGGCTTTTATACTACAATCAGGAGGAAGAATTCTTTTGCTAAAAGCTTCCAAATGACTATGCGAGTAGATTATTTGTAGACTAGTGATATAATATTATTGTTTAACATGTGAAGCATGATAAAATAAAATGCTATTGCCATATTTAATTTGTTCAGTAAAGCATTCATTTAGTTATCAAGCATTCATTTTCTTTTTTTAAAGATTTTATTTATTTATTTGACAGACAGAGATCACAAGTAGACAGAGAGGCAGGCAGAGAGAAAGGAAGGGAAGCAGGGTCCCTGCTGAGCAGAGAGCCTGATGTGGGGCTCTATCCCAGGACTCTGGGATCATGACCTGAGCAGAAGGCAGAGGCTTTAACACACTGAGCCACCCAAGAGCCCCAAGCATTCATTTTCTTTATACAGAAGAGATAGAACAATATTATATAGTAGAAAAGACAGTAAATAATCTAGAAACCTTGATCATTTTGTTTTGGCAATTTTAGAACATAAAATTAGCTAAAGCTCAAGTGCAAGTTATATTTGTATCATAGGAGGAAAAGTTAATTAAAAGTTTGTTTATTACCATAGTTTAACACTTCAACGAAATGATAACGAGTCCAAAATCAATGAATATATGAAGTATACAATAAAAACAATAATCTTGAGTGTATGTGACTCACTGTAGGTATTGATAGGCTAGAAATCAAAGGGAAAGTATCTATAGGGTTTGTTCAGTTCCATGCTCATCAGATTAATAGGCTTTCTCATATTGCTTCCTTCACCACATTAATTTGTCTAATGAAGTTTTCAAGAGTTAAAGACAGTGATAGGTTCATGGCTGGAGAGAAGGTACAGAATCTAAGATAGTTCAGCAGTGCTTATTATTTAAGAGAAAGACAGCATGGGAGGTGAGGGGTATATCATGCATCCTGTTTTCACTCCCTTTGTGGAGCACCTACCCTGGAGGTCATGTAATAATAACCAATGACCAAAAAACAATAAAAAAAACCCAAACATCCATGTGGAAGTGCCATCCCTGCCTGGAGATGAGTAGACTGCTCAAACAGATCCTGGGCAGGCATCTCAGCCCAGGCCTGTGCTGGGGAAGCTGGTTCCTGGCTTTGGGCGCAATCAGGAAGCCAGCAAACTGACGGGAGAGTGCAGCCAGGGTTAACAGGACTGATGATCTTTTTGCAGCCAGGCCGTGGGTGGACACCCGCTCAAGAAGCCAGGCTAGGAGGCTGCCCAGCGCCAGCGCTGGCAAAGCTTGCAGCCCCCGGGGCTTCCCCCCGCGCCCCAGCCAGGGCAGGGCCTCAGGAGGGAGGGGGGCGGGGCGGCGCGGAGAAGGGGCTTTGCTAATTGCCAAAGCGAAAAGGGAGCTCGCGGAGGACTCAGGAGGGAGGGGGGCGGGGGCGGGTGGAGGGCGGCGGGGAGAAGGCGCTTTGCTAATTGCCTAAGCTGGAAGTGAGCTCACAGAGGATGTGGCTGAGAGTCTGGGAGGAGGTGGAGGGGCTGGCGGAGGAGGGGCGGGCAGCGCCGCGGTGCTGTGCTGCGGCCCAGTCGGGACTGCAGGACCCACCGGACTCGCCGCCCTTACGCTCCCATGTGAGGCTCCGCTGTCCAGCTCCTGCTGCCTGCTGCCCCTCCCTGCCCCAAGGCTTCTCCGGACCACCCTCTGCACAGGGGTAAAGTGACACCGCGCCGCGCCCTCACCTGGAGCAGAAAGCGCGGACCCGACCTGGGGGCGGAGAGGGAGGTTGTGGAGGCCCAGCCTCCCGGAACCCCAGGGCACCGGGACCACCCCGGACGCTGCGCCAAACCCGGGTCCTCATGGGGTCGGGCTGGGGACAGCGCCTTGCGAGGTGCCCCCCGCCAGCAGGCACGCTAGCCCCCATCTTTCCGCAGCCCCATGCGCCCGTGCTGAGGACCCCCTTCCCTCCCCCGCCGTGGCCCCGCTGCTTTTGTTCTGGACTTGGGATCCCAGGTGGAAACTAGTCCCTCAGACCTCCCTGGCAGCAAGGAGGGCAGGGAGGGATTCTTGGTTTTCTGCCCTGGCTCCTCCTCTCTCCCCATTCACAAGCCTTTTGGCTTCCCTTTCCTCTCCTCATTGTCAGTTTTCTGAAATGGTTTTCTTCTGCATGTTGACCCAAAGAGCTATTTCATGAATGAATATACACGAAACTGAGTTGGGGCCCACCTGTGAGAGCCCACCTGTAGAGGCCTTTCATTAGAATGGTCTCTGGTTCTAGCCTCAGTTCAGAATACTGCATGTACCTGAGGACCAAGTCCAGATGTTTCTTTCATCTCTGACTTGAATTTGAAATCCTCCTCAGACTTCAGCTTCCAGGATTTCTCCAGTCCTTGCTCTCCCACTGTCTTGGTGGGGATCCGCCATGAGTGTTGAACACAGGAATGAATGAATCATATATACCCCAGACTGCTGGGGCTTTGTCTTCTTTTGCTGAGGTTGGAAAGGCTTGGGAGAGACCCCCTGTATGCAGATAGAGAGCTGCATGCAATTGCTTAGATAAACGTGTTCCCCACTTAATTGCTTGGGCATTGAACATTTCGCCCTTAACCTGTGGCTTGAGCAGTTAGGAGGAGACAATCTGGAGGTGAATCAGAAGATGGCTGAATCCACATGGTGGTGGTCTGGGTTTGGGAGATTTTCCTGTAGATTCAAAGGAAAGATATAAATTCTTCCAGTGGGGAGTGGTAAACTTTTTATCGATGGGAGATGGAAAATAAATGGTCTGGTTAAACTTTCCCGCCCCCTCAAAACCCATTATTTGAAAACACAAAAAGCAAAGTGAAGGGAGAAATCCTCCCACTCCCATTCCCACTCAACTCCATAGCCATCTCCTCTTCCAAGAACCTAACAAACAAGGTGCCAAGAAGTGTTAGGTACCAGCAGTGGTCTCAGATCTCATTCAAGAATCATGGTGAAAGGCTTTCAAATAGATTGTGGGGGAACAGGGGTCCAATTAGGGGGGACAAGTTTAAGGTTTGCCTGGTCCCCTAAAAATTAATGGCACTAGAGAAGATGACCTTTGGGAACTATAGCTTAATGGATACAATGTGTTAAAAGCTTCAGTGAGTCATGGTGGGAAGAAGCCATGAGGGCAGCAAACACAGTCTTAGATGATGTTATTAATAGCACTACAGGCTCTAGATTTCCTGTGGTGGTGTTCTTGGCAAGACCAGCCCGGCCAAAGTGGATACTCTCAACCTGGAACAGAGGGTCTTGGAGATGCCAGCACGTGAGGTATGATGAGAGGGTAAAATGATAGGAGGTGTCCTTTGGAAGGACTGACTCCTTGACTTTAAAAGGGAGAACTCAAATCTGTACGTGAAATCTTTCTGGCTACAAAGAGGGCCAAGGCCTCCTAAGGCCAAGGTCTCCTCGTCACTTTCAAAGATGTCGAAGAATATATTCAGACATTTCAAAGATGTCCTCATATCATTGGTTCCCACTCTGGAATTCTATCAATAAGGTGAGAGTTCCTCTAGTTGAAAAAGAGATCTAAAAAGACTTCCCTTTCTCATGTAATTTCTGTAACCTCCAGGACACACCCACCTCCCCCTTCCAGCTCTGTAATGAAGCCACAGCTGGTGCCAATTTGTGGAACTCCTTAAAGGCTATTCTCCCTTATATACCCCGGGACCAAGTTCCCATGCTCCCTCACCCGATTTCCTGCACTCACCTCCCACCTGGTGTGTTCACACCTGCAAGTGCCTTTTACCAACCCCTTTGCCAAAAGGCAGCCAGAGTGACCTTTCAAAGACCTATCAGTTCCTGGCATTTGTCTCCATAGAAATCTGCACTGATCTTCTAACAAATTCTCAGTCCTCCAAAGGCACCCATAATCCTCCCATCAGTCTATTCATACCCCTCCAACTGACTGATGCCTGTTCTGCCCCATCTCTCTGCCCTTCAACCACACTGCCTCCTTCTTCCTGTGGAGACCTCTCATGGCACCTGCCTCCAAGCACAGGTGATTCCCATTGATGGGAAGACCCTCTTCTCTCCCCCATCTCCCCACTCCAGTTACTCCCACTTATTCGTGAGCTCACAAGCCCCATGGTACACACTCTCCATGCAGCCTGCTCTCTCTTTTCTAGCACTGGCCTCCGTTTCTAGCTGTGGTTGTGTCATGGATGTCCTTCCCCAGCCAGCCTCCAAGCTCTCTTTCCCTTTAGCTCCAACACCTGACACAGTGCCTGGCACGTAGTAAGCCCTGGCTAGCTTCTAAGAGCCTCACTGAGGGACTGAAAGCATTTTAAAAATGTCACTACGTAGGCTCCAAACTGTAGGCAGAAAAAGCTTTGCCTGGATTGACATTTTAGAGACGTATTGGTCAAGTTGGATGTGTTCACTGACTTTGCCTTGTAAAATTAAAAAAAAAAAAAAAGGACCTCTGTATCGCTTCGCATCTACCGAAGGCGCATGTATACTACTAGACCACGTTATGAGCTTAATGGAAGGAGACAAGATGTTTTCGCTAAGAAAATGTATAAGACTGTTGAGGTCAAGTGGGAGGAAACAGTCCGTTTGTTGGAGCATTGCTATCTTACTCTATCACAGCCACTCTTAAAAATCTGACACGGGGTGAGTCAGAATTGTCTGTCGGAGATGAGTTAGATCTGGCTCATGTTCCTACAGACATGAAAGCCAGAAACGAAGAAGGAGGCTTTGAAAGCGTGGGCTGAGGAGGCCGTGTGGTTCACTGCGATGAGCTAAGTGCCCAGGGCCACCAGCAGACATGCTGGCCTGTGTCCCTCCTTTGTTCTGGGGTCCCTCTTGCACCATGTGGTGAGGCTGGTGGCTGGGAGCAGCTCAGGACAGGACCTGGTGGCATCTTACCTCTCCCACCCTCCTGTGGGCTCCAGTGGGCTCCAGTAGGTCCCAAGGGACAGCCTGCCTTCCTTGAAAAGCCCAGTAGCACTGGGAGCAGAAACTGGGGCCAAAGAGTGAGCACCCTGTTTGACAAGCTGGAGCAGCCACCTCTTCTTCAGATGCAGGGGGAGCCCTGGCATGCTGACTCCTCCCTTCTCCCTTTCCCCTTTCCTCTCTTCCTCCCTCTTTCCTTCCCCTCTCTCCTTCCCTGGTGGTGCCCTTTCCCAATGCCCACTTCATCCCTTTTCCTTTCTACATGCCTGTCTTCTAGAGTTTCTTCTCTTTCCTCCCCATTACTTCCCTTCATCTGAATCTCCTCTTTGGTCCCTTTGTCCCTGCTCTCTGCTCCTCCTCCCCTTCCCTGGCTCCTGTTCAGCTCCATTGCTAATGCAGGCAGAGCTGGATTAACATGCTCACTTGCTAGCTCAGCCACCCTCCAGAGAAGTCACTCTTCGGTGGCCACCTTCCTGACCCCCTGGTCGCTTCTCCACTTGTTCAGATATTGCTCTGAAGTCTGAGGAGGACAGAGCGGGGCTGCCACAGAAGCAGGCCAGAGGAGAAACCAAACCATGTGTCCACACTGTCCCCCAGCACTGCTGCTCTGAGAGCTTTCGGAGTCCTCAAAGGGTTAGGATTTAGGGGCTTCTTCAGAACCGGGAGTGAAAACAAGCATAGGTCAAAAGAAAAGCGACGGCCCCCACACAAAAATAATAATCACAAATGAAAACTATGTTAACTCTGAGTCCCAAAGTCGAAAAATTGCCTTGAATCTGTCACTAGAAAGCACCCAAGGCCTCACTCTCTGGGTTCTGGGTGCCCTGGGAATGGCAGGAGGCTCTGACAGGCGCCTGGGAGTGCGGAACTATGGGGGCTAGCCTGCCAGCTGGCGGGGGGGAGGAGGGGGTACCTCCTGTGGCGCTGTCCTGGCCCGACCCCCTGCGGACAGGGTGTGGCGCGGTGTCCGGGGTGGTCCTGGTGCCCTGGCGTTGGCGGGAGGCTGGGCCCCGACCACCCCACACCCCGCTCCTGTCCTGCGTTTTCTGCTTCAGGTGAGGGCGCAGCGCGGTGTCACTTTACCTGTGAGCAGAGGGTCCTCCAGAGAAGCCATGGGGCGGGGAGGGGCAGCAGGGGGCCTGAAGTCCGCCTGCTTAGGTGCTTGTGCTCTCCCCACCTCAGCCCTGCGGGGTCCTTCCCGTGTCCACACCCACTCCAGGCTTGCGCCGAGTCCGGAAATTCGGGAGCCAGAGTGAGGACTCTGTAGACGGTTTTGGGGAGAGTAGGTATTTTCCCAGTGTGGGTTCTACCCTGAGCACAGTGCCTCCCCATCTCCGTGTGTACCCCTCCCTGTCTGTCGTCATTGTTGCAGGGCTGTCAGATGACAGGTCTGTCACCTTCTTGGTTCAGGGGCCTCCCGGGTATCTTGCTGTCTTGGATGCAGGTGTAAATGAGATCGTTCTCAGCAGTCTCTTTTTGATGGTTCCTTCCGAGCACGTAGGAGTGCCACTAATTTGTGCATATTGATTTTGTTCCTTGCAAGTTTTTGAATTTATTAGTTCAATTGGCCTTAAACTCAATCTGCCAGTTATTTGACCAGCAGCATGGATTTAATTGGGAAGAGCAGAGAATGGCAGTCTGGGCTGAGCAAGCTAAGGTCCCATCACAGGCAAGTGCGAGAAACAAAGGAGAGGAACATTATTTCATGGAGGAGGAAGAAGTTGGGAAGGGTGCTTGAAGGAAAGTCCCTTGGAGAAAGGCAGGGTGATGGAGAATTCTCACCAGCTGAGCTGCAAAGCTCCTACAAAAAGTCAGGAGATGAACCTCCAGCTTCCCGTGTGAGGCCTGGAATTGGTGAGTCTCTCCTGTGGGGGATTGCAATGTGGGGTCTGTAATGGGCACTGAGCACCAGGCGCTCCCTTCCAGCCTCCCCTTCTGGCATCCCCAGTCCACTTTACTGGGGCTTCCCTTCCTGCTTTTGCACAGTTCTAACCAGCTTGTGGTGGAACGTTGTGGAAAAACTGAAATTCCAAATCCACTGCTTCTAATGCACCTGTGATACAGGGGCCCATGATTTAATTCTCCCACGAGTCTCTTGCTAACATGTGTTCTCTCCATGTTGGGTGACCTGGATTTGGGAGGGCTTGGCCTCCATCCCAAAGTCTGATGTTCTCGCTGCTTCCGTGTCATCGTGCTAACATGGATATTTGGAAGATTCATTTCCTCTGTGGTGATTTCAAAGTGCAGTCAGCTTGTTATAGCAGCACAAATACGTGCTGTCTCCACACTCAGATTCCCCAGCCGTCATTTCTTTACCACGTTTGCCACTTCACACGGGATGCTTCAGTGTGTTTGATCCCACACCAGGACAATGTCCTGCAGAACCACCACATAACCTGAAATGAGGAGATCATTACAGAACCCATCCAAGGGTTAGTGTTAGGAACCAGGGACATGGCAGGGCTGATCTGAAGACCCCATGGAGAGCTGTCTGGGTGGCTGAGTTGACAGTGGAGGTGAGGGTGAGTGTCTGGCTCTGGCTTTGTGTCCAGGAGTCAGCTCTGTGTGGGTGTGTCCTCAGCTAGGCATGCAGATTTCTGCTCCTCTGAATCCTTTCCGGAGTTCCAAATGGCACAGTTTCCTTCTGGGCAGCAGGCTGAGTCCTCTGGGATTGCCCATGTGTCCCCAAATTGTAGGGCACCTACTGCAAGGCCTTTGGGGTCAGAATCTTGAAAAGCAAACCAAAGGTTATGGTTAGGGACCACAACATGGCAGGCCCGATCTGCCAGCACTCTGTCCATCTTTCTGGGGGAGGGGGCAGTCGAGGGATTTGTTCAGGTTGAGTGTCAAGCTCCAGGTTTGCATCCAGGGGCCTGCTGAATATGGGGCTGTCCAGAGGTAGGAATGCAGATTTCAGTTCCTCTGAATCCTTTCTGGAGTTCCAAATGGCATGGTTCCTTTCAGGGTGGCAGGGTTAGTCCTATGGTGTTCCTCACTGTCCCCAATCTCTGAGGCTTTGGAGCCAGGCCGTCGGGGACAGACAATCACAGGCTGGAGAGCTTTAATGTCAGAAATGTATTTTCGCACAGATCTGGAGGCCAGAAGTTCCAGATCAAGGTGCCAGCAAGGTTGGTCTCCAGTGAGCTTTTTCTTGTTGTTCTATAGATCACTACCTTTTCAACTGTGCCCTCAGATGACCTCTTCTCTGTGGGCCCCCAGAGGGGAGGTAGGGGGAGTGCTTTCATGTGTTTCACCCTTATGAGGACACCAGTCCTAGCAGATTAGGACTCCTGTGACCTCACCAAGCCTTCAGTACCTCCTTCTAGGTAGGCCCTATCTCCAGATGCAGTCACACTGGAGATTAGGAATTCTTCATATGACTTTTGTGGGGACACAATTCAGTCCATAACAATTAGTACAGGAGAAAAGCCATGGAGAGAATTCTAGAGGAGTCACACGTTGATGTTATAAGGTAAGTGGGTATAAAAGAGCACCTCTGAAGTCCAATAGGTCATTAGAGCTAGAGGCTGACAGGAAAGTCCCGTACGTGCCACAGTTTTGAGTTTGATGCAAGCGCAACTCTGAAGGGAAGATATTTGGGAGGCCTTGGCCGACCACTACTTCCAGCCAGGGGTGATTCTGGAGGGAGTATCTCTCGGAGTGCTGCCTAGAATCAAGACTTTGGGGTTGGAAAAGTGCCACTTCCAAAGTTGGAGAAGGATGGTGCTGTAAGTTACTTGAAGAGTACTGTTCTGGGAGATAGGAGATCTGGGGTGTCTTCTTTGTTCTGCTGCTGACCAGATGTGAAAATGCAGATTAACTCCCTAACCATCTCAGTTCTACCACCATGTGCTGCTGTCATGTGTCCCAAGCCCCAGAGTTAGTTTGATCCATAAGCAGAAGCCGGTCTTTTAGTTCCCAATCTCTTAATCGGGCTGATCGTCACAATATATAGCGGACACGTGACAGCCACCGGGGAGAAGTAAGGGTTGTCTTCCCCTCAGGGAGAGTGGAAAAGCTCTAGGAGAGGGCATACCCGTAGACCAAAGGCAGCCAGTGCTGGGGAGTGGAGCCACGGGGAAGAGTGTGCTGATGGCAGCCTTGTGGAGGGAGGGCAGAAAGAGCCACCACCATGACACTTGAGTTACAGATCGAGCTTGGGGATAGAGAAGGGATCAGGGCACGGTAGAGCAGCAGCTGGCAAAGTGATTCTGTTGAGCTTAAGCTCATAGTGCCTTAGCGAATTAGAATGGGAAATGCCTTGCTATTGTCTGTGACTCTGTGATTGTGTGAGTATGAGTGACAGAGTGGGGACAAAGAGAGAGGGAGAGAGAATACATTAAATTTTAAAGAAGGACAATAAGGGACGCCTGGGTAGCTTACTCAGTTAAGCATCTACCTTTGGTTCAGGTCATGATCCCAGGGTCCTGGGATTGGATCCCATACCAGGCTCTAGTGGGGGGCCTGCCTTCCCTCTGCCTGCAGCTCCCCTTGCTTGTGATCTCTCTCTTCCTCTGTAACAAATAATAGTAAAAAATAAACAAGGGCGATACGTTATGTTTACTTTTGTTTCTGATGCCAGACATGGGTTCAGAGGATTGAAGAGGGAGATCCAAGGAGCTAGCCTCTCAAGAGGAGTGAAAACCTAGTCACTGGTAAGACCCCTGGTCCTGCAATACAATATGGCTCCTGTGATCTGGGTCCTGTTAAATGCCCCTCGCCATCCTTCACCCGATAGTTTGATTCTTCATTGCGTTCAGTGTGGGGAACTGGGAGAAGCTATGACACTTGGCGCTTTGTGGAGGAATGTTAGTAGTATAAATAGCAATAGTTATCAGTTCTGGAGCACTTCCATGACTCTGCTGCAGGCACTCTGCTGTGACCTGGGTTTATAGCAGTGAGATAAACATAGAAATAGATGTGGGCTCTGTTCCCAAGAATCTGAAACCCACTATTCTCCTTGTCCCCTTCCCATTCTGTCTTCTTCAGCCCTTGTGCAATCCCACCAAGCAGGAAGCTTGCTTCTCCCCTTCCCTCTCCTGCTCCCCCTGCTTGTGCTCTCATTCCCTCTCTCTGACATGTAAATAAATCAAATGTTTTAAAAAATTATAAAAAAGGCAAAACAAATAACCATTTTTGGAGAGTGATTTTCTGAATGCAGTTATGGGCAGTGCTGGGTACTGAAGAAGACGCTCTGCTGACCAGAGGAGTGGGGAAATTACAGAACAAATTCCACAGGTCATTGAATATATCACATTCATCACCCCACCCATAGCACTCATTAATCTCTAGCCCAGCCAATATGTTGGTTATAAAAATGAGCTTTCTCCAAACTGACAGGAAGTTCTCGTTTTAGCAATGTAAATCATTCTGATCTTTATCACTAATGTGATCTAATCCTGTCTAGTAAAGAAACTTGAGAGTTCTATATCTCTGTAAGCATTTAAGAAAAACAATGGACTCTACTCTAATTACTTTTTAACTAACTTGACTTGCCAAAGGAAGGAGAAAGTAAATATCAGAAATCTTACCACTAAGCACAAGTTGCAAGTTATACCTGCCAAAATGTGGTTCAAAATATAAGTAACCAGTCTCCTTAGAAGCCTTTTACTTTCTTATATCTGTTATGTTGGGTAAATGAGTAGTTACTAGAATACAGCTGGCTCAGTGATCACAATTCTGCTTACCCTCAGAAATATAAATAGATTACATGTTTAGCCCGGTAACTGGACACTGATATAGAATTATTCACTGGCTGATTCCTAGATCAGAAACCACAAAAAATTTTTCTTTTTTATGGAAGTATGGCTGTTACAATAGTCTCACCTGTACCTCATAGTGATTGACTTAACTACTCTATACGTTACAACTCTAGATGTAACATTTTAATAAAACAACAATATCTTTGATGGTATCATGGAAATGTAAGTGCCTTGTGCACTTTTCTTAATGTGTATAATTACCTAAACATCATAGTAAGTAAATCAAGGCCATTGTCAAGCTTCCGTCAAGGAGAGTCCTTAACTAGAGGGATTTCCCATTGCTCTCAGGATGATAACCTCTGAGTTACAGGTTCCGTTAGTTGGCCACACACATTTGGAGCCTTGTGGACTTTCTGACAGCTGAGCAGCATATCTGTTTCAAGCATTGTGATCCCTGTTCTTACTGCAAGAGTGACAGTTGTCACTTTTCCTTTGACCCCTGTCTTTAGGAAAGTGTCTGACTCAGAAAGTCGAGTCAGTACCCCCCAAAAATATTTTCAGGAGAACCACCTCAAAGATGATCACCTGAGATACTGTCAAGAAAAAAAAAAACTGAAATTCTAAGCAACATCCATAAAAAGTATTTTCATGTTGATAAGGAAAGATTTTCCCCTAAATACCAGAGAGGCTCCATGAAAGTGAGATTTTTACCTATTTTGTTCACCGTGTCACCAGTCCCTAGAAGAGCGCCTAAGACATCACTCAAGATTAGGTTGCTTTGAATGAATCAAATGAATGAATGAACTGTAGCCTTTGATAGTGAGGTAGTTTATGGTCCTTAGGCAAGAGATGTAATTTGTGTTGGGATTTCAAGAATGGGAGGTGCCGAAGAGAAAATTGAGAAGCTAAATGTGAAAATATGCAATTTACTGACTGGAGTAGTTCTGAATATATTTCAAACATAATTAAACTATGGCTGTGGGTCTATATGCGTTTTCATAATTTTCCCTTGAAAATGTGAGGCATACAGATGTCATCTCCAATGAATTCTCCTTGTCCGTATACAGAATCACCAAAAAAAAAAAAAAAAAAAAGGCATTCTGACAGTCTTCAGACCATCCACTCCAGGATTGTGACTCTTTCTTCTCCATGTTCTTTCTGACATCATGGACTTTCAGGTTGACCTCTCTCATCTTGGGTCCCACTCTCATTAGCTGTAGAAGTCATGCGATGTTTGTGATGTGAGGGTGGCAATACTCTCTGACTTTTGGTTACAATATGTCTTTGAAAGCCAGTGTTTATTCTGCTTTTACAGCATTTCTCCATTTGAATTGGCCACCTTTTAAGTGGTCATTAGCCACATGTGGCTACTAGCCATGGGACTTGGACAGCAGAGGTGTGGAAAGTCCGCACATTCTTCCACTCAAAGGATATTGTGAGTTATGCTACATCTTTTTTTTTGAAGTGCCTTTTTTAGATATTTAAATTCAATTAGCCATTAGATAGTACATCATTGGTTTCAGAGAATTCAGTAACTCATCAGTTGTGGATAACCCTTGGTGCTCATCACATCACGTGTCCTCCTTAATGCCTATCACCCAGTTTCTCCATGTCTCCCACTCCCCTCCCCCCCAGCAACTCTCAGTTTGTTTCCTATAGTTAAAGGTGCCTCATGGCTTGTCTCCCTTTCTGATGACTCCCATTCAGATTTCCCTCCCTTCCCTCTGATCCTCTGTACTACATCTTAATCTCAACAGTCAAGCAGTGGTAGTAATTCAGTCATGGAGTCATGCATATTCTAAATCTGATGAGGTGGATTCCCATACTGCCTTTGTCTCTTCTAGAGCGCTTACATTTGTTATATTATTGCTGCTGCGTTCATGTTTCTCGTTCACTGAATGTCTGATAAAAGAATTAATAAAATGTGTGACTGCAGAAAATACAATGGTCATGGATGATGAAGATTTTCTCCTTGACCAGACTCGAGTCAAGTTCCTCTGAGTCCTCTTTCTGTCTAGCCTTGACCTTAGGCTCCGCCCACTTAGCCCAGTTTTAGCAAGAAATCTGCTTGGTCATTTTTCAGCAATCTTCTATCCTACTCTTGATATCTGATCAAATTCCTTATCTCTCACCCCTGGTATCTTACCACTTTTTTTTTTTTTAAGATTTATTTATTTTGACAGAGAGAGAGCCTGAGCAGGGGGAATAGCAGAGGGAGAGAGAGAACCAGACTCCCCACTGAGCAGCAAGCCCAATGCCAGGCTTGATCCTGGGATCAGATCATGACCAAGCCAAAGCCAGAGATTTAACCAACTAAGCCACCCAGGTGCTTCAGTATCTATAACCCTTAATATCTGATCCAATCCCTTATTCCCAGGGCACCTGGTTGGTGCAGCTGGTTGAACGTTTGACTCTTGGTTTCTACTCTGGTCATGATCTCACGGTCCTGAGATTAAGCCTCACCTCAGGCTCTATGCTCAGTGAAGAGTCTGATTAAAATTCTCTTTCCCTCTCCCTCTACCCCTACCCCTGCTCCCTCTCTCTAAAATGTATTAATAAGTCTTTTAAAAAATTCCTTATCCCCTGATCTCAATAGTTTATGACCCTAGCCTTCCTTCAACAATATTACTGTCCAGATGGTTTAGCCAGAATCCCTTCATCCTTACCCTTGATGTTCCATCTTAATTTTACATTCAGTGATCCCCACCATGCTCTTTAGCTGTAAATCTCCATTTGTCTGAGCTGAGCCAGATTTCTCTCCCATACTATACAATAAAATCTCATCATAGTAGCATCCCTTGAATAAAATCTTCCTTACTCTCTTTAATGGGTGTCACAATATTTTTTTTTTCTTTAACAGTCAGGAGGGTGCTAATGGAGTACCATGACAAAAGGCCTAACTTCCTATAATGGACATTTCCTTGGTTTACCTGACAAATACTCTTTCTCTCTTCTAAGGAAAATTTCCGGTTCTCAGTATAACTGCCAACTGGCCCAGGGGTGGACAAGTGAGGCAGATGAGACCAAAATGAAAATTCTGTTGAGACACTGGACCTTGAGGATTCAAGCCAAGGACATAAAAGTGTTGGTACTCCATTATTCTGATGGTCCGTTAACTCTTGCTTTTTTGGTTCCTGTGTCTATCACTGCCCCTGCCTTTTTGAAGATAATGACCATTCATCTGAGTACACGGTTCACAGAATCCCTTTGCAGTGGCCCATGCGGGCCAAGGTAGTAGAGCATAATAGATCTCTGTAAGTTTTTAAAAAATGTCTTTGTCCCTGTTGCCCATGGCCATTAAAGACCAAAGGTCGGGGGTAGGGGGATATTGGAAAAGGTGAAGTTATAGTTACTCACTGATTTTTTGATTGGTAGAGAGAAAGCAACACCTACATACAGGGCCAGTGGGTGAGTGGAGGAAACATCTTTGGCTCTAGGAGGAATGGGGGAAGGAGGAATATTAATAATCTTTGTCTTTGGAACTGCCCCTGAAGACTTCCCCACACAGGAAAATGACCTAGCGTGACTCTCCTAAACTTCGGCAAGCCCCTTAAATTTAACTGACTTCTAGATCTGATACTCCCTGCTGGATAACTCTGATCATTATTGGATTGTTACTTATTTTATTTTAAAATTATTTTTAAAGAAAATTTTAATCTAAATACAATTAATTAACATATAATACTAGTTTCAGACATACAGGTTAGTGATTCATCAGTCTTTTGTAACACCCAGTGCTCACTGTATCACATGCCTTCCTTAATGTCCATCACCCAGTTACCCCATCCACCCATCCCTCTCCCCTCCAAGAACCCTCAGTTTGTTTACTGTGATTAAGAGTCTCTTCTGAGGGGTACCTGGCTGGCTCAGTGGGTTAAAGCCTCTGCCTTCAACTCAGGTTATGATCTCAGGGTCCTGGGATCGAGCCCCACATCAGGCTCTCTGCTCCCTGGGGAGTCTGCATCCTCCTCTCTCGCTCTTCCTGCCTCTCTGCCTACTTGTGATCTCTGTTTGTCAAATAAGTAAATAAAAATCTTTTTTTTTAAAGTCTCTTCTGGTTTGTCTCCCTCTTTGACTTCATCTTGTTTTATTTTTTTCCTTTACTCCCCTATGATTCTGGTTTGTTTCTTGAACTCCACATATGAGTGAGATCATATGATAATTGTCTTTCTCTGACTGACTTATTTCGCTTGGCATAATACCCTCTACTTTCACCCCTGTCATTGCAAATAATTGCCATTTATTTTAACTCGACAGAGAAGGCCACTAGAAACAGCAGGTGATGGCCCCAGCTCCTGTTCCTCCATGCAGAACATCTGTCAACACCTGTGGACATCTTTTCCTCCCCCCATTCCTATGAATGTTGCTCAGTTGTTACATGGCATGGACAAATGCTGTTGGCTGGTGGCATGGACACACTGGACAAGCTTGGCCTTCGGTAAAACAAAGACTGGCTTCAATTACTCAAACTGAAACAGGAATGCTTGGATGAACAAGCCTGCCAGGAAGTCCCACTGGAGGTACTCAACCTGTGCCCCTTCCCTCCTTGGACCAAGAACCTGAACTTGAGAGATGAATGGCTTATCCAAGGTTATGGCAAGGTTACACAGAGCTGAAACTAGACACAGGTGTACATGCCTATTGATCAAGGCTGGCTGAGAAATCGAACTGCCTCAAATCTTGATTCTTTTTGCCACTTCTTATTCTCTGACCCTGTTTTTCATAGATTAGGATGTAGGAATAATAAAAATATCAGCTAATGGGGTATCCTGACTTTTTGATCTTTTAGTTCTTGTCAGACATTTACCATAATGCTTAGCACATGGATATGTGTGTGCACACACGTGCACATGCATGACACTCAAAAAATTGTTCCCTGATATTAACTTTATCAGTGCACTTTGCATCCACCACCAATTGGCTGTTTTGTCACAAACTGATTAAAGCAGAACTGTCAAGTGAGGAACTTCAAAGCCAAAGCATTAAGTGCTTTGAAAAACCAGCACCTGGGAGGATTTGTCTCAGCATCTGTGATTAGAAGGCAGCAAAAAGAGACTTTGGGGACACAGTTCACCCCTTCATGAAGCAGCCATTCAGAACATTCTCCGAAGGGCTAATGGCTAATCTTCCGAAGACCAGCAAGAACAAGCTTATGGTCTGTTAAAATCAGATTTTTAAAAGATTTTTATTTATTTATTTGAGAGGGAGAGAGAGAGAGTGAGAGAGAGAGCATGAGAGGGGAGAAGGTCAGAGGGAGAAGCGGACTCCCCATGAAGCTGGGAGCCTGATGCAGTCCTTAATCCTGGGACTCCAGAATCAAAATCAGTTTGATTGACTCAATACAGTCAGGGAGGACAGTCCTCAGGAGTCACAGAATGCTGGTTGCCATGAGGGAGGAGTCTTTTACAAAGTCTGGGCTCTCACAGAAGGAGTCTGAAGCACGTGTATGGAAAGCAGAGGTCAGTTCTGGATTAGAAGCTCTTTCTGAGGGGAAATGAGTAGAAGCAGGGATTAACCAGGACTTGGGCTCTGCTTTATTCAGTTCAAGTTGCTGCAACAAATGATGACAGACTGGGTGGCTGAAACAGCAAAACATGTACTATTCCTTGCAGTTCTAGAGACTGAGAAGTCCAAAAGCAAGATCCTGGGAGATCTGATATCTAGCAAGAGACTGCTTCATTATCTACAAATGCCCATATTTCTGTTGTAGACTTGCATGGATGACAGCTGGCAGAACAATCTCTCAGGTCGTTTCTCAGAAGTGCTTTTATCTCATTCACAAGTGTTCCAATCTCATGACCTCACCACCTCTCAAAGCCCATACCTCCTGATGGCACTCCTTGAGGGTCAGGGCTTCAACATCTGAATTGGGACAAGACACAAACATTCAGTCCATTAGCAAGTGTTGTCATGAGGACAGCATAGCTTATCAACTGGGTATCCCCAGGAATCCATGGGACTAGCAAAGCAGAATCTGGGGGTGTCACTGGTAGGAAAGCAGGAGGTCCCCAAGAGACAGTCCTCATAGCATTTTACAGAGACAGCAGGACCCTTGAGAAACAATAGTTTCCGTGACCCATACACCAGCCTTTATCTATGCCTGTCCTCCCTGCTGGATTCACAGCAAGCCTACTTCTTTCTTTTCCAGTACAAATGGATTTCCACTCTCTGAATCCTGATGAATTTTTGCTCTTTTGCAGTTAGTAGGTTGTCCCTCAGGATTCTGCATGTCTGGATTTGCAATCGTGGAAACTGCCAAAGGTCTAGGGACCTGCATGGCAGAACCCGGCCTCTACCACTATTGCCCAAGGTAGGGACTCTGGTCCCTTGAGTGTCCTGTGCTGCTGTCAAAGGTCTGTGTGCATTGGCTTATTGTTTGTTTTTTTTTTAATGTAATTGCTTATACGTGTGTTTCATCATGCTCAAGTGGCCTTTCTGTGAAAAAGTGGCCAAGCTACACCTAGAAGTCACTGAAGAAAGTTCTAAGAACTCCTGGTTAGTATGAGGCTAGAGAGAGAGAGAAAGAGAGAAAAGAAATCTGCCTCTCTGCATTTTGCAAGTCCCTGGGCAAAATCTGTTGGCTGTGCACTCCTCACACGAAGATTCCAGGCAGGGAGACCCTCCTGAGCCTCATCTCCCTGAGTTCCTCTTCCAGAAGCAATCCCTAGTTTGAGACCAGGGTTAGCGAAAATAGAGCAGCA
Source organism: Mustela nivalis (assembly GCF_964662115.1). Classification (NCBI taxonomy): domain Eukaryota; kingdom Metazoa; phylum Chordata; class Mammalia; order Carnivora; family Mustelidae; genus Mustela; species Mustela nivalis. The sequence goes on along the minus strand of NW_028136357.1, from coordinate 886,783 downwards.
AAGCAGGGTCCAGAAGGAAGGACTGCCACAGACCATGGAGCACCAGGGGGACAGGCTGGTACCTCCTCACGGTTGGGGTACAAATGGGCTCAGCTCAGCAGGTATAGGGGTGCCCTTGGCCCCTCTGGTGGGCTTTGCAGTGCCCCAATCTCAGGAAGAAAAAAGGCTGGCTCAGGTGACATATTTTTGACTGGGAAGGAGCTGACAGCAATGGAAATAAACAAGTAGGGAATGATGTTGTAAAGTTGGAGGGTTTGTCCTTTATATCTCAGCTTTCTCTCCTATCTTCCCCTGCTCTGTAGTGTGTTATCAAAGAAGTTTTTGGCATGATATTCCTGTTCACTGATTAACTCTTGAGCTGTGTCTTTTCTGCTGTTCAGCTCATCTGGTGAATTCTTTTACTGTAAAAAGTATCTTGCCCTTGCAAGGGCAATGGCAAGACCTGAGAAATCCCAGAGATTTCAGCTTGCCACCCAGAAGGAAACCAGGCTATTTGGAATGCTGGAAAGGATTCAGAGTAGGGGAAATCGTCTTGGACATCTGAGACCACCCCCACATTCAGCGGTCCACTGGACACAAACCCAGACCTTGATACTGATCCTGAACCATGCTCTCAACTCAGACCCCTGTGATCCTCGCCACAGTGCTTTCAGATCAGTGCAGCCATGCCCATAGGCACAAACTCTTAAGCCTAGATTCTGTCCTGAGAGGTGTGTCCCCGACGGCCTGGCTCCAAATCCTCAGAGATTGGGGACAGTGAGGAACACCATAGGACTCACCCTGCCACCCTGAAAGGAACCATGCCATTTGGAACTCCAGAAAGGATTCAGAGGAACTGAAATCTGCATTCCTACCTCTGGACACCCCCATATTCAGCAGGCCCCTGGATGCAAACCTGGAGCTTGACACTCACCCTGAACAAATCCCTCGACTGCTTCCTCCCCCAGAAAGATGGACAGAGTGCTGGCAGATCGGGCCTGCCATGTGGTGGGCCCTAACCATAACCTTTGGTTTGGTTCGGTTCTCAGGATTGTGACCCCAAAGGCCTTGCAGTAGGTGCCCTACAATTTGGGGACACATGGGCAATCCCAGAGGACTCAGCCTGCTGCCCAGAAGGAAACTGTGCCATTTGGAACTCCGGAAAGGATTCAGAGGAGCAGAAATCTGCATGCCTAGCTGAGGACACACCCACACAGAGCTGACTCCTGGACACAAAGCCAGAGCCAGACACTCACCCTCACCTCCACTGTCAACTCAGCCACCCTGACAGCTTTCCATGGGGTCTTCAGGTCAGGCCTGCCATGTCCCTGGTTCCTAACACTAACCCTTGGATGGGTTCTGTAATGATCTCCTCATTTCAGGTTATGTGGTGGTTCTGCAGGACATTGTCCTGGTGTGGGATCAAACACACTGAAGCATCCCGTGTGAAGTGGCAAACGTGGTAAAGAAATGACGGCTGGGGAATCTGAGTGTGGAGACAGCACGTATTTGTGCTGCTATAACAAGCTGACTGCACTTTGAAATCACCACAGAGGAAATGAATCTTCCAAACAACCATGTTAGCACGACGACACGGAAGCAGAGAGAACATCAGACTTTGGGATGGAGTCCAGGCCCTCCCAGATCCAGGTCACCCAACATGGAGAGGACATATGTTAGCAAGAGACTCGTGGGAGAATTAAATCATGGGCCCCTGTATCACAGGTGCATTAGAAGCAGTGGATTTGGAATTTCAGTTTTTCCACAACGTTCCACCACAAGCTGGTTAGAACTGTGCAAAAGCAGGAAGGGAAGCCCCAGTAAAGTGGACTGGGGATGCCAGAAGGGGAGGCTGGAAGGGGGCGCCTGCTGCTCAGTGCCCATTACAGACTCCACATTGCAATCCCCCACAGGAGAGACTCACCAATTCCAGGCCCCACACGGGAAGCTGGAGGTTCATCTCCTGACGTTTTGTAGGAGCTTTGCAGCTCAGCTGGTGAGAATTCTCCATCACCCTGCCTTTCTCCAAGGGACTTTCCTTCAAGCACCCTTCCCAACTTCTTCCTCCTCCATGAAATAATGTTCCTCTCCTTTGTTTCTCGCACTTGCCTGTGATGGGACCTTAGCTTGCTCAGCCCAGACTGCCATTCTCTGCTCTTCCCAATTAAATCCATGCTGCTGGTCAAATAACTGGCAGATTGAGTTTAAGGCCAATCGAACAAATAAATTCAAGATCTTGCAAGGAACAAAATCAATATGCACAAATTAGTGGCACTCCTAGGTGCTCGGAAGGAACCATCAAAAAGAGACTGCGGAGAACGATCTCATTTACACCTGCATCCAAGACAGCAAGATACCCGGGAGGCCCCTGAACCAAGAAGGTGACAGACCTGTCATCTGACAGCCCTGCAACAATGACGACAGACAGGGAGGGGTACACACGGAGATGGGGAGGCACTGTGCTCAGGGTAGAACCCACACTGGGAAAATACCTACTCTCCCCAAAACCGTCTACAGAGTCCTCACTCTGGCTCCCGAATTTCCGGACTCGGCGCAAGCCTGGAGTGGGTGTGGACACGGGAAGGACCCCGCAGGGCTGAGGTGGGGAGAGCACAAGCACCGAAGCAGGCGGACGCTCCCTGACCTCAGACCATCTGAGGAGCCCCAGGAACCGAATCCGCGAGCACACAAACACAGATGAGGACCTAGGAGCACCCGAGCCCAGAAAGGGGGGACCCCACAGCCCCGCGCACAGCACAGCAGGAGTCCACGTCTCCTCACACAAAACGACGGAAGCCCCAGTGTCTACATAGGGCTCCCTTTCTCTGTGGGGTCCTGAGACCACGAACCCCTTGACAGTCCACTCAGGCGGCTTCTCCTCAGCTCCTCCAGCATCTGGTCCTTAGGAGGTTGGACTGCTGCCAGTGTGGGCGCGTCCTCCACAACGGGTCCGGTCAGTGTGGATGCAGAGCCACACCCTCCTCAGCTTGTCCTGTCAGGGTGGGAGGCGCCCCACATTCTCCAGAAGTCTCCACAGTGGGTCCTGAAGAGGCGGGGCTCTGGTCCCAGCTGTGGCTGTGCAGCCTGGGCTCAGGGCGGGAGCTGGGGTCTGGCGCCCTCTGCAGGCGGTGCAAGGCAGTGCAGGACTGTGGGAGCTCACCCTTCAGTGGAAGGTCCTGCTCCCTCCCCGGGTCCAGCTGATGCCATTTCATTCCGGAAATTCAAGCTGCATGGAGCCCAATACCCCCCAACTTCCCCCCAAATAGCTAAGGAACAATGAATTGGAAACAATGTGGAATTACAACAGTCCTTGACCCAAACAGTGTCACTGAACATGGCCCTGATGCAGACCCACACTCTGACCTCAACTTGGTCTCAAGCCTGGACCCTACCCTAATCCAAGACCCTAACCCTAGCCCCCAACCCAAACAATGTTCACAAGAATCAAAAGGTAGAAACTGCAAATATCCATCAATGGCAAGTGCCTAAGCAAAGTGTGGTGAAGCATTTGAATTTGGGTACAGGTTCAGGTTTTAGTCAGAGTTCTAGATCAGGCTTTGGGTTTAGTGTTAGGGTGAGGGTTTAGAGTGAAGGACAGGCAACAGAGTTATAGTTTAGGGCTTTAAGTTTATGATTTAGGCTTTAAGACTCAGGGCTTATGGGATAAAGTTCAAGGTCAAATTTGGGGTTTGACTTCATGCTGAGATTTGGGTTCAGGTTTCATGACTTGGAGGTCTGGTTTAGGGTTTGGGTTCGTGGTTCAGGGCTTGGATCCAGGGCTCAGGTACAGGCTTTGGGTTCCATTCCAGGTTTGGGATTCAGGGTTCTAGTTTGGGCTTTAAGGTCAGCTTACGTTTCAGCGTTGGTAGGGTTTAAGGTTAGGTTTAGGGATGACACATTTTCTTCAGTTGTCATCATGGACAAAATAATTCTATCTGAAGTTTCTAAGTCAGAAATGTATTTCATCTGGGGGCGCCTGGGTGGCTCCGTGTGTTAAGCCTCTGCCTTGGGCTCAGGTCATGATCTCAGGGTCCTGGGATCGAGCCCTTCATCAGGCTCTCTGCTTGACCAGGAGCCTGCTTCCCCATCTTTCTCTCTGCCTGCCTCTCTGCCTACTTGTGATCTCTGTCTGTCAAATAAATAGAATTAGTAAAATCTATTATATGATCTTTTACAAACCATTTCCTATCTTTGCATTTGTTGTGCCAAGACAGACAGGGGTTATTTAAAACCCTGAAGAGAGTGCTCTTGCTTTTAAATTGCCTGTAACCTTCGTGTAATAGATTTATGATTGATAATAGATTTAATTAAAATATAACTATTTAAAATATTTACTCTCAGTAAACGATTTCAACCTATGCTCATTTAAGTAACTTGGTGCATAATCCCTTTTCTATTAAACCATAGTGCAAGGACCAATGCCGCGTTCCCGAGAGAACCCCAAGCTATTTTTCTAGAATGGCTGTATGCTATATATGGCGTCCTGTTTTCACTCCCTTTGTGGAGCACCTACCCTGGAGGTCATGTAATAACCAATGACCAAAAAAACAAACAAGAAACCCAAACATCCAGGTCGAAGTGCCATCCCTGCCTGGAGTGGAGGAGACTGCTCATACAGATCCCAGGCAGGCATCTCAGCCCAGGCCTGTGTTGGGGAAGCTGGTTCCTGGCTTTGGGCGCAAACTGGAAGCCAGCAAACTGACCCAAGAGTGCAGCCGGCGTTTAGGACTGATGATCTTTTGGCAGCCAGGCTGCGCGTGGACACCCGCTCAGGGAGCCAGGCTAGGCGGCTGCCCAGCGCAGGCGCTGGCAATGCAGCAGCATGCCAGGGCTTAGCCCCGCACCCCAGCATGGGCTCCGGCCTCAGAAGTGAGGGGGTGGGGCCAGCGTAGAGAAGGGTCTTTGCTAATTTCCAAAGCTGGAAGTGAGCTCTCAGAGGACTCAGGAGGGAGGGGGGCGGGGGCGGGGGCGGGTCAGGGGCGGCCGGGAGAAGGGGCTTTGCTAATTGCCCAGGCGGGAAGGTGGGGCGCACAGCGCCAGGGTGCTGTGCTGCAGCCCATTCGGGACTGCAGGACCCACAATACTCGCTGCCCCTGCACTCTCATGCTCCAGCCTAGCCCATGAGGCCGTGGTGTCCTGTTCCCCTTCCGCCTCCTGCTGCCCCTCCCCGCCCAATGGCTTCTCTGGAGGACCCTCTGCTCACAGGTAAAGTGACACCACGACGCGCCCTCACCTGAAGCAGAAAACGCGGTCCAGAAGCTGGGCGTGGGATGTTTGGGCCCCAGCCTCCCGCCAACCCCAGGGCACCAGGACCACCCCAGACGCTGTGCCACACCCTGTCCGCAGGGGGTCAGGCCGGGACAGCGCCACAGGAGGTACCCCCCCCCCCCCCGCCAGAGGGCAGGCTAGCCCCCATAGTTCGGCACCCCCACGCGCTTTTCAGAGCCTCCTGCCATTTCCAGGGCACCCAGAACCCAGAGAGTGAGGCCTTGGGTGCTTTCTAGAGACAGATTCAAGGCAATTTTTCGACTTTGGGACTCAGAGTTAACATAGTTTTCATTTGTGATTATTATTTTTTGTGGGTGCCATAGCTTTTCTTTTGACCTATGGTTGTTTTCACTCCCGGTTCTGAAGAAGCCCCTAAATCCTAACCCTGTTGAGGACTCTGAAAGCTCTCAGAGCAGCAGTGCTGGGGGACAGTGTGGACACATGTTTTGGTTTCTCCTCTGGCCTGCTTCTGTGGCAGCCCTGCTCTGTCCTCCTCAGACTTCAGAGCAATATCTGAACAAGTGGAGAAGCGACCAGGGGGTCAGGAAGGTGGCCACCGAAGAGTGACTTCTCTGGAGGGTGGCTGAGCTAGCAAGTGAGCATGTTAGTCCAGCTCTGCCTGCATTCAGTATGGAGCTGAACAGGGGCCAGGGAAGGGGAGGAGGAGCAGAGAGCAGGGACAAAGGGACCAAAGAGGAGATTCAGATGAAGGGAAGTAATGGGGAGGAAAGTGAAGAAACTCTAGAAGACAGGCATGTAGAAAGGAAAAGGGATGAAGTGGGCATTGGGAAAGGGCACCACCAGGGAAGGAGAGAGGGGAAGGAAAGAGGGAGGAAGAGAGGAAAGGGGAAAGGGAGAAGGGAGGAGTCAGCATGCCAGGGCTCCCCCTGCATCTGAAGAAGAGGTGGCTGCTCCAGCTTGTCAAACAGGGTGCTCACTCTTTGGCCCCAGTTTCTGCTCCCAGTGCTACTGGGCTTTGCAAGGAAGGCAGGCTGTCCCTTGGGACCTACTGGAGCCCACTGGAGCCCACAGGAGGGTGGGAGAATTAAGATGCCACCGGGTACTGTCCTGAGCTGCTCCCAGCCACCAGCCTCACCACATGGTGCAAGAGGGACCCCAGAACAAAGGAAGGATACAGGCCAGCATGTCTGCTGGTGGCCCTGGGCACTTAGCTCATCGCAGTGAACCACACGGCCTCCTCAACCCACGCTTTCAAAGCCTCCTTCTTCGTTTCTGGCTTTCATGTCTGTAGGAACATGAGCCAGATCTAACTCATCTCCGACAGACAATTCTGACTCACCCCGTGTCAGATTTTTATGAGTGGCTGTGATAGAGTAAGATAGCAATGCTCCAACAAACGGACTGTTTCCTCCCACTTGACCTCAACAGTCTTATACATTTTCTTAGCGAAAACATCTTGTCTCCTTCCATTAAGCTCATAACGTGGTCTAGGAGTATACATGCGCCTTCGGTAGATGCGAAGCGATACAGAGGACTTTTTTTTTTTTTTTAAATTTTACAAGGTAAAGTCAGTGAACACATCCAACTTGACCAATACGTCTCTAAAATGTCAATCCAGGCAAAGCTTTTTCTGCCTACAGTTTGGAGCCTACGTGGTGACATTTTTAAAATGCTTTCAGTCCCTCAGTGAGGCTCTTAGAAGCTAGCCAGGGCTTACTACGTGCCAGGCACTGTGTCAGGTGTTGGAGCTAAAGGGAAAGAGAGCTTGGAGGTTAGCTGGGGAGGGACATCCATGACACAAGCACAGCTAGAAACGGAGGCCAGTGCTAGAAAAGAGAGAGCAGGCTGCATGGAGAGTGTGTACCATGGGGCTTGTGAGCTCACGAATAAGTGGGAGTAACTGGAGTGGGGAGATGGGGGAGAGAAGAGGGTCTTCCCATCAATGGGAATCACCTGTGCTTGGAGGCAGGTGCCATGAGAGGTCTCCACAGGAAGAAGGAGGCAGTGTGGTTGAAGGGCAGAGAGATGGGGCAGAACAGGCATCAGTCAGTTGGAGGGGTATGAATAGACTGATGGGAGGATTATGGGTGCCTTTGGAGGACTGAGAATTTGTTAGAAGATCAGTGCAGATTTCTATGGAGACAAATGCCAGGAACTGATAGGTCTTTGAAAGGTCACTCTGGCTGCCTTTTGGCAAAGGGGTTGGTAAAAGGCACTTGCAGGTGTGAACACACCAGGTGGGAGGTGAGTGCAGGAAATCGGGTGAGGGAGCATGGGAACTTGGTCCCGGGGTATATAAGGGAGAATAGCCTTTAAGGAGTTCCACAAATTGGCACCAGCTGTGGCTTCATTACAGAGCTGGAAGGGGGAGGTGGGTGTGTCCTGGAGGTTACAGAAATTACATGAGAAAGGGAAGTCTTTTTAGATCTCTTTTTCAACTAGAGGAACTCTCACCTTATTGATAGAATTCCAGAGTGGGAACCAATGATATGAGGACATCTTTGAAATGTCTGAATATGTTCTTCGACATCTTTGCAAGTGACGAGGAGACCTTGACCTTAGGAGGCCTTGGCCCTCTTTGTAGCCAGAAAGATTTCACCTACAGATTTGGGTTCTCCCTTTTAAAGTCAAGGAGTCAGTCCTTCCAAAGGACACCTCCTTTCATTTTACCCTCTCATCATACCTCACGTGCTGGCATCTCCAAGACCCTCTGTTCCAGGTTGAGAGTATCCACTTTGGCCGGGCTGGTCTTGCCAAGAACACCACCACAGGAAATCTAGAGCCTGTAGTGCTATTAATAACATCATCTAAGACTGTGTTTGCTGCCCTCTTGGCCTCTTCCCACCATGACTCACTGAAGCTTTTTACACATTGTATCCATTATGCTATAGTTCCCAAAGGTCATCTTCTCTAGTGCCATTAGTTTTTAGGGGAACAGGCAAACCTTAAACTTGTCCCCCTTAATTGGATCCCTGTGCCCCCACAATCTCTTTGAATGCCTTTCACCATGATCCTTGAATGAGATCTGAGACCACTGCTGGTACCTAACACTTCTTGGCACCTTGTCTGCTAGGTTCTTGGAAGAGGAGGTGGCTATGGAGGTGAGTGGGAATGGGAGTGGGAGGATTTCTCCCTTCACTTCCCTTTTTGTGTTTTCAAATAATGGGTTTTGAGGGGGAGGGAAAGGTTAACCAGACCATTTATTTTCCATCTCCCATCGATAAAATGTCACACAGGAGAGAGGTGGCAGAAACGCACTTTCAGGTTAATTTTTTTACAAGGAAGATTGACTTATGAACCTACTTTGTTATTCCCTTTCATTCAATTTCCCTGTACCTCCTTTTCTATGAAGTGTAACGGTAACCCATTATTATTTTTATTGTTGGCACGTGCTTTGTGAACCATAAAGTGTACGCTATAAATGGGAGCGCTTTTCTTTTTTTTTTTTTTGTAGTTTACGAAAAACTAATATTTTTTAAATTAATTTTTTATTTATTTTCAGCATAACAGTATTCATTCTTTTTGCACCACACCCAGTGCTCCATGCAAGCAGTGCCCTCTATGATACCCAACACCTGGTACCCCAACCTCCAAATCCCCCGCCCCTTCAAAACCCTCAGATTGTTTTTCAGAGTCCATAGTCTCTCATGATTCAGCTCCCCTTCCAATTTCCCCCACCTCCCTTCTCGTCTCTAACTCCTCATGTCCATGAAAAACTAATTTAAAAACATTCATCCACCAGAGTACCCAAAGGGCTCCCATATAAACTATCTGTCGTTACATTATGTCCCGATGTGGAGCTCGATCCCAGGATCCTGAGATCATGACCTGAACTGAAGGCAGAGGCTTTAACACACTGAGCCACCAGCCCCAATGTATTCTCTTCAGTACCAGAATTTGTAACCAATTGACAGATGAAAAAGGAGGCAGTCAAGTGAAAAACAATAGGTCTTAGACCTGCAAGAAATTTGAATTAGATGAATTCAGCTACTCAGGCACTGTTTCACATTTTCAGATCTCTGCAGAAAAGGGGTTAACCTTTTTACAGCATGTAAAAGAGAAGACTATAACACATACTATGTGTAAGCATGTAAATATCAAAAAATATCCCATTAGATGCTAAGACACACAGGGCCTATATTTTCTCTCAAATTCATGAATATGTAGGAGCAATAAGTGAGAAGTGAATGTATACTCTTCACTTCGAAGTCTTTTAGAAATCTAAAATATGACTTTCTATGGTTTGTGTCTCCATATTCCTTTATTGCCAGTTTGAACAAATCCACATGCTTTGATTCAAAGGTAATAAATTCCTCTTATTTGGAAACATGATGTTTATTTTTATTCTCTCACCCTTAGCAGGTGGTTTCATTTTAGCACACTTCAGAGTTATAATTTCATGCTTATTAAAAACATTTATTATGATCTACATAGATGAATGAAACTTTTATTTTATTAAATTATTTGACAAAAAATCTGTTATTTTTAAAAATGTATTTCCTTTAGGGTTATTTTAGAGCGTTCAGAGAGGATCTAGGAGTGTGGTATTATGTAGTTTTTAAGTAGGTATGAAATGGTTATTTATAGGATTGTTTCTTTAAGGCTTATGTATATTGTCCATTATATGCTATAAAATATTTTGAAAGTAAATTTAAGGTATGTTTTACATAGTTTATTTTTTGGAAATAAATATTGAAATGACTTGTGAAATTCAGTATATTCTCAACATTAATTTATTTTGAAATTTACCAGTTGTCTACTGAACTATTATATGGCAGATATTACTTCAGACTACACTGGTAAATGAAATACTTGGCTTTGTAGAACTTTTATTTTAATGGGTGAGACAATTCAAAGCTATAAACCTTAATAAAAATTGCATAGTGCATTCAAAAAGGATGAGTACAATGGGGAAAAAGAAAAACTCGATCAGGGTGAGAAAAATCAAGGTTGCTAGGCAGGGGATGGGGAGTTAAAATTTTTAATAGGAAGATCAGGGTAGTTACAATGAAGCTGACAATTGAACAAAGGTATGGAAAGGTGATGAATTTGCGCAGAACTATCAGCAATAAGGTCACTCCAGACAAAGGAATTGGCTATCTTGAAGGCCATAAGGTTGGATCATGCCTGGCATATCTGAGGAATAGCAAGGAGGCCACTGTGAGTGACTGAAGAGTAGCAGGGAAAGAGGTCACAGAGGTTAAATGAGTGGCTAGATCATGTAAAAGCTTAGAAGTCATTGTAAAACTCTGGCTTTTATATTTGGAAACTTACTGTGTGATAGAATTTCTGCTAATAACTGAGAGTTCAATTGTCCATAAAATTTCAAGGACTCTTATTCTAGTAAGACAGAATGAAGAGAAAGAGTTCATATTTTCACATGGTGTAACAAATGCTCAGAGATGCAAGTGTAGGAAGCTATAGGATCACAGAAGAAGGCACTAAAATCACACCAATATATTTGATGACTGTGACTATATATAAATTTGTATTTTCTAGATTTTTTATAGTCATGGAATCACACTGTATATACTATTCATTGCCTGGCTTTTCTTTTCTCAGCATCATTACTTTGAGAATCTCCAATTGTAAATAGTTCATTTTGATGTTGAATAGTAATCTCTTTAATGAATAGATCATAATTTTTCTTTGCTCTATGGATGGACATTGATGAACATTTCCACTGTTTTCAATTCTTAAAAATAAAGCTGCTATGAAATTCATATACAAGTCCCTGTATGAACATAGGGCTTGTTTCTCTTGGTTAAATGCCTAGAAGTAAAATGGCTATTTTTGTAACTGCAACATATTTTGCATTTAAAAAAATTTTCAAACTATTTTCCAAAGTGGTTGTATCATGATATATGCCAACAACAGTTTAGATTTTTTGTTGCTTCTCAATCTAGCTCAGACCAAGTACAATTAGCCTTTATAATTTTAGCCATTCTAATAGATATGTAAGCATGTCTCATTATGATTTTAATTTGTATTTCTTTAATGTCTAAATGTTGAGAAATTTGTCATGTGCCTATAAGCCATCCATATACTTTTGGTGACATGTCTCTTCCATTATTTCCTTCACATGTAAAATTGGATACTCTGTTTGGTTATTAGTAAGGTTTTTTATTTTTATTCATATTTAAATAATCAGAGTAGATGTCCATTATCAGATATGTAATTTGGAAATCGCTTGTCCATCTTTACAGTTTCTCAATGGAGCTTTGATAGCTGTGTCTTTCAAGAAATATGCTACTTCTTTCCTGGTACACGGAGGTATGACTAGAACATTATCAATGTTGACCTTTGCAAAGAAAATCATGGCTTAAGATATATGTAGTCTGCAGTTGTTGGGAGTGTTCACCATCCTTGCCTCTAACTCATCTCTCACTGCCCACACATTCAGATATAGGGGAATATTGATTGACAAAATATTAATTGCCAAATAACACTAGTTGGAGAATAAGAAAAATGCAGGCACCTGATTATATAATATTACATAAATAAAATGTGTTTTTATAAGTGCTATTAGAAGTAAATTCCTCTATACTTTAATCACACAGAATGATGGAATCCTAGATTTTTTTTTCTTGTATTTACTAAGAAAATGATCATGCCTCAAGTATATTAAAATGGAATAGGGAAAATTAAAAATTGTTTTAAGATGATTTGTGTGTGTTGTGCATATGTGAGAGAGAAAGTGAGAGAGAAAGATAAAGAAAAAGAGAAAGGGAAAGACAGAGAGGTGGCTGCAGTGAATTGATGAGTTGGAGGATAGATTTTAAAGTTTTGTCTTTTGCTTTCTACATTTCTTTTTCCTTAGGTTCAAGAGAACAATCAGTAATATCTCAGAAGCCTGCTGGTAACATCAGCAGAAAGAATTAGAGGTTCCCAGAAAATTAAGATGACATATAGTTTTCCTGACATAAGAAAAGTCATTTTTTGTCCCCAGCTATTTTCAATGATCTATACCCCACCTGTGTACTTGCCCAAGCACACTTCTTCCAAAACTTCCTGGGAGGTTCTTACAAAGAAATGCAATAACCTCACTCCTTAAGGATTTTGAGGGAACAAGGCAATGGGAAAACTAACAGTCACCACCAGAGCAGGAAATAGCCTAAGCTATTGAGACAATAAATCAGTGGCAAAATTCCTAGTGCTATTTCAAAAGCAATCAAGGCCTTGCATTCCTTGTCCCAGAAAATGAGCCCAAGACCCCATCTAGTTTCTATCTGCTCTTGAAGCCTGCAGAGTCCCTTTCCCTTGTCCAACAGTTACCTCTGCTTTATTCTAATGTTGAAGTTTCTGCCCTCGGTGGAATACAAGCTTCATTCAGGTGAACATGCAATACATATTGCACAAATACATATGTGGATGTGCATGCAGCCACAACCTTATGACCAACCATACATGGAATAATAAAACTCTCCCTTCTGAGTATTCATCTTAAATACTAAATAAAAATCTCTCTCCTGTTCAAACAGTCAAGGCTTTGGAACTTATTCCCTGTGATCTCCTTGTATGTTGTAAACAAAGATTCCTTTGTTTGACAACTCCACCTGTTTCTGTGATTCACCAAAGACTGACCTCAGTTAGGTCAGTTGCTGTAATGGCTTTCACTACTCTGATTCTACCTCTGCAAGTCTCCAAATTTAACTATTTTTTCTCCCAATTCCGCATGTTCTTGGCTTTAAACTGCAACTCTGAAGAGAAGATTTGCTTGTTTAAAAAAAAAATCAAGAAAAGGGAGTAGTAGTCAACATTGTTACTTTGAAATTCCTGCCCTACGGGGCTCTCCTGTTCTTTCTCTTTGACTTCCTGGACTAAAACGACAGAAATTTGGCAATACATCACTCCCCAATCCAGATTACTGCCAGAACAGTTTATACTCTTAGAAAAATATTAGTTTAAAAGATCACATAATTAAATACTTAAGCATGTAGTGTAATATAGTGGTTTACAAGAAATATATTTTGGTCATCTGAATATTTGGTTTTCAACCATGGCTACTGACTCACAGCTCCTAAAACTCTTGGGATTTCCTGTGATAAGGGTGAGAGAGGTGTGTTTTGTTCTGTTAATGAAGTGACCTTCAGACCTCACTCAAGGCAAGGGCTGTTTGCCTGAAGGACCAACCACTTGGTGAAAGCCTTCACAACTTTTTGCCCAACGTGCCTCCCCTTCCTCCCAATACAGGATTATCTGGGGAGGGAAGAGGATCTGGAGATTAGATCAGCAAATGACAATGATTTAGTCAGTCATGACTATGTCATGAAGCCTCCACAGAAAAGCTGAAAGGACTGGGTTCAGAAAGCTTTTAGTTTGTGAAATGTATGAAAAGGCAGGAAGAGTGGCAGTCTTACAGAAGGTAATAGAAGCTCTGTGCCCATTCTCCATACCTTGCCCTGTGCACTTCTTTATCTATCTATTGATTTAAATCTTCTATTATATCATTTAATAAGCTGGCAAACATAAAGTAAGTATTTTTCTGAGTTTTGTGAGTCCCTGTAGCAAATTAAAAGAACGTAAGAAGTAGGCCATTGGGACCTCCAACCTGTAGTTGCTCTGTCACAAGCACAGGTAATAACCTGGGGCCTACAGTGAGACTGGCATCTGAGGTGGGGTTGGAGATAGTCTTGGAGGACTGATCCATTAACTGATGAAATCTTACACTATGTTCAGGTAGATAGTGTCAGAATTTAGTTGAATTCTTGGAGATCCTGCTGTTGTCTGAAAATTATTTGGCATTGTTGGTATGATGTCCTAAAACCCAAAAAGATATAGCTACCTCAAAATAAGAATACGGTTGACAGCTTATATATAATAAGTGAGTATTTCAGGGATTTAAAATATACCCAATAAATAATGTAAGGAAATAAGGAAAGATTTTGAAATAAAAACAAGAATAAGAACCTAGTGGTACTAATAGATTAAATATATGTAATCTAGTTGAATTAAGAATACAATGGATAGAATATGTAATGGATTCAATAGAGATAAGAAGTCACTTAAGGATATAGTCATCTGGATACCAGCAAAGCATTAAAATTATCAATATAAAAGAGGTGTAAGATGTAGGTGATGTGTGTGGAACAAAAGCTAGAGAAGAAATTAGATTTCCTTACTACTCATAGCCTGTTGACAAGTCCTTGAAGCTCCTCTGGGGACTCAGCTGCTTCCATGTGGACACATCCACTCAGGGCAAAAAGCATTCTTAGTCCTCCCCCCAGGATACTGAAAATCTACTTTCACATGTAAAAATTACTTTGGAAACTTCTTTATCTCTACTCCCCACCCCTGCCCTCAAGATATAAATTGGCAATCATCTCCCAAGCATATACCCACTGATACACATCAGAAGAGTCTCTTCCCTGAGTTTTTACTAAATAGTAATAAATGACCTTTCCCTAACAATAGCTAGCCCCCTCAAGGTCCTGGAAACCTTGTTTATAAAATACCTTGGAGGCTTGTGCTATCCCTAACCTCCTCCCAAATTGAAAGTATATAATCAGCCACTCTTCATGACCCTCTCTCTCTACTCCAAATAAATAAATACATATTTTTAAATAAAATAAAATAAATGACTTTTTTTAAATGAAAGAAGAAAAAGGAAAGAAATATTTGAATATTAATGTACATCTATTTCTCAAGCATAAAATAGTCAAGACACTGGATTAAAACTTACATACAAGAAAAGAAAGAAAATATTCATAACTAGAGTTGACTCTATGAATCCCAAACTAGGGCATACATACCAAAGACACACAAAAAAAATCACAAGTGTTAGAGAGAAAAAAAATAATTCATTAATAAAGAAACAAGAATCAGACTGACAGAAATTTTTAAATAACATCAGATATAAAAAAGAATGAAGTAATAGCTTTATTATCTTGAAAAAAAATCACAAATGGAAACATTTAGATCCTTATAAAATGTCATTGGCATAGGAAGGCATAATAAAAAAAATATTTTCAGGAATACAGACCACAGATAATTTGCCTTAATTTGTGTAGGCAGCACTTAAATACTAATATTATTTTAACAGTTAAAATATACTCTATGATCTTTGAGGTTGGGGAAAAGAGGATGACCAAGTCATCTTGAAATAATTCAGTTTTATGAAAAAAGTAAAAAGATCAAAAAAAAAAGACTTGTAGAAAAGAGAGATAAAACATATGCATAATAAAAATAAATAAATAAATAAACAGCTGGAGTGCCTGGGTGACTTAGTCGGTTCAAGTGTCTGCCTTCAGCTCAGGTGATGATCCCAGGGTCCTGGTATTGAGCCCTGCATCAGGCTCCCTGCTCAGTGGAGAGTCTGCTTCTCCCTCCCATTGAGAAAAAAAAATTTGACTTATTTATTTGAGAGAGATAATCTTTAAATTTTACTTATTTATTTGAGAGAGAGTGAGAAAAGAAAAACATGCACACAGCAGAGGGAATAACAGAGGGAGAGGGAGAAGCACGCCACTGAGCAGGGAACCCCCTGCGGGGCTCTATCCCAGGACCCGGGTATTATGACCTGAGCTATAGGTAGACACTTAACTCAGGTACCCCAATAAATACAATCTTTTAAAAAAAATAAATAATAATAAAAATAAATAATATTTCAGATAGTATGATTTTTTTAATGTGAGACTTGGTATAAAAACAGGATGACATACTTGTCTAATTATAGCAAAGACTTTGATAAGTTTAGATGCAGTAGTACATAAAAAATTTAACTTCTTTCATTAACTGATAATTTAATTAGATTAAATTAAGAGACATCAAAATTTAGAGAATCTAATAGTCCTGATCTATTAATAAATGTAGCCATCCTGACCCCAAAACAAGAGTCTTCAGTAAGTATATAAGCATAAGTTGAACATTTACACAAACAGGCCATTATTTAGGCCAGAAGTATATGCCAATAAATTCCTAGAGTTAAATATCAGGCTATATTTTCCAAGAATAAGGCAATAAAATTAGAAAACAATGACCAAAATATTAAATTCATATAATTGGAAGTTAACTTCATAGCTAAAAAGAAATAATACAGCTAATTCAGAAATTTTTAGAATTACAGTACTTTGGTAATATCAACTATCAAAATGAGTAACGGACAGATGGGGCTAGCAAGAGACTCGTGGGAGGATTAAATCATGGGCCCCTGTATCTCAGGTGCAGTAGAAGCAGTGGATTTGGAATTTCAGTTTTTCCACAACGTTCCACCACAAGCTGGTTAGAACTGTGCAAAAGCAGGAAGGGAAGCCCCAGTAAAGTGGACTGGGGATGCCAGAAGGGGAGGCTGGAAGGGGGCGCCTGGTGCTCAGTGCCCATTACAGACCCCACATTGCAATCCCCCACAGGAGAGACTCACCAATTTTAGGCCCCACAGGGGAAGCTGGAGGTTCATCTCCTGACTTTTTGTAGGAGCTTTGCAGCTCAGCTGGTGAGAATTCTCCATCACCCTGCCTTTCTCCAAGGGACTTTCCTTCAAGCACCCTTCCCAACTTCTTCCTCCTCCATGAAATAATGTTCCTCTCCTTTGTTTCTCGCACTTGCCTGTGATGGGACCTTAGCTTGCTCAGCCCAGAATGCCATTCTCTGCTCTTCCCAATTAAACCCATGCTGCTGGTCAAATAACTGGCAGATTAAGTTTAAGGCCAATCGAACTAATAAATTCAAGAACTTGCAAGGAACAAAATCAATATGCACAAATTAGTGGCACTCCTAGGTGCTCCGAAGGACCCATCAGAAAGAGACTGCTGAGAACGATCTCATTTACACCTGCATCCAAGATAGCAAGATACCCAGGAGGCCCCTGAACCAAGAAAGTGACAGCCCTGCAACAATGACGACAGACAGGGAGGGGTACACACGGAGATGGGGAGGCACTGTGCTCAGGGAAGAACCCACACTGGGAAAATACCTACTCTCCCCAAAACCGGCTACAGAGTCCTCACTCTGGCTCCCGAATTTCCGGACTCGGCGCAAGCCTGGAGTGGGTGTGGACACGGGAAGGACCCCGCAGGGCTGAGGTGGGGAGAGCACAAGCACCAAAGAAGGCAGACACTCCCTGACTGCAGACCATCTGAGGAGCCCCAGGAACCCAATCCGCGAGCACACAAACACAGACAAGGACCAAGGATCACCCGAGCCCAGAAAGTGGGGACCCCACAGCCCCGCGCACAGCACAGCAGGAGGCCACGTCTCCTCACACAAAATGACGGAAGCCCCAGTGTCTACACAGGGCGCCCTTTCTCTGTGGGGTCCTGAGACCACGAACCCCTTGACAGTCCACTAAGGGACTTCTCCTCACCTCCTCCAGCGTCTGGTCCTTAGGAGGTTGGACTGCTGCCAGTGTGGGCGCGTCCTCCACAACGGGTCCGGTCAGTGTGGATGCAGAGCCACTCCCTCCTCAGCTTGTCCTGTCAGGGTGGGAGGCGCCCCACATTCTCCAGAAGTCTCCACAGTGGGTCCTGAAAAGGCAGGGCTCAGGTCCCAACTGTGGCTGTGCAGCCTGGGCTCAGGGCGGGAGCTGGGGTCTGGCGCCCTCTGCTGGCGGTGCAAGGCAGTGCAGGACTGTGGGAGCTCACCCTTCAGTGGAAGGTCCAGCTCCCTCCTGGGGTCCAGCTGACGCCATTTCATTCCGGAAATTCAAGCTGCATGGAGCCCAATACCCCCCAACTTCCCCCCAAATAGCTAAGGAACAATGAATTGGAAACAATGTGGAATTACAACAGTCCTTGACCCAAACAGTGTCACTGAACATGGCCCTGATGCAGACCCACACTCTGACCTCAACTTGGTCTCAAGCCTGGACCCTACCCTAATCCAAGACCCTAACCCTAGCCCCCAACCCAAACAATGTTCACAAAAATCAAGAGGTAGAAACTGCAAATATCCATCAATGGCAAGTGCATAAGCAAAGTGTGGTAAAGGGTTTGAATTTGGGTTCAGGTTCAGGTTTTAGTCAGAGTTCTAATCAGGCTTTGGGTTTAGTGTTATGGTGAAAATTTAGAGTGAAGGACAAGGGAACAGAGTTATAGTTTAGGGCTTTAAGTTTATGATTTAGGCTTTAAGACTCAGGACTTATGGGATAAAGTTCAAGGTCAAATTTGGGGTTTTACTTCATGCTGAGATTTGGGTTCAGGTTTCATGACTTGGAGGTCTGGTTGAGGGTTTGGGTTCTTGGTTCAGGGCTTGGATCCAGGGCTCAGGTACAGGCTTTGGGTTCCATTCCAGGTTTGGGATTCAGGGTTCTAGTTTGGGCTTTAAGGTCAGCTTAGGTTTCAGTGTTGGTAGGGTTTAAGGTTAGGTTTAGGGATGACACATTTTCTTCAGTTGTCATCATGGACAAAATAATTCTATCTGAAGATTCTAAGTCAGAAATGTATTTCATCTGGGGGCGCCTGGGTGGCTCCGTGTGTTAAGCCTCTGCCTTGGGCTCAGGTCATGATCTCAGGGTCCTGGGATCGAGCCCTTCATCAGGCTCTCTGCCAGGCATGGAGCCTGCTCCCTCCTCTCTCTCTCTCTACTTGTGATCTCTCTCTGTCAAATGAATAAAATCTTAAAAAAAAAAAGTAACAATTGTGAACTGTTGGTGGTGATGCAAACTGATACAGCCATATTTGAAAACAGTATGGAATTTCCATAAAATTTAAAAATAGAAGTCCTTTGTGATCCAACAATCCTGTTGGTGTGTATTTACCCAATGAATATAAGAAAACTTATTCAAAGGGATGCTAGCACCCCTATATTTATAGCAGCATTATTTATAAAGCTAAGATATGGAAAGCGCCCAAGTATCCATCAATTGATGAATAAATAAAGAATAAGTGGTATGTATATACAATGGAATATTATTCTGCCATAAAAAAGACTGAAATCTTGCCATTTGCAATAACATGGTTGGAACTAGACAGTATAATGCTAAAAGTGAAATAAGTCAGTCAGAGAAAGACAAATACCTTTACTCATATATGGAATAAAAGAAACAAAACAAACAAGCAAAGGGGAAATAATAAGACATAGAAAGAGAAACAAAGCAAGAAACAGACATTTCATTAAGGAGAACAAACTGATGGTTACTTGAGGGGATCTGAAAGGAGTGATGGATTAAATAAGTGATGGGGTTAATTAGAGCACTTGTCATGATGAGCACTGAGTGCTATATGTTATATTGTACACATGAAACTAATACAACCATATATGTTAACTAACTGGATTTCAAATGAAAATTTTTTAAAATCCCAGTTTTTAGCTCACATTCTGGCTTACAAAAGGGATTTAGTCAGGAATTTGGAGATTAGTTAATGAACAAATAAGGGGTGAACAGGCAGTTGTTAGATAAAATTACTATCCTTTCTGGCATGATCTTATACCTTTTATCTAGAATTATTTTTAGCACTTTAGACTCTTCCTATTTTATTTTGAGTCACTAAATAAAAATTTCCTCAAAGGACCTTAGACTCCATCCAATTTGAGCAACAGTGTGAGAGAGGAAATGGTGTCCAGGAGGAAAAAAAAAAGATGAAACTACTTTTGCTTACTAGTGAATGCATAGTTCTTCCACAGAAGAAGCTCTAAATGGTCAGGGCTCCAGCTTTATATGTGTTCAGTCATATGTTCAGAAGTAGGTAACACTATCAAAAAATATAAAGCATCTGAGATTATTTTCCCTTATTTGAAAGCTGGTGTATGAGTCTGCCATAGTTTCTTGGGTGTTGATAGAAGACGCAGACTCATGGTTCAGAAATAATATAGTTTAATATTCACAGCAATAGAGGTAGCCAGAATATTAACAGTATTTGTGTGTGTGTGTGTGTGTGTGTGTGTGTGTGTGTCTAGGGGTGGGAGTTATATATCAGTTCTGAGCCTTAGTTCCCACAAGAAGAATCAAAACAGAGGCAGATAATATTTGCAAACACAACAGGTTAAGTTAAAAAAAAGATACTATTTCTGTCTTCTAATTCTATTCAATACAACAATCTTCAAAGGATGGCCTAGAACAAATAATAAATGCAGAAATGTAAGCAACCAATTGAAAAGTGTCTCCCAAGAAACACACTTTGAGAGTCTTCATTTGACAAAAATACTATAGGATATTACATGGATCAGGTGCATTGAATACTGGAAGGTTAAAATTACAAGGGACCAAATATTTTTAAGCAGTTCTGGCATCCAGTAGAGTTCACATAGGTTTTATAAGATTGAGGAAAGAAGCCATCAAAACCTGGGCCCAGGGGCACCTGGGTAGCTCAGTGGGTTAAGCCTCTGCCTTCGGCTCAGGCCATGATCTCAGGGTCCTGGGATCGAGCTCTGCATCAGGCTCTCTGTTCAGCAGGGAGCCTGCTTCCCCCTTCCCTCTGCCTCTTTGCCTACTTGTGGTCTCTGTCTGTCAAATAAATAAATAAAATCTTAAAACAAAACAAAACAAAACAAAAATCCTGGGCCCAATTTTCCCAAAAGTATGATTCTGATTCTAGTCTCTATGATGTTATCCCTTGAAGACAATGCCTCTAATTGAGTTGAATTAGTTTACTAAAGAGCATACCCCCATTTGTTGTAGGAGATGAACAATATGCAAGAGGCAAAATGCCACTTGGAAGCCACCTGGTCTTCAGTGGAATATAGAATCAGTTCCTTTGGGATGAATTTGTTCCACATTTGACTTCCCACTTAAGGGAAAATAAGAGTGCCTTCTAATAGATTTTAAATAGGAAATGACAACGGAAGCTTATACAAGATTATAAAATGGGAAATTTCATTTAGATAAGCATTCATTTCAAAGTCATCTTCTTAATATTACAGACTCTTCACATAATCATAATTTTATTTTGGTATTATATGGTAATTTCAAATATAGTAAATATAAAGAATTTACCTCTGTAATTATAGCGAGTCTGGTCGTAGTTTAATGGCAACAAATCTTCAATTTAGAAGTATGGTCTACCAATTATTAATACATTTGGAAATGGTGTGTCATCTTCACTCCACTTGTCTCACTAAAACAGTGAGCCAAAAAAAGTAGGTCCAAGCTGTTTACTATGGTCAAAATGGGTTGCTTTTGCACTTGGTAAAGAAGCAGTCATATTTTGGAAGAAGAAACTGAGGCTATTAATATTTTCAACTTATTTTCAGAAAAGGAAAGAAAGGATAATCTAAGCTAAAGCCAAAATCTTACACAAGGTGGCAGGAGAATGATCTTTTCCCAGATAAAGGGTTTTTCAACTTAGCCATGTTAGGAGGAAGAAGAGATGAGACATTGTGGACTTGACTAACGTATGTACACTGTAGAAAAAGTTTTCAAAATAATGTGTATTATTTTTCTTCTTTTAGTTGAGACAAAAACAAACAAACAAAGAAAAAAAAACACTAATGAGCTTACTCTTAAAAGGAGGTAAACAAGAAACTAGCAAAGATTGAGTGTTAGGTATTGTCCCCCTCCTTTTTTTTTTTAATTCTGTTATGCTAGTTACCATACAATACATCATTAGTTTTTGACGTAGTGTTCCATGATTCATTGTTTGTGTAAAACACCCAGTGCCCCATGCAATATGTGCACTCCTTAATACCCATCACCAGGCTCACCCATCCCCACATCCTTCTCATCTTTAAAACCCTCAGTTTGTTTCTTGGAGTCCATAGTTTTTCATGTTTCATTTCCCCTTCCAATCCCCCCACTTCATTTTTCCTTTCCTTCTCCTAATGTCCTCCATGCTATTCCTTAGGTTCCACAAATAAGTGAAACCATATGATGATTGACTTTCACTGCTTGACTTATTTCACTTAACATAATCTCCTCCAGTCCCATCCATGTTGATGCAAATTTGGGTATTCATCCTTTCTGATGGCTGAGTGATATTCCATTGTATCCATAGATCACATCTTCTTTATCCGTTTGTCTGTTGAAGGGGATCTTGGCTCTTTCAACAGAATGGCTATAGTGGACATTGCTGCTATGAACACTGGGGTGCATATGGCCCTTCTTTCCAGTAAAATAGAGCTAGCCTATGACCCAGCGATTGCACTACTGAGTATTGACCTCAAAGATACAGATGCAGTGAAAAGAATTAGGTATTGTTAAAGCACAAATGCAGGGGATAGAAGTTATGGTACAGAAGAGGGAAGGGCAACCATATGGCAGAGTAGAATAAAGTAGCTCAGGAAGAAATTAGTCATATCCAGATATTGTAAGGCATGTGGGGTTGGCAGGGAGAGCATGAGAAATCATGAGAGAAGAGAGAGAAAATGGACCAGGCAGGAGAGGTTTATAACATTTTAACATCTAAGGTAAGCATATGCAAAGCAGAATAGGGAAAGAAATAAAAGTTCTTATAAGAATCAATACATAAGGAATAACGTGGAGGACACTGGGAGATGGAGAGAAGTGTGCTGGAGGAAATCAGAGGGAGAGACAAACCATGAGAGACTGTGGACTCTGAGAAACAAACTGAGGGTTTTGAAGAGGAGGGTGGCAGGTGGTTGGGTGAGCCCAGTGGTGGGTATTAAGGAGGGAATTTATTACATGAAGCACTGGGTGTGGTGCATAAACAATGAATTTTGGATCCCTGAAAATAAACTAAAAGAAAAAAAAGACTGACTACAGACATGGAACTCAGTGTAACACAGATATGGAACTCACTGTAATACCAGCCACTTCCCACCGACACACACAGACTATGATAATAATAAATAATAATGCAATTAAGAAAATTGCCTGCCAAATAATTTTTCCTCTTTTTTATTTTTATGATTATTATTTTTATTTTATTTTTAAAGTTTTTATTTAAATTCCAGTTAGTTAAAATAAGGTTAATATTAGTTTCAGGTGTACAATATAGTGATCAACACTGCCATACAATGGCTTAAATAAAAAAATGAAAAAAAAATTTTTAAAGATTTTATTTTTAAATAAAACCTCTACACCCAAGGTGGATTTCAAACGTACAACCCCAAGATAAAGATTTACATATTTTACTGACTGTTCCAGCCAGGCACCCCAACAAATAAAAATTTAATAAAATTGTTGAGTTTGTGGGAGTCTCATTTGCTTAGTCAGTTAAGTGTCTGCCTTTGTCTCAGATCAGGATCTCAAGAGTCCTGGCATCGAGCCCCATATTGCTCATGCTCTCTCTCTCTCTCTCTCTCTCTCTCTCTCTGGCTTTTGCTCTTAAATAAATAAATAAAATATTTTTAAAAAAATAGTTGAATTTGTTTAACTAGTTTTAAACTAGTAGACAGAGATGAAGATAAAGGATGATGTCATGGCACGGAAAAATACAACTTACACGTTTTAAAAATAAAATGTGTAATGCAGGGGCGCCTGGGTGGCTCAGTGGTTAAGCCGCTGCCTTCGGCTCAGGTCATGATCTCAGGGTCCTGGGATCGAGTCCTGCTCTCTCTCTGCCTGCCTCTTTGCCTACTTGTGATTTCTCTCGGTCAAATAAATAAAATAAAATATAAAAAAAAATGTGTAATGCAAGTTACCTCACTTCTTTTATCACCACACTGGGACTTTCCCTACTGAGTTGTTGTAATGTAAGGACCTATTTATATTTTTATATTTTAGCAAGAGGCTTTCATTGAGGTTAACCCTTAAACTGTCCTTGCTCCCCTTCCCCCAGGGGATTCACTTAAAAACAAGTCCTGGAAATCAGCTCCAGGTAACAAAGCCCATATACAAGGGTGGGTCAGGCCAGGTGGAGACATCAATGAGCAGAAGGGGGGGGGGCAGCGTTTGCATATTGTCTCCCTAGATACTAATGAGTATGCCCCACTTCTCTGCTCTTTGGGAACCTTTTTGGCACTAATCCTAATCAAGGTGTAATAGGCTGGGTCAAATGTCTATACTAGGGTAAATTGAACCTCAATTGGTCACCTAGCCTCACTGTGGAGTTTCCTGTGTGTGTTAAAATCTCATTGGTCACCTGTGCGTGGCCAGGCCTGACTGCATGGCCTTTGCCCTTAAAAGCTAGACTGTGAAACAGCAAAGGGTTGCCTTCTCTCATAAGAGGTGTGGCCCCAAACGTTCGGTTAGATTCTTGATGCTTCGCATGAAATAAAGCTTTGCTTCACCTTTGCTTTACATCAGTCTCGCTCCTTTAATCATAGACCCATTATTGGGGCATAACAGTATTAATCTTAAAGTTATAAGTCCACAATGCATCCATCATCCATTCTACCCCTTAACATTCCCCTTTGGACAGACCCATGATCTAGAACAAGCCTTATTTTATAGTGCCTTGTAGGAGATTTTGGCTGCTGCCTAAATTGCCTACTTTCCTCTCACCATTACCACGGAAATTGGGTCCACTGAAACAAAGGGGTAGTGTAAGAAATTAAGACTTCCATAAATCTCTTTAAATAATAAAGTATAAGATAGTGATACCTTTTTTTCTGCCACATAACCAATTCTTGCAAGAATAAGGTCATATAAAAGAATTTACAACACATGCTAGCATTATCCTACTGGACCCAGACCATTTGTATGTTTCTCTGTCTCTGAGAAATGTAGTTATTTACATGACTGAAACCTAAAAATTGTTTGATATGACCACTAATATCACCTACATTATTTTAAAGCCTGTTTAAAGCTTCTGTAATACATAGGCTTTGTAAACACTTATTAAGCATCTTGTATATATCAAACACTTTAAAAATCTCTGCTTAAAAAAAAAAAAACTCTACCTCAATGGAACTTTGAGTCTGAAAAAGATACAGGCAATATACAAGGCAACAGATAGAATAATTACATATTTGATTATATACTCTGAGGATGTCACCTTAAATTGATATGAAAATGATCAGAAGGATCTGGATTTCTTGTCAAAATTTTTTGCCTTAAAAAGAAATTGATATTTAGGGAAAGTTGTTACTGAAAGAGGTCCTGTGTCAACCAAAAATGTTAAACCATGATCTCGCTAAATTTTCCAGTTGTGATTATTGCTTTGTTTAGCTGTCTTCTATTAAGACTGAATTTAGTAATTCAGTCTCAGATTTCAGTAAGTCTTTTTTTTAAAGATTTTATTTATTTATTAGAGAGAGAGAGGGAGGGGCAGAGGGAGAGGAAGAACCAGACTCCTTGCTGAGCAGGCAGCTGATGCAGGACTGGATCCTAGTACCCTGGCATCATGACCTAAGCTGAAGGAAGACACTTAACCAACTGAGCCACCCAGGCACTCTAGACTGTAAACTTCTTAAAGGTAAAAAAGTTTATTCTTCTAGTAGTTCCACAGACATTTCTAACATCCATAAGAAAGCATGTACTGATGTAAAATGCCAGCAAATCAAATTATTTAAAAAAGAAAAAAAGAAAGAAAAGATATATCTGGATAAAGAGAAAAACAGAAAATCTAATAATACATTGAATTATTAGAGCAAAGAGTGGAGGAAGAGAAAATAAATATGAAATAGAGATTTCCACTAAAAGAAAAAAATTGAATAAGGCAGGAGATTTAGAAAATTATTATGACAGACTTGAGAAAAAAATAAAATAGGAATTTTTAGAAAATAGCAATGAATGAAAAGGTAAATTGTTCCTACCTCTATAATATTAGCTGTTTGTTGTTGTTGTTGTTGCTAATTTACCTATTTAATCTAATAAACAAAGAAAGGTTTCATTTAGGGATAAGGTTTCTCTCTCTATATATATATTTTTTCCATTTAGGGATAAGGTATATATATATATACATAGATATATATGTATATATATATTTTTTAATTTTAATTGTTGGAAAATGTGTCACAGAATGTGTTTAAACTTTAAGATACAGATGCAACATGTAATGAACTGCATTGTTTGAACGTCTAATTTGTAAATGCTGTTAGAGGAAACTTGGTGGAAATGTTCTTATGTGCTTGTGTTTCTGGAACTAAGTATATTTATTAATAAGGAATAGTTTAAAATTATGAAATGACCAGGAGCGGACAATTTTCCTAATCCTATCAGCTCTTTGCAGCTCTTTTATTAGCCCCCTTCAGGAATATCAGCTTTTTTATCTAATTAAATTTTATATTAATGTGCTTTTGACTTTTGGCCTTTCTCTTCCTTCTGTTCTTTTTTTTCCCCTAAATTACATGTTTCTGTTTAACAGCTACTATCAATTCTTTGATATGAATTCTCAACATCAATTTACTAACTCCAGAGATGAAGGAGCATCAATATTTAGAAGCGAAGAATACAAAGCCTTGGGCATCTGGATGGCTCAGTCACTTAAGCATCTGCCTTCGACTCAGGTGGTGATCCCAGGGTTGTGGGATGGAACCCCAGGTTGAACTTTCTACTCAGCTGGGAGCCTACTTCTCCCTCTCCTTCTGCCTGCAGCTCCCTTTGCTTGCGTTCTCCCTCTCTTTGTCAAGTAAATAAAATAAAATAAAATAAAATAAAATAATGTAAATAATACATTTATTTATTTATTAAAATGCAATTATTACACAATACATAATGTATTGCATAATTATAATAATGATTAAATAATTTATTAAATATTTATATTAAATATATCAATTTAATTAAATAAATATTTTTAGAATTTAAAATATTTCAAATTTAGATTATTAAATATTAAATCATTAATTTAATAAATAAATATCTAAACATAATTAAATAAAATAATTTATTTATTAAAATGAATAAAATAATGTTGTCATTATCTCAGCATGTATTTTTAAATAGTCTAAAAAAAAATCTAATAAAGTCTAAATACATTGAGTTCAGATATTTATACAAGTTAACCCAGACACTCAACCCACAGTTTCAAAACTTTTGTTTTTATCTACTACTCAAAATACGATTTTAATGTATTTATTTGTAACTTTGACATAGCAAGGAAACTTGGAGGAAAAGGAGACATTTGCTTTTAATATTTGAAAATTATTTTGTTGATTTAAAAAAATAAAAACCTTAACACGTGAGCATTTCTTCTTAAATAACACTGTGAAGTTTCTGAGTCGCATTCTATTAAAAGTGCTGATAAAATGGCCTCAGTTACTCATTTAAATTATCAGCTGAATGGGTAACAAATGAAGTAGAGAGCTTTTTAATTATTTATGAATGTATTGCTTGTGGATGGAGTGCCACATAGAGTTACCTCTCTTTTTGGCTTTGTTTTGTGAGCAGCAGTGGAATCTATGAATGAG
Organism: Mustela nivalis; assembly: GCF_964662115.1. NCBI lineage: Eukaryota > Metazoa > Chordata > Mammalia > Carnivora > Mustelidae > Mustela > Mustela nivalis. Next base: position 859,450 of record NW_028136357.1, on the reverse strand, counting down.
ATTAAACATAAGGACATTCACAGAAATTCTTAATGAACTTCTGGGGAAGGGCAATAAGTGCAAGGAAAAACTGCAGCAAGACTAATTACAAATTTCAAGTGGTCATCGCTTAATTATAGAAGCTTTTAAGTTCAAGTAATATATCATTTTTATGAGCCTATCATATTGTATTAATTACCACAAACTGCACTCTTGAACACTTATCTTTTCACATATTTCTTATTCTTAGTACTTAAAATTACCCTTATGATTGATAAGTAAATGGATTTTACAGACAATGCATTTATTTACATAAATAAATAATGCGGTTTATATATATAAAAACAATTGAATATGTGTATGTGTTCAATGAATTTTTTTTCAAATTAACATCTTAATTCTACCACATTAGTTACAAATAGATATAGACTTTATAGATTCATCAAATATTTTATTCTCAAATTTATATGTCCTTTGTGAAGTAAATGAAACTGTATATATTAAATATAATCCTATCACATGTAACAGTTACTAGTGCATCCCAGGACATACATAGGTCAGGTCCTCCTCAAGGCATCACGGATAACTGGATTTCACTTTCTATCCTAGGAGTCTTCTGTATATTTCTGTGGCTTTTATACTACAATCAGGAGGAAGAATTCTTTTGCTAAAAGCTTCCAAATGACTATGCGAGTAGATTATTTGTAGACTAGTGATATAATATTATAGTTTAATATGTGAAGCATGATAAAATAAAATGCTATTGCCATATTTAATTTGTTCAGTAAAGCATTCATTTAGTTATCAAGCATTCATTTTCTTTTTTTAAAGATTTTATTTATTTATTTGACAGACAGAGATCACAAGTAGACAGAGAGGCAGGCAGAGAGAAAGGAAGGGAAGCAGGGTCCCTGCTGAGCAGAGAGCCTGATGTGGGGCTCTATCCCAGGACTCTGGGATCATGACCTGAGCAGAAGGCAGAGGCTTTAACACACTGAGCCACCCAAGAGCCCCAAGCATTCATTTTCTTTATACAGGAGAGATAGAACAATATTATATAGTAGAAAATACAGTAAATAATCTAGAAACCTTGATCATTTTGTTTTGGCAATTTTAGAACATAAAATTAGCTAAAGCTCAAGTGCAAGTTATATTTGTATCATAGGAGGAAAAGTTAATTAAAAGTTTGTTTATTACCATAGTTTAACACTTCAACAAAATGATAACGAGTCCAAAATCAATGAATATATGAAGTATACAATAAAAACAATAATCTTGAGTGTATGTGACTCACTGTAGGTATTGATAGGCTAGAAATCAAAGGGAAAGTATCTATAGGGTTTGTTCAGTTCCATGCTCATCAGATTAATAGGCTTTCTCATATTGCTTCCTTCACCACATTAATTTGTCTAATGAAGTTTTCAAGAGTTAAAGACAGTGATAGGTTCATGGCTGGAGAGAAGGTACAGAATCTAAGATAGTTCAGCAGTGCTTATTATTTAAGAGAAAGACAGCATGGGAGGTGAGGGGTATATCATGCATCCTGTTTTCACTCCCTTTGTGGAGCACCTACCCTGGAGGTCATGTAATAATAACCAATGACCAAAAAACAATAAAAAAAACCCAAACATCCATGTGGAAGTGCCATCCCTGCCTGGAGATGAGTAGACTGCTCAAACAGATCCTGGGCAGGCATCTCAGCCCAGGCCTGTGCTGGGGAAGCTGGTTCCTGGCTTTGGGCGCAATCAGGAAGCCAGCAAACTGACGGGAGAGTGCAGCCAGGGTTAACAGGACTGATGATCTTTTTGCAGCCAGGCCGCGGGTAGACACCCGCTCAAGGAGCCAGGCTAGGAGGCTGCCCAGCGCCAGCGCTGGCAAAGCTTGCAGCCCCCGGGGCTTCCCCCCGCGCCCCAGCCAGGGCGGGGCCTCAGGAGGGAGGGGGGCGGGGCGGCGCGGAGAAGGGGCTTTGCTAATTGCCAAAGCGAAAAGGGAGCTCGCGGAGGACTCAGGAGGGAGGGGGGCGGGGGCGGGTGGAGGGCGGCGGGGAGAAGGCGCTTTGCTAATTGCCGAAGCTGGAAGTGAGCTCACAGAGAATGTGGCTGAGAGTCTGGGAGGAGGTGGAGGGGCTGGCGGAGGAGGGGCGGGCAGCGCCGCGGTGCTGTGCTGCGGCCCAGTCGGGACTGCAGGACCCACCGGACTCGCCGCCCTTACGCTCCCATGTGAGGCTCCGCTGTCCCGCTCCTGCTGCCTGCTGCCCCTCCCTGCCCCAAGGCTTCTCCGGACCACCCTCTGCACAGGGGTAAAGTGACACCGCGCCGCGCCCTCACCTGGAGCAGAAAGCGCGGACCCGACCTGGGGGCGGAGAGGGAGGTTGTGGAGGCCCAGCCTCCCGGAACCCCAGGGCACCGGGACCACCCCGGACACTGCGCCAAACCCGGGTCCTCATGGGGTCGGGCTGGGGACAGCGCCTTGCGAGGTGCCCCCCGCCAGCAGGCACGCTAGCCCCCATCTTTCCGCAGCCCCATGCGCCGGTGCTGAGGACCCCTTTCCCTCCCCCGCCGTGGCCCCGCTGCTTTTGTTCTGGACTTGGGATCCCAGGTGGAAACTAGTCCCTCAGACCTCCCTGGCAGCAAGGAGGGCAGGGAGGGATTCTTGGTTTTCTGCCCTGGCTCCTCCTCTCTCCCCATTCACAAGCCTTTTGGCTTCCCTTTCCTCTCCTCATTGTCAGTTTTCTGAAATGGTTTTCTTCTGCATGTTGACCCAAAGAGCTATTTCATGAATGAATATACACGAAACTGATTTGGGGCCCACCTGTGAGAGCCCACCTGTAGAGGCCTTTCATTAGAATGGTCTCTGGTTCTAGCCTCAGTTCAGAATACTGCATGTACCTGAGGACCAAGTCCAGATGTTTCTTTCATCTCTGACTTGAATTTGAAATCCTCCTCAGACTTCAGCTTCCAGGATTTCTCCAGTCCTTGCTCTCCCACTGTCTTGGTGGGGATCCGCCATGAGTGTTGAACACAGGAATGAATGAATGATATATACCCCAGACTGCTGGGGCTTTGTCTTCTTTTGCTGAGGTTGGAAAGGCTTGGGAGAGACCCCCTGTATGCAGATAGAGAGCTGCATGCAATTGCTTAGATAAACGTGTTCCCCACTTAACTGCTTGGGCATTGAACATTTCGCCCTTAACCTGTGGCTTGAGCAGTTAGGAGGAGACAATCTGGAGGTGAATCAGAAGATGGCTGAATCCACATGGTGGTGGTCTGGGTTTGGGAGATTTTCCTGTAGATTCAAAGGAAAGATATAAATTCTTCCAGTGGGGAGTGGTAAACTTTTTATCGATGGGAGATGGAAAATAAATGGTCTGGTTAAACTTTCCCGCCCCCTCAAAACCCATTATTTGAAAACACAAAAAGCAAAGTGAAGGGAGAAATCCTCCCACTCCCATTCCCACTCAACTCCATAGCCATCTCCTCTTCCAAGAACCTAGCAGACAAGGTGTCACTTTACCTGTGAGCAGAGGGTCCTCCAGAGAAGCCATGGGTCAGGGAGGGGCAGCAGGCTGCAGGAATGAGAACGGGACACCGTGGCCTCTGGGGCTAAGCTGGAGCGTGGGAGCGCAGGGGCAGCGAGTATGGTGGGTCCTGCAGTCCCGAATGGGCTGCAGCACAGCACCCTGGCGCTGTGCGCCCCTCCTTCCCGCCTGGGCAATTAGCAAAGCCCCTTCTCCTGGCCGCCCCCACCCCGCCCCCGCCCCCCTCCCTCCTGAGTCCTCTGAGAGCTCACTTCCAGCTTTGGAAATTAGCAAAGACCCTTCTCTGCGCCGGCCCTGCCCCCTCACTCCAGGGGCCTGAGCCCTGGCTGGGGTGCAGGGCTATGCCCTAGCATGCTGCCCCATTGCCAGCGCCTGCGCTGGGCAGACTCCTAGCCTGGCTCCCTGAGCGGGTGTCCACGGGCAGCCTGGCTGCGAAAAGATCATCAGTCCTAAAGGCCAGCTGCACTCTTGGGTCAGTTTGCTGGCTTCCAGATTGCGCCCAAAGCCAGGAAACAGCTTCCCCAGCACAGGCCTGGGCTGAGATGCCTGCCTGGGATCTGTCTGAGCAGTCTCCTCCACTCCAGGCAGGGATGGCACTTCAACCTGGATGTTTGGGTTTTTGGTTTGTTTTTTTGGTCATTGGTTATTACATGACCTCCAGGGTAGGTGCTCCACAAAGGGAGTGAAAACAGGACGCCTGATATATATGCATATGGCCATTCTAGAAAAATAGCTTGGGGTTCTCTCGGAAACGCGGCATTGGTCCTTGCACTATGGTTTAATAGAAAAGGGATTATGCACCAAGTTACTTAAATGAGCATAGGTTGAAATCGTTTACTGAGAGTAAATATTTTAAATAGATATATTTTAACTAAATCTGGTATTTTCCCAGTGTGGGTTCTTCCCTGAGCACAGTGCCTCCCCATCTCCGTGTGTACCCCTCCCTGTCTGTCGTCATTGTTGCAGGGCTGTCACTTTCTTGGTTCAGGGGCCTCCTGGGTATCTTGCTATCTTGGATGCAGGTGTAAATGAGATCGTTCTCAGCTGTCTCTTTCTGATGGGTCCTTCCGAGCACCTAGGAGTGCCACTAATTTGTGCATATTGATTTTGTTCCTTGCAAGTTCTTGAATTTATTAGTTCGATTGGCCTTAAACTTAATCTGCCAGTTATTTGACCAGCAGCATGGGTTTAATTGGGAAGAGCAGAGAATGGCAGTCTGGGCTGAGCAAGCTAAGGTCCCATCACAGGCAAGTGCGAGAAACAAAGGAGAGGAACATTATTTCATGGAGGAGGAAGAAGTTGGGAAGGGTGCTTGAAGGAAAGTCCCTTGGAGAAAGGCAGGGTGATGGAGAATTCTCACCAGCTGAGCTGCAAAGCTCCTACAAAAAGTCAGGAGATGAACCTCCAGCTTCCCCTGTGGGGCCTAAAATTGGTGAGTCTCTCCTGTGGGGGATTGCAATGTGGGGTCTGTAATGGGCACTGAGCACCAGGCGCCCCCTTCCAGCCTCCCCTTCTGGCATCCCCAGTCCACTTTACTGGGGCTTCCCTTCCTGCTTTTGCACAGTTCTAACCAGCTTGTGGTGGAACGTTGTGGAAAAACTGAAATTCCAAATCCACTGCTTCTACTGCACATGAGATACAGGGGCCCATGATTTAATCCTCCCACGAGTCTCTTGCTAGCCCCATCTGTCCGTTACTCATTTTGATAGTTGATATTACCAAAGTACTGTAATTCTAAAAATTTCTGAATTAGCTGTATTATTTCTTTTTAGGTATGAAGTTAACTTACAATTATATGAATTTAATATTTTGGTCATTGTTTTCTAATTTTATTGCCTTATTCTTGGAAAATATAGCCTGATATTTAACTCTAGGAATTTATTGGCATATACTTCTGGCCTAAATAATGGCCTGTTTGTGTAAATGTTCAACTTATGCTTATATACTTACTGAAGACTCTTGTTTTGGGGTCAGGATGGCTACATTTATTAATAGATCAGGACTATTAGATTCTCTAAATTTTGATGTCTCTTAATTTAATCTAATTAAATTATCAGTTAATGAAAGAAGTTAAATTTTTTATGTACTACTGCATCTAAACTTATCAAAGTCTTTTGCTATAATTAGACAAGTATGTCATCCTGTTTTTATACCAAGTCTTACATTAAAAAATCATACTATCTGAAATATTATTTATTTTTATTATTATTTTTTTTTTTTAAAAGATTGTATTTATTGGGGTACCTGAGTTAAGTGTCTACCTATAGCTCAGGTCATAATACCCGGGTCCTGGGATAGAGCCCCGCAGGGGGTTCCCTGCTCAGTGGCGTGCTTCTCCCTCTCCCTCTGTTATTCCCTCTGCTGTGTGCATGTTTTTCTTTTCTCACTCTCTCTCAAATAAATAAGTAAAATTTAAAGATTATCTCTCTCAAATAAATAAGTCAAATTTTTTTTTCTCAATGGGAGGGAGAAGCAGACTCTCCACTGAGCAGGGAGCCTGATGCAGGGCTCAATACCAGGATCATCACCTGAGCTGAAGGCAGACACTTGAACCGACTAAGTCACCCAGGCACTCCAGCTGTTTATTTATTTATTTATTTTTATTATGCATATGTTTTATCTCTCTTTTCTACAAGTCTTTTTTTTGATCTTTTTACTTTTTTCATAAAACTGAATTATTTCAAGATGACTTGGTCATCCTCTTTTCCCCAACCTCAAAGATCATAGAGTATATTTTAACTGTTAAAATAATATTAGTATTTAAGTGCTGCCTACACAAATTAAGGCAAATTATCTGTGGTCTGTATTCCTGAAAATATTTTTTTTATTATGCCTTCCTATGCCAATGACATTTTATAAGGATCTAAATGTTTCCATTTGTGATTTTTTTTCAAGATTATAAAGCTATTACTTCATTCTTTTTTATATCTGATGTTATTTAAAAAATTTCTGTCAGTCTGATTCTTGTTTCTTTATTAATGAATTATTTTTTTTCTCTCTAACACTTGTGATTTTTTTTGTGTGTCTTTGGTATGTATGCCCTAGTTTGGGATTCATAGAGTCAACTCTAGTTATGAATATTTTCTTTCTTTTCTTGTATGTAAGTTTTAATCCAGTGTCTTGACTATTTTATGCTTGAGAAATAGATGTACATTAATATTCAAATATTTCTTTCCTTTTTCTTCTTTCATTTAAAAAAAGTCATTTATTTTATTTTATTTAAAAATATGTATTTATTTATTTGGAGTAGAGAGAGAGGGTCATGAAGAGTGGCTGATTATATACTTTCAATTTGGGAGGAGGTTAGGGATAGCACAAGCCTCCAAGGTATTTTATAAACAAGGTTTCCAGGACCTTGAGGGGGCTAGCTATTGTTAGGGAAAGGTCATTTATTACTATTTAGTAAAAACTCAGGGAAGAGACTCTTCTGATGTGTATCAGTGGGTATATGCTTGGGAGATGATTGCCAATGTATATCTTGAGGGCAGGGGTGGGGAGTAGAGATAAAGAAGTTTCCAAAGTAATTTTTACATGTGAAAGTAGATTTTCAGTATCCTGGGGGGAGGACTAAGAATGCTTTTTGCCCTGAGTGGATGTGTCCACATGGAAGCAGCTGAGTCCCCAGAGGAGCTTCAAGGACTTGTCAACAGGCTATGAGTAGTAAGGAAATCTAATTTCTTCTCTAGCTTTTGTTCCACACACATCACCTACATCTTACACCTCTTTTATATTGATAATTTTAATGCTTTGCTGGTATCCAGATGACTATATCCTTAAGTGACTTCTTATCTCTATTGAATCCATTACATATTCTATCCATTGTATTCTTAATTCAACTAGATTACATATATTTAATCTATTAGTACCACTAGGTTCTTATTCTTGTTTTTATTTCAAAATCTTTCCTTATTTCCTTACATTATTTATTGGGTATATTTTAAATCCCTGAAATACTCACTTATTATATATAAGCTGTCAACCGTATTCTTATTTTGAGGTAGCTATATCTTTTTGGGTTTTAGGACATCATACCAACAATGCCAAATAATTTTCAGACAACAGCAGGATCTCCAAGAATTCAACTAAATTCTGACACTATCTACCTGAACATAGTGTAAGATTTCATCAGTTAAGGGATCAGTCCTCCAAGACTATCTCCAACCCCACCTCAGATGCCAGTCTCACTGTAGGCCCCAGGTTATTACCTGTGCTTGTGACTGAGCAACTACAGGTTGGAGGTCCCAATGGCCTACTTCTTACGTTCTTTTAATTTGCTACAGGGACTCACAAAACTCAGAAAAATACTTACTTTATGTTTGCCAGCTTATTAAAAGATATAATAGAAGATTTAAATCAATAGATAGATAAAGAAGTGCACAGGGCAAGGTATGGAGAATGGGCACAGAGCTTCTATTACCTTCTGTAAGACTGCCACTCTTCCTGCCTTTTCATACATTTCACAAACTAAAAGCTTTCTGAACCCAGTCCTTTCAGCTTTTCTGTGGAGGCTTCATGACATAGTCATGACTGACTAAATCATTGTCATTTGCTGATCTAATCTCCAGATCCTCTTCCCTCCCCAGATAATCCTGTATTGGGAGGAAGGGGCGGCACGTTGGGCAAAAAGTTGTGAAGGCTTTCACCAAGTGGTTGGTCCTTCAGGCAAACAGCCCTTGCCTTGAGTGAGGTCTGAAGGTCACTTCATTAACAGAACAAAACACACCTCTCTCACCCTTATCACAGGAAATCCCAAGAGTTTTAGGAGCTGTGAGTCAGTAGCCATGGTTGAAAACCAAATATTCAGATGACCAAAATATATTTCTTGTAAACCACTATATTACACTACATGCTTAAGTATTTAATTATGTGATCTTTTAAACTAATATTTTTCTAAGAGTATAAACTGTTCTGGCAGTAATCTGGATTGGGGAGTGATGTATTGCCAAATTTCTGTCGTTTTAGTCCAGGAAGTCAAAGAGAAAGAACAGGAGAGCCCCGTAGGGCAGGAATTTCAAAGTAACAATGTTGACTACTACTCCCTTTTCTTGATTTTTTTTTTAAACAAGCAAATCTTCTCTTCAGAGTTGCAGTTTAAAGCCAAGAACATGCGGAATTGGGAGAAAAAATAGTTAAATTTGGAGACTTGCAGAGGTAGAATCAGAGTAGTGAAAGCCATTACAGCAACTGACCTAACTGAGGTCAGTCTTTGGTGAATCACAGAAACAGGTGGAGTTGTCAAACAAAGGAATCTTTGTTTACAACATACAAGGAGATCACAGGGAATAAGTTCCAAAGCCTTGACTGTTTGAACAGGAGAGAGATTTTTATTTAGTATTTAAGATGAATACTCAGAAGGGAGAGTTTTATTATTCCATGTATGGTTGGTCATAAGGTTGTGGCTGCATGCACATCCACATATGTATTTGTGCAATATGTATTGCATGTTCACCTGAATGAAGCTTGTATTCCACCGAGGGCAGAAACTTCAACGTTAGAATAAAGCAGAGGTAACTGTTGGACAAGGGAAAGGGACTCTGCAGGCTTCAAGAGCAGATAGAAACTAGATGGGGTCTTGGGCTCATTTTCTGGGACAAGGAATGCAAGGCCTTGATTGCTTTTGAAATAGCACTAGGAGTTTTGCCACTGATTTATTGTCTCAATAGCTTAGGCTATTTCCTGGTCTGGTGGTGACTGTTAGTTTTCCCATTGCCTTGTTCCCTCAAAATCCTTAAGGAGTGAGGTTTTTGCATTTCTTTGTAAGAACCTCCCAGGAAGTTTTGGAAGAAGTGTGCTTGGGCAAGTACACAGGTGGGGTATAGATCATTGAAAATAGCTGGGGACAAAAAATGACTTTTCTTATGTCAGGAAAACTATATGTCATCTTAATTTTCTGGGAACCTCTAATTCTTTCTGCTGATGTTACCAGCAGGCTTCTGAGATATTACTGATTGTTCTCTTGAACCTAAGGAAAAAGAAATGTAGAAAGCAAAAGACAAAACTTTAAAATCTATCCTCCAACTCATCAATTCACTGCAGCCACCTCTCTGTCTTTCCCTTTCTCTTTTTCTTTATCTTTCTCTCTCACTTTCTCTCTCACATATGCACAACACACACAAATCATCTTAAAACAATTTTTAATTTTCCCTATTCCATTTTAATATACTTGAGGCATGATCATTTTCTTAGTAAATACAAGAAAAAAAAATCTAGGATTCCATCATTCTGTGTGATTAAAGTATAGAGGAATTTACTTCTAATAGCACTTATAAAAACACATTTTATTTATGTAATATTATATAATCAGGTGCCTGCATTTTTCTTATTCTCCAACTAGTGTTATTTGGCAATTAATATTTTGTCAATCAATATTCCCCTATATCTGAATGTGTGGGCAGTGAGAGATGAGTTAGAGGCAAGGATGGTGAACACTCCCAACAACTGCAGACTACATATATCTTAAGCCATGATTTTCTTTGCAAAGGTCAACATTGATAATGTTCTAGTCATACCTCCGTGTACCAGGAAAGAAGTAGCATATTTCTTGAAAGACACAGCTATCAAAGCTCCATTGAGAAACTGTAAAGATGGACAAGCGATTTCCAAATTACATATCTGATAATGGACATCTACTCTGATTATTTAAATATGAATAAAAATAAAAAACCTTACTAATAACCAAACAGAGTATCCAATTTTACATGTGAAGGAAATAATGGAAGAGACATGTCACCAAAAGTATATGGATGGCTTATAGGCACATGACAAATTTCTCAACATTTAGACATTAAAGAAATACAAATTAAAATCATAATGAGACATGCTTACATATCTATTAGAATGGCTAAAATTATAAAGGCTAATTGTACTTGGTCTGAGCTAGATTGAGAAGCAACAAAAAATCTAAACTGTTGTTGGCATATATCATGATACAACCACTTTGGAAAATAGTTTGAAAATTTTTTTAAATGCAAAATATGTTGCAGTTACAAAAATAGCCATTTTACTTCTAGGCATTTAACCAAGAGAAACAAGCCCTATGTTCATACAGGGACTTGTATATGAATTTCATAGCAGCTTTATTTTTAAGAATTGAAAACAGTGGAAATGTTCATCAATGTCCATCCATAGAGCAAAGAAAAATTATGATCTATTCATTAAAGAGATTACTATTCAACATCAAAATGAACTATTTACAATTGGAGATTCTCAAAGTAATGATGCTGAGAAAAGAAAAGCCAGGCAATGAATAGTATATACAGTGTGATTCCATGACTATAAAAAATCTAGAAAATACAAATTTATATATAGTCACAGTCATCAAATATATTGGTGTGATTTTAGTGCCTTCTTCTGTGATCCTATAGCTTCCTACACTTGTATCTCTGAGCATTTGTTACACCATGTGTAAATATGAACTCTTTCTCTTCATTCTGTCTTACTAGAATAAGAGTCCTTGAAATTTTATGGACAATTGAACTCTCAGTTATTAGCAGAAATTCTATCACACAGTAAGTTTCCAAATATAAAAGCCAGAGTTTTACAATGACTTCTAAGCTTTACATGATCTAGCCACTCATTTAACCTCTGTGACCTCTTTCCCTGCTACTCTTCAGTCACTCACAGTGGCCTCCTTGCTATTCCTCAGATATGCCAGGCATGATCCAACCTTATGGCCTTCAAGATAGCCAATTCCTTTGTCTGGAGTGACCTTATTGCTGATAGTTCTGCGCAAATTCATCACCTTTCCATACCTTTGTTCAATTGTCAGCTTCATTGTAACTACCCTGATCTTCCTATTAAAAATTTTAACTCCCCATCCCCTGCCTAGCAACCTTGATTTTTCTCACCCTGATCGAGTTTTTCTTTTTCCCCATTGTACTCATCCTTTTTGAATGCACTATGCAATTTTTATTAAGGTTTATAGCTTTGAATTGTCTCACCCATTAAAATAAAAGTTCTACAAAGCCAAGTATTTCATTTACCAGTGTAGTCTGAAGTAATATCTGCCATATAATAGTTCAGTAGACAACTGGTAAATTTCAAAATAAATTAATGTTGAGAATATACTGAATTTCACAAGTCATTTCAATATTTATTTCCAAAAAATAAACTATGTAAAACATACCTTAAATTTACTTTCAAAATATTTTATAGCATATAATGGACAATATACATAAGCCTTAAAGAAACAATCCTATAAATAACCATTTCATACCTACTTAAAAACTACATAATACCACACTCCTAGATCCTCTCTGAACGCTCTAAAATAACCCTAAAGGAAATACATTTTTAAAAATAACAGATTTTTTGTCAAATAATTTAATAAAATAAAAGTTTCATTCATCTATGTAGATCATAATAAATGTTTTTAATAAGCATGAAATTATAACTCTGAAGTGTGCTAAAATGAAACCACCTGCTAAGGGTGAGAGAATAAAAATAAACATCATGTTTCCAAATAAGAGGAATTTATTACCTTTGAATCAAAGCATGTGGATTTGTTCAAACTGGCAATAAAGGAATATGGAGACACAAACCATAGAAAGTCATATTTTAGATTTCTAAAAGACTTCGAAGTGAAGAGTATACATTCACTTCTCACTTATTGCTCCTACATATTCATGAATTTGAGAGAAAATATAGGCCCTGTGTGTCTTAGCATCTAATGGGATATTTTTTGATATTTACATGCTTACACATAGTATGTGTTATAGTCTTCTCTTTTACATGCTGTAAAAAGGTTAACCCCTTTTCTGCAGAGATCTGAAAATGTGAAACAGTGCCTGAGTAGCTGAATTCATCTAATTCAAATTTCTTGCAGGTCTAAGACCTATTGTTTTTCACTTGACTGCCTCCTTTTTCATCTGTCAATTGGTTACAAATTCTGGTACTGAAGAGAATACATTGGGGCTGGTGGCTCAGTGTGTTAAAGCCTCTGCCTTCAGTTCAGGTCATGATCTCAGGATCCTGGGATCGAGCTCCACATCGGGACATAATGTAACGACAGATAGTTTATATGGGAGCCCTTTGGGTACTCTGGTGGATGAATGTTTTTAAATTAGTTTTTCATGGACATGAGGAGTTAGAGACGAGAAGGGAGGTGGGGGAAATTGGAAGGGGAGCTGAATCATGAGAGACTATGGACTCTGAAAAACAATCTGAGGGTTTTGAAGGGGCGGGGGATTTGGAGGTTGGGGTACCAGGTGTTGGGTATCATAGAGGGCACTGCTTGCATGGAGCACTGGGTGTGGTGCAAAAAGAATGAATACTGTTATGCTGAAAATAAATAAAAAATTAATTTAAAAAATATTAGTTTTTCGTAAACTACAAAAAAAAAAAAGAAAAGCGCTCCCATTTATAGCGTACACTTTATGGTTCACAAAGCACGTGCCAACAATAAAAATAATAATGGGTTACCGTTACACTTCATAGAAAAGGAGGTACAGGGAAATTGAATGAAAGGGAATAACAAAGTAGGTTCATAAGTCAATCTTCCTTGTAAAAAAATTAACCTGAAAGTGCGTTTCTGCCACCTCTCCTGTGTGACATTTTATCGATGGGAGATGGAAAATAAATGGTCTGGTTAACCTTTCCCTCCCCCTCAAAACCCATTATTTGAAAACACAAAAAGGGAAGTGAAGGGAGAAATCCTCCCACTCCCATTCCCACTCACCTCCATAGCCACCTCCTCTTCCAAGAACCTAGCAGACAAGGTGCCAAGAAGTGTTAGGTACCAGCAGTGGTCTCAGATCTCATTCAAGGATCATGGTGAAAGGCATTCAAAGAGATTGTGGGGGCACAGGGATCCAATTAAGGGGGACAAGTTTAAGGTTTGCCTGGTCCCCTAAAAACTAATGGCACTAGAGAAGATGACCTTTGGGAACTATAGCATAATGGATACAATGTGTAAAAAGCTTCAGTGAGTCATGGTGGGAAGAGGCCAGGAGGGCAGCAAACACAGTCTTAGATGATGTTATTAATAGCACTACAGGCTCTAGATTTCCTGTGGTGGTGTTCTTGGCAAGACCAGCCCGGCCAAAGTGGATACTCTCAGCCTGGAACAGAGGGTCTTGGAGATGCCAGCACGTGAGGTATGATGAGAGGGTAAAATGAAAGGAGGTGTCCTTTGGAAGGACTGACTCCTTGACTTTAAAAGGGAGAACCCAAATCTGTAGGTGAAATCTTTCTGGCTACAAAGAGGGCCAAGGCCTCCTAAGGTCAAGGTCTCCTCGTCACTTGCAAAGATGTCGAAGAACATATTCAGACATTTCAAAGATGTCCTCATATCATTGGTTCCCACTCTGGAATTCTATCAATAAGGTGAGAGTTCCTGTAGTTGAAAAAGAGATCTAAAAAGACTTCCCTTTCTCATGTAATTTCTGTAACCTCCAGGACACACCCACCTCCCCCTTCCAGCTCTGTAATGAAGCCACAGCTGGTGCCAATTTGTGGAACTCCTTAAAGGCTATTCTCCCTTATATACCCCGGGACCAAGTTCCCATGCTCCCTCACCCGATTTCCTGCACTCACCTCCCACCTGGTGTGTTCACACCTGCAAGTGCCTTTTACCAACCCCTTTGCCAAAAGGCAGCCAGAGTGACCTTTCAAAGACCTATCAGTTCCTGGCATTTGTCTCCATAGAAATCTGCACTGATCTTCTAACAAATTCTCAGTCCTCCAAAGGCACCCATAATCCTCCCATCAGTCTATTCATACCCGTCCAACTGACTGATGCCTGTTCTGCCCCATCTCTCTGCCCTTCAACCACACTGCCTCCTTCTTCCTGTGGAGACCTCTCATGGCACCTGCCTCCAAGCACAGGTGATTCCCATTGATGGGAAGACCCTCTTCTCTCCCCCATCTCCCCACTCCAGTTACTCCCACTTATTCGTGAGCTCACAAGCCCCATGGTACACACTCTCCATGCAGCCTGCTCTCTCTTTTCTAGCACTGGCCTCCGTTTCTAGCTGTGGTTGTGTCATGGATGTCCCTCCCCAGCTAGCCTCCAAGCTCTCTTTCCCTTTAGCTCCAACACCTGACACAGTGCCTGGCACGTAGTAAGCCCTGGCTAGCTTCTAAGAGCCTCACTGAGGGACTGAAAGCATTTTAAAAATGTCACTACGTAGGCTCCAAACTGTAGGCAGAAAAAGCTTTGCCTGGATTGACATTTTAGAGACGTATTGGTCAAGTTGGATGTGTTCACTGACTTTACCTTGTAAAATTAAAAAAAAAAAAAAAAGACCTCTGTTTCGCTTCGCATCTACCGAAGGCGCATGTATACTCGTAGACCACGTTATGAGCTTAATGGAAGGAGACAAGATGTTTTCGCTAAGAAAATGTATAAGACTGTTGAGGTCAAGTGGGAGGAAACAGTCCGTTTGTTGGAGCATTGCTATCTTACTCTATCACAGCCACTCATAAAAATCTGACACGGGGTGAGTCAGAATTGTCTGTCGGAGATGAGTTAGATCTGGCTCATGTTCCTACAGACATGAAAGCCAGAAACGAAGAAGGAGGCTTTGAAAGCGTGGGTTGAGGAGGCCGTGTGGTTCACTGCGATGAGCTAAGTGCCCAGGGCCACCAGCAGACATGCTGGCCTGTATCCTTCCTTTGTTCTGGGGTCCCTCGTGCACCATGTGGTGAGGCTGGTGGCTGGGAGCAGCTCAGGACAGAACCCGGTGGCATCTTAATTCTCCCACCCTCCTGTGGGCTCCAGTGGGCTCCAGTAGGTCCCAAGGGACAGCCTGCCTTCCTTGAAAAGCCCAGTAGCACTGGGAGCAGAAACTGGGGCCAAAGAGTGAGCACCCTGTTTGACAAGCTGGAGCAGCCACCTCTTCTTCAGATGCAGGGGGAGCCCTGGCATGCTGACTCCTCCCTTCTCCCTTTCCCCTTTCCTCTCTTCCTCCCTCTTTCCTTCCCCTCTCTCCTTCCCTGGTGGTGCCCTTTCCCAATGCCCACTTCATCCCTTTTCCTTTGTACATACCTGTCTTCTAGAGTTTCTTCTCTTTCCTCCCCATTACTTCCCTTCATCTGAATCTCCTCTTTGGTCCCTTTGTCCCTGCTCTCTGCTCCTCCTCCCCTTCCCTGGCCCCTGTTCAGCTCCATACTGAATGCAGGCAGAGCTGGACTAACATGCTCACTTGCTAGCTCAGCCACCCTCCAGAGAAGTCACTCTTCGGTGGCCACCTTCCTGACCCCCTGGTCGCTTCTCCACTTGTTCAGATATTGCTCTGAAGTCTGAGGAGGACAGAGCGGGGCTGCCACAGAAGCAGGCCAGAGGAGAAACCAAAACATGTGTCCACACTGTCCCCCAGCACTGCTGCTCTGAGAGCTTTCAGAGTCCTCAACAGGGTTAGGATTTAGGGGCTTCTTCAGAACCGGGAGTGAAAACAACCATAGGTCAAAAGAAAAGCTATGGCACCCACAAAAAATAATAATCACAAATGAAAACTATGTTAACTCTGAGTCCCAAAGTCGAAAAATTGCCTTGAATCTGTCTCTAGAAAGCACCCAAGGCCTCACTCTCTGGGTTCTGGGTGCCCTGGAAATGGCAGGAGGATCTGAAAAGCGCGTGGGGGTGCCGAACTATGGGGGCTAGCCTGCCCTCTGGCGGGGGGGGGGGTACCTCCTGTGGCGCTGTCCCGGCCTGACCCCCTGCGGACAGGGTGTGGCACAGCGTCTGGGGTGGTCCTGGTGCCCTGGGGTTGGCGGGAGGCTGGGGCCCAAACATCCCACGCCCAGCTTCTGGACCGCGTTTTCTGCTTCAGGTGAGGGCGCGTCGTGGTGTCACTTTACCTGTGAGCAGAGGGTCCTCCAGAGAAGCCATTGGGCGGGGAGGGGCAGCAGGCGGCGAGAACGGGAACAGGACACCACGGCCTCATGGGCTAGGCTGGAGCATGAGAGTGCAGGGGCAGCGAGTATGGTGGGTCCTGCAGTCCCGAATGGGCTGCAGCACAGCACCCTGGCGCTGCGCGCCCCTCCTTCCCGCCTGGGCAATTAGCAAAGCCCCTTCTCCCGGCCGCCCCCGACCCGCCCCCGCCCCCGCCCCCCTCCCTCCTGAGTCCTCTGAGAGCTCACTTCCAGCTTTGGAAATTAGCAAAGACCCTTCTCTACGCTGGCCCCACCCCCTCACTTCTGAGGCCAGAGCCCATGCTGGGGTGCGGGGCTAAGCCCTGGCATGCTGCTGCATTGCCAGCGCCTGCGCTGGGCAGCCGCCTAGCCTGGCTCCCTGAGCGGGTGTCCACGCGCAGCCTGGCTGCCAAAAGATCATCAGTCCTAAACGCCGGCTGCACTCTTGGGTCAGTTTGCTGGCTTCCAGTTTGCGCCCAAAGCCAGGAACCAGCTTCCCCAACACAGGCCTGGGCTGAGATGCCTGCCTGGGATCTGTCTGAGCAGTCTCCTCCACTCCAGGCAGGGATGGCACTTCGACCTGGATGTTTGGGTTTCTTGTTTGTTTTTTTGGTCATTGGTTATTACATGACCTCCAGGGTAGGTGCTCCACAAAGGGAGTGAAAACAGGACGCCATATATAGCATACAGCCATTCTAGAAAAATAGCTTGGGGTTCTCTCGGGAACGCGGCATTGGTCCTTGCACTATGGTTTAATAGAAAAGGGATTATGCACCAAGTTACTTAAATGAGCATAGGTTGAAATCGTTTACTGAGAGTAAATATTTTAAATAGTTATATTTTAACTAAATCTATTATCAATCATAAATCTATTACACGAAGGTTACAGGCAATTTAAAAGCAAGAGCACTCTCTTCAGGGTTTTAAATAACCCCTGTCTGTCTTGGCACAACAAATGCAAAGATAGGAAATGGTTTGTAAAAGATCATATAATAGATTTTACTAATTCTATTTATTTGACAGACAGAGATCACAAGTAGGCAGAGAGGCAGGCAGAGAGAAAGATGGGGAAGCAGGCTCCCGGTCAAGCAGAGAGCCTGATGAAGGGCTCGATCCCAGGACCCTGAGATCATGACCTGAGCCCAAGGCAGAGGCTTAACACACGGAGCCACCCAGGCGCCCCCAGATGAAATACATTTCTGACTTAGAAACTTCAGATAGAATTATTTTGTCTATGATGACAACTGAAGAAAATGTGTCATCCCTAAACCTAACCTTAAACCCTACCAACGCTGAAACCTAAGCTGACCTTAAAGCCCAAACTAGAACCCTGAATCCCAAACCTGGAATGGAACCCAAAGCCTGTACCTGAGCCCTGGATCCAAGCCCTGAACCACGAACCCAAACCCTAAACCAGACCTCCAAGTCATGAAACCTGAACCCAAATCTCAGCATGAAGTCAAACCCCAAATTTGACCTTGAACTTTATCCCATAAGCCCTGAGTCTTAAAGCCTAAATCATAAACTTAAAGCCCTAAACTATAACTCTGTTCCCTTGTCCTTCACTCTAAACCCTCACCCTAACACTAAACCCAAAGCCTGATCTAGAACTCTGACTAAAACCTGAACCTGTACCCAAATTCAAATGCTTCACCACACTTTGCTTAGGCACTTGCCATTGATGGATATTTGCAGTTTCTACCTTTTGATTCTTGTGAACATTGTTTGGGTTGGGGGCTAGGGTTAGGGTCTTGGATTAGGGTAGGGTCCAGGCTTGAGACCAAGTTGAGGTCAGAGTGTGGGTCTGCATCAGGGCCATGTTCAGTGACACTGTTTGGGTCAAGGACTGTTGTAATTCCACATTGTTTCCAATTCATTGTTCCTTAGCTATTTGGGGGGAAGTTGGGGGGTATTGGGCTCCATGCAGCTTGAATTTCCGGAATGAAATGGCATCAGCTGGACCCCAGGAGGGAGCAGGACCTTCCACTGAAGGGTGAGCTCCCACAGTCCTGCACTGCCTTGCACCGCCTGCAGAGGGCGCCAGACCCCAGCTCCCGCCCTGAGCCCAGGCTGCACAGCCACAGCTGGGACCAGAGCCCCGCCTCTTCAGGACCCACTGTGGAGACTTCTGGAGAATGTGGGGCGCCTCCCACCCTGACAGGACAAGCTGAGGAGGGTGTGGCTCTGCATCCACACTGACCGGACCCGTTGTGGAGGACGCGCCCACACTGGCAGCAGTCCAACCTCCTAAGGACCAGATGCTGGAGGAGCTGAGGAGAAGCCGCCTGAGTGGACTGTCAAGGGGTTCGTGGTCTCAGGACCCCACAGAGAAAGGGAGCCCTATGTAGACACTGGGGCTTCCGTCGTTTTGTGTGAGGAGACGTGGACTCCTGCTGTGCTGTGCGCGGGGCTGTGGGGTCCCCCCTTTCTGGGCTCGGGTGCTCCTAGGTCCTCATCTGTGTTTGTGTGCTCGCGGATTCGGTTCCTGGGGCTCCTCAGATGGTCTGAGGTCAGGGAGCGTCCGCCTGCTTCGGTGCTTGTGCTCTCCCCACCTCAGCCCTGCGGGGTCCTTCCCGTGTCCACACCCACTCCAGGCTTGCGCCGAGTCCGGAAATTCGGGAGCCAGAGTGAGGACTCTGTAGACGGTTTTGGGGAGAGTAGGTATTTTCCCAGTGTGGGTTCTACCCTGAGCACAGTGCCTCCCCATCTCCGTGTGTACCCCTCCCTGTCTGTCGTCATTGTTGCAGGGCTGTCAGATAACAGGTCTGTCACCTTCTTGGTTCAGGGGCCTCCCGGGTATCTTGCTGTCTTGGATGCAGGTGTAAATGAGATCGTTCTCAGCAGTCTCTTTTTGATGGTTCCTTCCGAGCACGTAGGAGTGCCACTAATTTGTGCATATTGATTTTGTTCCTTGCAAGTTTTTGAATTTATTAGTTCAATTGGCCTTAAACTCAATCTGCCAGTTATTTGACCAGCAGCATGGGTTTAATTGGGAAGAGCAGAGAATGGCAGTCTGGGCTGAGCAAGCTAAGGTCCCATCACAGGCAAGTGCGAGAAACAAAGGAGAGGAACATTATTTCATGGAGGAGGAAGAAGTTTGGAAGGGTGCTTGAAGGAAAGTCCCTTGGAGAAAGGCAGGGTGATGGAGAATTCTCACCAGCTGAGCTGCAAAGCTCCTACAAAAAGTCAAGAGATGAACCTCCAGCTTCCCGTGTGAGGCCTGGAATTGGTGAGTCTCTCCTGTGGGGGATTGCAATGTGGGGTCTGTAATGGGCACTGAGCACCAGGCGCCCCCTTCCAGCCTCCCCTTCTGGCATCCCCAGTCCACTTTACTGGGGCTTCCCTTCCTGCTTTTGCACAGTTCTAACCAGCTTGTGGTGGAACGTTGTGGAAAAACTGAAATTCCAAATCCACTGCTTCTACTGCACCTGAGATACAGGGGCCCATGATTTAATTCTCCCACGAGTCTCTTGCTAACATGTGTCCTCTCCATGTTGGGTGACCTGGATTTGGGAGGGCTTGGCCTCCATCCCAAAGTCTGATGTTCTCTCTGCTTCCGTGTCATCGTGCTAACATGGATATTTGGAAGATTCATTTCCTCTGTGGTGATTTCAAAGTGCAGTCAGCTTGTTATAGCAGCACAAATACGTGCTGTCTCCACACTCAGATTCCCCAGCCGTCATTTCTTTACCACGTTTGCCACTTCACACGGGATGCTTCAGTGTGTTTGATCCCACACCAGGACAATGTCCTGCAGAACCACCACATAACCTGAAATGAGGAGATCATTACAGAACCCATCCAAGGGTTAGTGTTAGGAACCAGGGACATGGCAGGGCTGATCTGAAGACCCCATGGAGAGCTGTCTGGGTGGCTGAGTTGACAGTGGAGGTGAGGGTGAGTGTCTGGCTCTGGCTTTGTGTCCAGGAGTCAGCTCTGTGTGGGTGTGTCCTTAGCTAGGCATGCAGATTTCTGCTCCTCTGAATCCTTTCCGGAGTTCCAAATGGCACAGTTTCCTTCTGGGCAGCAGGCTGAGTCCTCTGGGATTGCCCATGTGTCCCCAAATTGTAGGGCACCTACTGCAAGGCCTTTGGGGTCAGAATCTTGAAAAGCAAACCAAAGGTTATGGTTAGGGACCACAACATGGCAGGCCCGATCTGCCAGCACTCTGTCCATCTTTCTGGGGGAGGGGGCAGTCGAGGGATTTGTTCAGGTTGAGTGTCAAGCTCCAGGTTTGCATCCAGGGGCCTGCTGAATATGGGGCTGTCCAGAGGTAGGAATGCAGATTTCAGTTCCTCTGAATCCTTTCTGGAGTTCCAAATGGCATGGTTCCTTTCAGGGTGGCAGGGTTAGTCCTATGGTGTTCCTCACTGTCCCCAATCTCTGAGGCTTTGGAGCCAGGCCGTCGGGGACAGACAAACACAGGCTGGAGAGCTTTAATGTCAGAAATGTATTTTCGCACAGATCTGGAGGCCAGAAGTTCCAGATCAAGGTGCCAGCAAGGTTGGTCTCCAGTGAGCTTTTTCTTGTTGTTCTATAGATCACTACCTTTTCAACTGTGCCCTCAGATGACCTCTTCTCTGTGGGCCCCCAGAGGGGAGGTAGGGGGAGTGCTTTCATGTGTTTCACCCTTATGAGGACACCAGTCCTAGCAGATTAGGACTCCTGTGACCTCACCAAGCCTTCAGTACCTCCTTCTAGGTAGGCCCTATCTCCAGATGCAGTCACACTGGAGATTAGGAATTCTTCATATGACTTTTGTGGGGACACAATTCAGTCCATAACAATTAGTACAGGAGAAAAGCCATGGAGAGAATTCTAGAGGAGTCACACGTTGATGTTATAAGGTAAGTGGGTATAAAAGAGCACCTCTGAAGTCCAATAGGTCATTAGAGCTAGAGGCTGACAGGAAAGTCCCGTACGTGCCACAGTTTTGAGTTTGATGCAAGCGCAACTCTGAAGGGAAGATATTTGGGAGGCCTTGGCCGACCACTACTTCCAGCCAGGGGTGATTCTGGAGGGAGTATCTCTCGGAGTGCTGCCTAGAATCAAGACTTTGGGGTTGGAAATGTGCCACTTCCAAAGCTGGAGAAGGATGGTGCTGTAAGTTACTTGAAGAGTACTGTTCTGGGAGATAGGAGATCTGGGGTGTCTTCTTTGTTCTGCTGCTGACCAGATGTGAAAATGCAGATTAACTCCCTAACCATCTCAGTTCTACCACCATGTGCTGCTGTCATGTGTCCCAAGCCCCAGAGTTAGTTTGATCCATAAGCAGAAGCCGGTCTTTTAGTTCCCAATCTCTTAATCGGGCTGATCGTCACAATATATAGCGGACACGTGACAGCCACCGGGGAGAAGTAAGGGTTGTCTTCCCCTCAGGGAGAGTGGAAAAGCTCTAGGAGAGGGCATACCCGTAGACCAAAGGCAGCCAGTGCTGGGGAGTGGAGCCACGGGGAAGAGTGTGCTGATGACAGCCTTGTGGAGGGAGGGCAGAAAGAGCCACCACCATGACACTTGAGTTACAGATCGAGCTTGGGGATAGAGAAGGGATCAGGGCACGGTAGAGCAGCAGCTGGCAAAGTGATTCTGTTGAGCTTAAGCTCATAGTGCCTTAGCGAATTAGAATGGGAAATGCCTTGCTATTGTCTGTGACTCTGTGATTGTGTGAGTATGAGTGACAGAGTGGGGACAAAGAGAGAGGGAGAGAGAATACATTAAATTTTAAAGAAGGACAATAAGGGACGCCTGGGTAGCTTACTCAGTTAAGCATCTACCTTTGGTTCAGGTCATGATCCCAGGGTCCTGGGATTGGATCCCATACCAGGCTCTAGTGGGGGGCCTGCCTTCCCTCTGCCTGCAGCTCCCCTTGCTTGTGATCTCTCTCTTCCTCTGTAACAAATAATAGTAAAAAATAAACAAGGGCGATACGTTATGTTTACTTTTGTTTCTGATGCCAGACATGGGTTCAGAGGATTGAAGAGGGAGATCCAAGGAGCTAGCCTCTCAAGAGGAGTGAAAACCTAGTCACTGGTAAGACCCCTGGTCCTGCAATACAATATGGCTCCTGTGATCTGGGTCCTGTTAAATGCCCCTCGCCATCCTTCACCCGATAGTTTGATTCTTCATTGCGTTCAGTGTGGGGAACTGGGAGAAGCTATGACACTTGGCCCTTTGTGGAGGAATGTTAGTAGTATAAATAGCAATAGTTATCAGTTCTGGAGCACTTCCATGACTCTGCTGCAGGCACTCTGCTGTGACCTGGGTTTATAGCAGTGAGATAAACATAGAAATAGATGTGGGCTCTGTTCCCAAGAATCTGAAACCCACTATTCTCCTTGTCCCCTTCCCATTCTGTCTTCTTCAGCCCTTGTGCAATCCCACCAAGCAGGAAGCTTGCTTCTCCCCTTCCCTCTCCTGCTCCCCCTGCTTGTGCTCTCATTCCCTCTCTCTGACATGTAAATAAATCAAATGTTTTAAAAAATTATAAAAAAGGCAAAACAAATAACCATTTTTGGAGAGTGATTTTCTGAATGCAGTTATGGGCAGTGCTGGGTACTGAAGAAGACGCTCTGCTGACCAGAGGAGTGGGGAAATTACAGAACAAATTCCACAGGTCATTGAATATATCACATTCATCACCCCACCCATAGCACTCATTAATCTCTAGCCCAGCCAATATGTTGGTTATAAAAATGAGCTTTCTCCAAACTGACAGGAAGTTCTCGTTTTAGCAATGTAAATCATTCTGATCTTTATCACTAATGTGATCTAATCCTGTCTAGTAAAGAAACTTGAGAGTTCTATATCTCTGTAAGCATTTAAGAAAAACAATGGACTCTACTCTAATTACTTTTTAACTAACTTGACTTGCCAAAGGAAGGAGAAAGTAAATATCAGAAATCTTACCACTAAGCACAAGTTGCAAGTTATACCTGCCAAAATGTGGTTCAAAATATAAGTAACCAGTCTCCTTAGAAGCCTTTTACCTTCTTATATCTGTTATGTTGGGTAAATGAGTAGTTACTAGAATACAGCTGGCTCAGTGATCACAATTCAGCTTACCCTCAGAAATATAAATAGATTACATGTTTAGTCCGGTAACTGGACACTGATATAGAATTATTCACTGGCTGATTCCTAGATCAGAAACCACAAAAAATTTTTCTTTTTTATGGAAGTATGGCTGTTACAATAGTCTCACCTGTACCTCATAGTGATTGACTTAACTACTCTATACGTTACAACTCTAGATGTAACATTTTAATAAAACAACAATATCTTTGATGGTATCATGGAAATGTAAGTGCCTTGTGCACTTTTCTTAATGTGTATAATTACCTAAACATCATAGTAAGTAAATCAAGGCCATTGTCAAGCTTCCGTCAAGGAGAGTCCTTAACTAGAGGGATTTCCCATTGCTCTCAGGATGATAACCTCTGAGTTACAGGTTCCGTTAGTTGGCCACACACATTTGGAGCCTTGTGGACTTTCTGACAGCTGAGCAGCATATCTGTTTCAAGCATTGTGATCCCTGTTCTTACTGCAAGAGTGACAGTTGTCACTTTTCCTTTGACCCCTGTCTTTAGGAAAGTGTCTGACTCACAAAGTCGAGTCAGTACCCCCCAAAAATATTTTCAGGAGAACCACCTCAAAGATGATCACCTGAGATACTGTCAAGAAAAAAAAAACTGAAATTCTAAGCAACATCCATAAAAAGTATTTTCATGTTGATAAGGAAAGATTTTCCCCTAAATACCAGAGAGGCTCCATGAAAGTGAGATTTTTACCTATTTTGTTCACCGTGTCACCAGTCCCTAGAAGAGCGCCTAAGACATCACTCAAGATTAGGTTGCTTTGAATGAATCAAATGAATGAATGAACTGTAGCCTTTGATAGTGAGGTAGTTTATGGTCCTTAGGCAAGAGATGTGATTTGTGTTGGGATTTCAAGAATGGGAGGTGCCGAAGAGAAAATTGAGAAGCTAAATGTGAAAATATGCAATTTACTGACTGGAGTAGTTCTGAATATATTTCAAACATAATTAAACTATGGCTGTGGGTCTATATGCGTTTTCATAATTTTCCCTTGAAAATGTGAGGCATACAGATGTCATCTCCAATGAATTCTCCTTGTCCGTATACAGAATCACCAAAAAAAAAAAAAAAAAAAAAGGCATTCTGACAGTCTTCAGACCATCCACTCCAGGATTGTGACTCTTTCTTCTCCATGTTCTTTCTGACATCATGGACTTTCAGGTTGACCTCTCTCATCTTGGGTCCCACTCTCATTAGCTGTAGAAGTCATGCGATGTTTGTGATGTGAGGGTGGCAATACTCTCTGACTTTTGGTTACAATATGTCTTTGAAAGCCAGTGTTTATTCTGCTTTTACAGCATTTCTCCATTTGAATTGGCCACCTTTTAAGTGGTCATTAGCCACATGTGGCTACTAGCCATGGGACTTGGACAGCAGAGGTGTGGAAAGTCCGCACATTCTTCCACTCAAAGGATATTGTGAGTTATGCTACATCTTTTTTTTTGAAGTGCCTTTTTTAGATATTTAAATTCAATTAGCCATTAGATAGTACATCATTGGTTTCAGAGAATTCAGTAACTCATCAGTTGTGGATAACCCTTGGTGCTCATCACATCACGTGTCCTCCTTAATGCCTATCACCCAGTTTCTCCATGTCTCCCACTCCCCTCCCCCCCAGCAACTCTCAGTTTGTTTCCTATAGTTAAAGGTGCCTCATGGCTTGTCTCCCTTTCTGATGACTCCCATTCAGATTTCCCTCCCTTCCCTCTGATCCTCTGTACTACATCTTAATCTCAACAGTCAAGCAGTGGTAGTAATTCAGTCATGGAGTCATGCATATTCTAAATCTGATGAGGTGGATTCCCATACTGCCTTTGTCTCTTCTAGAGCGCTTACATTTGTTATATTATTGCTGCTGCGTTCATGTTTCTCGTTCACTGAATGTCTGATAAAAGAATTAATAAAATGTGTGACTGCAGAAAATACAATGGTCATGGATGATGAAGATTTTCTCCTTGACCAGACTCGAGTCAAGTTCCTCTGAGTCCTCTTTCTGTCTAGCCTTGACCTTAGGCTCCGCCCACTTAGCCCAGTTTTAGCAAGAAATCTGCTTGGTCATTTTTCAGCAATCTTCTATCCTACTCTTGATATCTGATCAAATTCCTTATCTCTCACCCCTGGTATCTTACCACTTTTTTTTTTTTTAAGATTTATTTATTTTGACAGAGAGAGAGCCTGAGCAGGGGGAATAGCAGAGGGAGAGAGAGAACCAGACTCCCCACTGAGCAGCAAGCCCAATGCCAGGCTTGATCCTGGGATCAGATCATGACCAAGCCAAAGCCAGAGATTTAACCAACTAAGCCACCCAGGTGCTTCAGTATCTATAACCCTTAATATCTGATCCCATCCCTTATTCCCAGGGCACCTGGTTGGTGCAGCTGGTTGAACGTTTGACTCTTGGTTTCTACTCTGGTCATGATCTCACGGTCCTGAGATTAAGCCTCACCTCAGGCTCTATGCTCAGTGAAGAGTCTGATTAAAATTCTCTTTCCCTCTCCCTCTACCCCTACCCCTGCTCCCTCTCTCTAAAATGTATTAATAAGTCTTTTAAAAAATTCCTTATCCCCTGATCTCAATAGTTTATGACCCTAGCCTTCCTTCAACAATATTACTGTCCAGATGGTTTAGCCAGAATCCCTTCATCCTTACCCTTGATGTTCCATCTTAATTTTACATTCAGTGATCCCCACCATGCTCTTTAGCTGTAAATCTCCATTTGTCTGAGCTGAGCCAGATTTCTCTCCCATACTATACAATAAAATCTCATCATAGTAGCATCCCTTGAATAAAATCTTCCTTACTCTCTTTAATGGGTGTCACAATATTTTTTTTTTCTTTAACAGTCAGGAGGGTGCTAATGGAGTACCATGACAAAAGGCCTAACTTCCTATAATGGACATTTCCTTGGTTTACCTGACAAATACTCTTTCTCTCTTCTAAGGAAAATTTCCGGTTCTCAGTATAACTGCCAACTGGCCCAGGGGTGGACAAGTGAGGCAGATGAGACCAAAATGAAAATTCTGTTGAGACACTGGACCTTGAGGATTCAAGCCAAGGACATAAAAGTGTTGGTACTCCATTATTCTGATGGTCCGTTAACTCTTGCTTTTTTGGTTCCTGTGTCTATCACTGCCCCTGCCTTTTTGAAGATAATGACCATTCATCTGAGTACACGGTTCACAGAATCCCTTTGCAGTGGCCCATGCGGGCCAAGGTAGTAGAGCATAATAGATCTCTGTAAGTTTTTAAAAAATGTCTTTGTCCCTGTTGCCCATGGCCATTAAAGACCAAAGGTCGGGGGTAGGGGGATATTGGAAAAGGTGAAGTTATAGTTACTCACTGATTTTTTGATTGGTAGAGAGAAAGCAACACCTACATACAGGGCCAGTGGGTGAGTGGAGGAAACATCTTTGGCTCTAGGAGGAATGGGGGAAGGAGGAATATTAATAATCTTTGTCTTTGGAACTGCCCCTGAAGACTTCCCCACACAGGAAAATGACCTAGCGTGACTCTCCTAAACTTCGGCAAGCCCCTTAAATTTAACTGACTTCTAGATCTGATACTCCCTGCTGGATAACTCTGATCATTATTGGATTGTTACTTATTTTATTTTAAAATTATTTTTAAAGAAAATTTTAATCTAAATACAATTAATTAACATATAATACTAGTTTCAGACATACAGGTTAGTGATTCATCAGTCTTTTGTAACACCCAGTGCTCACTGTATCACATGCCTTCCTTAATGTCCATCACCCAGTTACCCCATCCACCCATCCCTCTCCCCTCCAAGAACCCTCAGTTTGTTTACTGTGATTAAGAGTCTCTTCTGAGGGGTACCTGGCTGGCTCAGTGGGTTAAAGCCTCTGCCTTCAACTCAGGTTATGATCTCAGGGTCCTGGGATCGAGCCCCACATCAGGCTCTCTGCTCCCTGGGGAGTCTGCATCCTCCTCTCTCGCTCTTCCTGCCTCTCTGCCTACTTGTGATCTCTGTTTGTCAAATAAGTAAATAAAAATCTTTTTTTTTAAAGTCTCTTCTGGTTTGTCTCCCTCTTTGACTTCATCTTGTTTTATTTTTTTCCTTTACTCCCCTATGATTCTGGTTTGTTTCTTGAACTCCACATATGAGTGAGATCATATGATAATTGTCTTTCTCTGACTGACTTATTTCGCTTGGCATAATACCCTCTACTTTCACCCCTGTCATTGCAAATAATTGCCATTTATTTTAACTCGACAGAGAAGGCCACTAGAAACAGCAGGTGATGGCCCCAGCTCCTGTTCCTCCATGCAGAACATCTGTCAACACCTGTGGACATCTTTTCCTCCCCCCATTCCTATGAATGTTGCTCAGTTGTTACATGGCATGGACAAATGCTGTTGGCTGGTGGCATGGACACACTGGACAAGCTTGGCCTTCGGTAAAACAAAGACTGGCTTCAATTACTCCAACTGAAACAGGAATGCTTGGATGAACAAGCCTGCCAGGAAGTCCCACTGGAGGTACTCAACCTGTGCCCCTTCCCTCCTTGGACCAAGAACCTGAACTTGAGAGATGAATGGCTTATCCAAGGTTATGGCAAGGTTACACAGACCTGAAACTAGACACAGGTGTACATGCCTATTGATCAAGGCTGGCTGAGAAATCGAACTGCCTCAAATCTTGATTCTTTTTGCCACTTCTTATTCTCTGACCCTGTTTTTCATAGATTAGGATGTAGGAATAATAAAAATATCAGCTAATGGGGTATCCTGACTTTTTGATCTTTTAGTTCTTGTCAGACATTTACCATAATGCTTAGCACATGGATATGTGTGTGCACACACGTGCACATGCATGACACTCAAAAAATTGTTCCCTGATATTAACTTTATCAGTGCACTTTGCATCCACCACCAATTGGCTGTTTTGTCACAAACTGATTAAAGCAGAACTGTCAAGTGAGGAACTTCAAAGCCAAAGCATTAAGTGCTTTGAAAAACCAGCACCTGGGAGGATTTGTCTCAGCATCTGTGATTAGAAGGCAGCAAAAAGAGACTTTGGGGACACAGTTCACCCCTTCATGAAGCAGCCATTCAGAACTTTCTCCGAAGGGCTAATGCCTAATCTTCCAAAGACCAGCAAGAACAAGCTTATGGTCTGTTAAAATCAGATTTTTAAAAGATTTTTATTTATTTATTTGAGAGGGAGAGAGAGAGAGTGAGAGAGAGAGCATGAGAGGGGAGAAGGTCAGAGGGAGAAGCGGACTCCCCATGAAGCTGGGAGCCTGATGCAGTCCTTAATCCTGGGACTCCAGAATCAAAATCAGTTTGATTGACTCAATACAGTCAGGGAGGACAGTCCTCAGGAGTCACAGAATGCTGGTTGCCATGAGGGAGGAGTCTTTTACAAAGTCTGGGCTCTCACAGAAGGAGTCTGAAGCACGTGTATGGAAAGCAGAGGTCAGTTCTGGATTAGAAGCTCTTTCTGAGGGGAAATGAGTAGAAGCAGGGATTAACCAGGACTTGGGCTCTGCTTTATTCAGTTCAAGTTGCTGCAACAAATGATGACAGACTGGGTGGCTGAAACAGCAAAACATGTACTATTCCTTGCAGTTCTAGAGACTGAGAAGTCCAAAAGCAAGATCCTGGGAGATCTGATATCTAGCAAGAGACTGCTTCATTATCTACAAATGCCCATATTTCTGTTGTAGACTTGCATGGATGACAGCTGGCAGAACAATCTCTCAGGTCGTTTCTCAGAAGTGCTTTTATCTCATTCACAAGTGTTCCAATCTCATGACCTCACCACCTCTCAAAGCCCATACCTCCTGATGGCACTCCTTGAGGGTCAGGGCTTCAACATCTGAATTGGGACAAGACACAAACATTCAGTCCATTAGCAAGTGTTGTCATGAGGACAGCATAGCTTATCAACTGGGTATCCCCAGGAATCCATGGGACTAGCAAAGCAGAATCTGGGGGTGTCACTGGTAGGAAAGCAGGAGGTCCCCAAGAGACAGTCCTCATAGCATTTTACAGAGACAGCAGGACCCTTGAGAAACAATAGTTTCCGTGACCCATACACCAGCCTTTATCTATGCCTGTCCTCCCTGCTGGATTCACAGCAAGCCTACTTCTTTCTTTTCCAGTACAAATGGATTTCCACTCTCTGAATCCTGATGAATTTTTGCTCTTTTGCAGTTAGTAGGTTGTCCCTCAGGATTCTGCATGTCTGGATTTGCAATCGTGGAAACTGCCAAAGGTCTAGGGACCTGCATGGCAGAACCCGGCCTCTACCACTATTGCCCAAGGTAGGGACTCTGGTCCCTTGAGTGTCCTGTGCTGCTGTCAAAGGTCTGTGTGCATTGGCTTATTGTTTTTTTTTTTTAATGTAATTGCTTATACGTGTGTTTCATCATGCTCAAGTGGCCTTTCTGTGAAAAAGTGGCCAAGCTACACCTAGAAGTCACTGAAGAAAGTTCTAAAAACTCCTGGTTAGTATGAGGCTAGAGAGAGAGAGAAAGAGAGAAAAGAAATCTGCCTCTCTGCATTTTGCAAGTCCCTGGGCAAAATCTGTTGGCTGTGCACTCCTCACACGAAGATTCCAGGCAGGGAGACCCTCCTGAGCCTCATCTCCCTGAGTTCCTCTTCCAGAAGCAATCCCTAGTTTGAGACCAGGGTTAGCGAAAATAGAGCAGCAAAGCAGGGTCCAGAAGGAAGGACTGCCACAGACCATGGAGCACCAGGGGGACAGGCTGGTACCTCCTCACGGTTGGGGTACAAATGGGCTCAGCTCAGCAGGTATAGGGGTGCCCTTGGCCCCTCTGGTGGGCTTTGCAGTGCCCCAATCTCAGGAAGAAAAAAGGCTGGCTCAGGTGACATATTTTTGACTGGGAAGGAGCTGACAGCAATGGAAATAAACAAGTAGGGAATGATGTTGTAAAGTTGGAGGGTTTGTCCTTTATATCTCAGCTTTCTCTCCTATCTTCCCCTGCTCTGTAGTGTGTTATCAAAGAAGTTTTTGGCATGATATTCCTGTTCACTGATTAACTCTTGAGCTGTGTCTTTTCTGCTGTTCAGCTCATCTGGTGAATTCTTTTACTGTAAAAAGTATCTTGCCCTTGCAAGGGCAATGGCAAGACCTGAGAAATCCCAGAGATTTCAGCTTGCCACCCAGAAGGAAACCAGGCTATTTGGAATGCTGGAAAGGATTCAGAGTAGGGGAAATCGTCTTGGACATCTGAGACCACCCCCACATTCAGCGGTCCACTGGACACAAACCCAGACCTTGATACTGATCCTGAACCATGCTCTCAACTCAGACCCCTGTGATCCTCGCCACAGTGCTTTCAGATCAGTGCAGCCATGCCCATAGGCACAAACTCTTAAGCCTAGATTCTGTCCTGAGAGGTGTGTCCCTGACGGCCTGGCTCCAAATCCTCAGAGATTGGGGACAGTGAGGAACACCATAGGACTCACCCTGCCACCCTGAAAGGAACCATGCCATTTGGAACTCCAGAAAGGATTCAGAGGAACTGAAATCTGCATTCCTACCTCTGGACACCCCCATATTCAGCAGGCCCCTGGATGCAAACCTGGAGCTTGACACTCACCCTGAACAAATCCCTCGACTGCTTCCTCCCCCAGAAAGATGGACAGAGTGCTGGCAGATCGGGCCTGCCATGTGGTGGGCCCTAACCATAACCTTTGGTTTGGTTCGGTTCTCAGGATTGTGACCCCAAAGGCCTTGCAGTAGGTGCCCTACAATTTGGGGACACATGGGCAATCCCAGAGGACTCAGCCTGCTGCCCAGAAGGAAACTGTGCCATTTGGAACTCCGGAAAGGATTCAGAGGAGCAGAAATCTGCATGCCTAGCTGAGGACACACCCACACAGAGCTGACTCCTGGACACAAAGCCAGAGCCAGACACTCACCCTCACCTCCACTGTCAACTCAGCCACCCTGACAGCTCTCCATGGGGTCTTCAGGTCAGGCCTGCCATGTCCCTGGTTCCTAACACTAACCCTTGGATGGGTTCTGTAATGATCTCCTCATTTCAGGTTATGTGGTGGTTCTGCAGGACATTGTCCTGGTGTGGGATCAAACACACTGAAGCATCCCGTGTGAAGTGGCAAACGTGGTAAAGAAATGACGGCTGGGGAATCTGAGTGTGGAGACAGCACGTATTTGTGCTGCTATAACAAGCTGACTGCACTTTGAAATCACCACAGAGGAAATGAATCTTCCAAACAACCATGTTAGCACGACGACACGGAAGCAGAGAGAACATCAGACTTTGGGATGGAGTCCAAGCCCTCCCAGATCCAGGTCACCCAACATGGAGAGGACACATGTTAGCAAGAGACTCGTGGGAGAATTAAATCATGGGCCCCTGTATCACAGGTGCATTAGAAGCAGTGGATTTGGAATTTCAGTTTTTCCACAACGTTCCACCACAAGCTGGTTAGAACTGTGCAAAAGCAGGAAGGGAAGCCCCAGTAAAGTGGACTGGGGATGCCAGAAGGGGAGGCTGGAAGGGGGCGCCTGCTGCTCAGTGCCCATTACAGACTCCACATTGCAATCCCCCACAGGAGAGACTCACCAATTCCAGGCCCCACACGGGAAGCTGGAGGTTCATCTCCTGACGTTTTGTAGGAGCTTTGCAGCTCAGCTGGTGAGAATTCTCCATCACCCTGCCTTTCTCCAAGGGACTTTCCTTCAAGCACCCTTCCCAACTTCTTCCTCCTCCATGAAATAATGTTCCTCTCCTTTGTTTCTCGCACTTGCCTGTGATGGGACCTTAGCTTGCTCAGCCCAGACTGCCATTCTCTGCTCTTCCCAATTAAATCCATGCTGCTGGTCAAATAACTGGCAGATTGAGTTTAAGGCCAATTGAACTAATAAATTCAAGATCTTGCAAGGAACAAAATCAATATGCACAAATTAGTGGCACTCCTAGGTGCTCGGAAGGAACCATCAAAAAGAGACTGCGGAGAACGATCTCATTTACACCTGCATCCAAGACAGCAAGATACCCGGGAGGCCCCTGAACCAAGAAGGTGACAGACCTGTCATCTGACAGCCCTGCAACAATGACGACAGACAGGGAGGGGTACACACGGAGATGGGGAGGCACTGTGCTCAGGGTAGAACCCACACTGGGAAAATACCTACTCTCCCCAAAACCGTCTACAGAGTCCTCACTCTGGCTCCCGAATTTCCGGACTCGGCGCAAGCCTGGAGTGGGTGTGGACACGGGAAGGACCCCGCAGGGCTGAGGTGGGGAGAGCACAAGCACCGAAGCAGGCGGACGCTCCCTGACCTCAGACCATCTGAGGAGCCCCAGGAACCGAATCCGCGAGCACACAAACACAGATGAGGACCTAGGAGCACCCGAGCCCAGAAAGGGGGGACCCCACAGCCCCGCGCACAGCACAGCAGGAGTCCACGTCTCCTCACACAAAACGACGGAAGCCCCAGTGTCTACATAGGGCTCCCTTTCTCTGTGGGGTCCTGAGACCACGAACCCCTTGACAGTCCACTCAGGCGGCTTCTCCTCAGCTCCTCCAGCATCTGGTCCTTAGGAGGTTGGACTGCTGCCAGTGTGGGCGCGTCCTCCACAACGGGTCCGGTCAGTGTGGATGCAGAGCCACACCCTCCTCAGCTTGTCCTGTCAGGGTGGGAGGCGCCCCACATTCTCCAGAAGTCTCCACAGTGGGTCCTGAAGAGGCGGGGCTCTGGTCCCAGCTGTGGCTGTGCAGCCTGGGCTCAGGGCGGGAGCTGGGGTCTGGCGCCCTCTGCAGGCGGTGCAAGGCAGTGCAGGACTGTGGGAGCTCACCCTTCAGTGGAAGGTCCTGCTCCCTCCCCGGGTCCAGCTGATGCCATTTCATTCCGGAAATTCAAGCTGCATGGAGCCCAATACCCCCCAACTTCCCCCCAAATAGCTAAGGAACAATGAATTGGAAACAATGTGGAATTACAACAGTCCTTGACCCAAACAGTGTCACTGAACATGGCCCTGATGCAGACCCACACTCTGACCTCAACTTGGTCTCAAGCCTGGACCCTACCCTAATCCAAGACCCTAACCCTAGCCCCCAACCCAAACAATGTTCACAAGAATCAAAAGGTAGAAACTGCAAATATCCATCAATGGCAAGTGCCTAAGCAAAGTGTGGTGAAGCATTTGAATTTGGGTACAGGTTCAGGTTTTAGTCAGAGTTCTAGATCAGGCTTTGGGTTTAGTGTTAGGGTGAGGGTTTAGAGTGAAGGACAAGGGAACAGAGTTATAGTTTAGGGCTTTAAGTTTATGATTTAGGCTTTAAGACTCAGGGCTTATGGGATAAAGTTCAAGGTCAAATTTGGGGTTTGACTTCATGCTGAGATTTGGGTTCAGGTTTCATGACTTGGAGGTCTGGTTTAGGGTTTGGGTTCGTGGTTCAGGGCTTGGATCCAGGGCTCAGGTACAGGCTTTGGGTTCCATTCCAGGTTTGGGATTCAGGGTTCTAGTTTGGGCTTTAAGGTCAGCTTAGGTTTCAGCGTTGGTAGGGTTTAAGGTTAGGTTTAGGGATGACACATTTTTTTCAGTTGTCATCATGGACAAAATAATTCTATCTGAAGTTTCTAAGTCAGAAATGTATTTCATCTGGGGGCGCCTGGGTGGCTCCGTGTGTTAAGCCTCTGCCTTGGGCTCAGGTCATGATCTCAGGGTCCTGGGATCAAGCCCTTCATCAGACTCTCTGCTTGACGAGGAGCCTGCTTCCCCATCTTTCTCTCTGCCTGCCTCTCTGCCTACTTGTGATCTCTGTCTGTCAAATAAATAGAATTAGTAAAAGCTATTATATGATCTTTTACAAACCATTTCCTATCTTTGCATTCTCATGTGCCAAGACAGACAGGGATTATTTAAAACCCTGAAGAGAGTGCTCTTGCTTTTAAATTGCCTGTAACCTTCGTGTAATAGATTTATGATTGATGATAGATTTAGTTAAAATATAACTATTTAAAATATTTACTCTCAGTAAACGATTTCAACCTATGCTCATTTAAGTAACTTGGTGCATAATCCCTTTTCTATTAAACCATAGTGCAAGGACCAATGCAGCGTTTCCAGGAGAACCCCAAGCTATTTTTCTAGAATGGCTGTATGCTTATATATGGCGTCCTGTTTTCACTCCCTTTGTGGAGCACCTACCCTGGAGGTCATGTAATAACCAATGACCAAAAAAAACAAACAAAAAACCCAAACATCCAGGTCGAAGTGCCATCCCTGCCTGGAGTGGAGGAGACTGCTCAGACAGATCCCAGGCAGGCATCTCAGCCCAGGCCTGTGCTGGGGAAGCTGGTTCCTAGCTTTGGGCGCAATCTGGAAGCCAGCAAACTGACCCAAGAGTGCAGCCGACGTTTAAGACTGATGATCTATTTGCAGCCAGGCTGCACGTGGACACCCGCTCAGGGAGCCCGGCTAGGAGGCTGCCCAGCGCTGGCGCTGGCAATGCAGTAGCATGCCAGGGCTTAGCGCCGCACCCCAGCCATGGCTCAGGTTTCAGAAGTTAGGGGGCGGGGCCGGAGCAGAGAAGGGTCTTTGCTAATTTCTGAAGCTGGAAGTGAGCTCTCAGAGGACTCAGGAGGGAAGGGGGGGTGGGTCGGGGGCGGCCTTGAGCAGGGGTTTTGCTAATTGCCCAGGCGGGAAGGAGGGGCGCACAGCGCCAGGGTGCTGTGCTGCAGCCCATTCGGGACTGCAGGACACACCATACTCGCTGCCCCTGTGCTCCGACGCTGCAGCCTAGCCCCTGACGCAGCGGTGTCCCGTTCCCGTTCAGGCCTTCAGGCCGCCTGCTGCCCCTCCCCGCCCCATGGCTTCTCTGGAGGACCCTCTGCTCACAGGTAAAGTAACACCGCGACGCGCCCTCACCTGAAGCAGAAAACGCAGGACAGGAGCGGGGTGTGGGGTGGTCGGGGCCCAGCCTCCCGCCAACCCCAGGGCACCAGGACCACCCCGGACGCCGCACCACACCCTGTCCGCAGGGGGTCGGGCCAGGACCGCGCCACAGGAGGTACCCCCTCCTCCCCCCCGCCAGCCGGCAGGCTAGCCCCCATAGTTCCGCACTCCCACGCGCCTGTCAGAGCCTCCTGCCATTCCCAGGGCACCCAGAACCCAGAGAGTGAGGCCTTGGGTGCTTTCTAGTGACAGATTCAAGGCAATTTTTCGACTTTGGGACTCAGAGTTAACATAGTTTTCATTTGTGATTATTATTTTTGTGTGGGGGCCGTAGCTTTTCTTTTGACCTATGGTTGTTTTCACTCCCGGTTCTGAAGAAGCCCCTAAATCCTAACCCTGTTGAGGACTCAGAAAGCTCTCAGAGCAGCAGTGCTGGGGGACAGTGTGGACACATGGTTTGGTTTCTCCTCTGGCCTGCTTCTGTGGCAGCCCCGCTCTGTCCTCCTCAGACTTCAGAGCAATATCTGAACAAGTGGAGAAGCGACCAGGGGGTCAGGAAGGTGGCCACCGAAGAGTGACTTCTCTGGAGGGTGGCTGAGCTAGCAAGTGAGCATGTTAATCCAGCTCTGCCTGCATTAGCAATGGAGCTGAACAGGAGCCAGGGAAGGGGAGGAGGAGCAGAGAGCAGGGACAAAGGAACCAAAGAGGAGATTCAGATGAAGGGAAGTAATGGGGAGGAAAGAGAAGAAACTCTAGAAGACAGGCATGTAGAAAGGAAAAGGGATGAAGTGGGCATTGGGAAAGGGCACCACCAGGGAAGGAGAGAGGCAAAGGAAAGAGGGAGGAAGAGAGGAAAGGGGAAAGGGAGAAGGGAGGAGTCAGCATGCCAGGGCTCCCCCTGCATCTGAAGAAGAGGTGGCTGGTCCAGCTTGTCAAACAGGGTGCTCACTCTTTGGCCCCAGTTTCTGCTCCCAGTGCTACTGGGCTTTTCAAGGAAGGCAGGCTGTCCCTTGGGACCCACTGGAGCCCACAGGAGGGTGGGAGAGGTAAGATACCACCAGGTCCTGTCCTGAGCTGCTCCCAGCCACCAGCCTCACCACATGGTGCAAGAGGGACCCCAGAACAAAGGAGGGACACAGGCCAGCATGTCTGCTGGTGGCCCTGGGCACTTAGCTCATCGCAGTGAACCACACGGCCTCCTCAACCCACGCTTTCAAAGCCTCCTTCTTCGTTTCTGGCTTTCATGTGTGTAGGAACATGAGCCAGATCTAACTCGTCTCCGACAGACAATTCTGACTCACCCCGTGTCAGATTTTTATGAGTGGCTGTGATAGAGTAAGATAGCAATGCTCCAACAAACGGACTGTTTCCTCCCACTTGACCTCAACAGTCTTATACATTTTCTTAGCGAAAACATCTTGTCTCCTTCCATTAAGCTCATAACGTGGTCTAGTAGTATACATGCGCCTTCGGTAGATGCGAAGCGATACAGAGGTCCTTTTTTTTTTTTAATTTTACAAGGCAAAGTCAGTGAACACATCCAACTTGACCAATACATCTCTAAAATGTCAATCCAGGCAAAGCTTTTTCTGCCTACAGTTTGGAGCCTACGTAGTGACATTTTTAAAATGCTTTCAGTCCCTCAGTGAGGCTCTTAGAAGCTAGCCAGGGCTTACTACGTGCCAGGCACTGTGTCAGGTGTTGGAGCTAAAGGGAAGGAGAGCTTGGAGGCTGGCTGGGGAAGGACATCCATGACACAAGCACAGCTAGAAACGGAGGCCAGTGCTAGAAAAGAGAGAGCAGGCTGCATGGAGAGTGTGTACCATGGGGCTTGTGAGCTCACGAATAAGTGGGAGTAACTGGAGTGGGGAGATGGGGGAGAGAAGAGGGTCTTCCCATCAATGGGAATCACCTGTGCTTGGAGGCAGGTGCCATGAGAGGTCTCCACAGGAAGAAGGAGGCAGTGTGGTTGAAGGGCAGAGAGATGGGGCAGAACAGGCATCAGTCAGTTGGAGGGGTATGAATAGACTGATGGGAGGATTATGGGTGCCTTTGGAGGACTGAGAATTTGTTAGAAGATCAGTGCAGATTTCTATGGAGACAAATGCCAGGAACTGATAGGTCTTTGAAAGGTCACTCTGGCTGCCTTTTGGCAAAGGGGTTGGTAAAAGGCACTTGCAGGTGTGAACACACCAGGTGGGAGGTGAGTGCAGGAAATCAGGTGAGGGAGCATGGGAACTTGGTCCCGGGGTATATAAGGGAGAATAGACTTTAAGGAGTTCCACAAATTGGCACCAGCTGTGGCTTCATTACAGAGCTGGAAGGGGTGTGTCCTGGAGGTTACAGAAATTACATGAGAAAGGGAAGTCTTTTTAGATCTCTTTTTCAACTAGAGGAACTCTCACCTTATTGATAGAATTCCAGAGTGGGAACCAATGATATGAGGACATCTTTGAAATGTCTGAATATATTCTTCGACATCTTTGAAAGTGACGAGGAGACCTTGGCCTTAGGAGGCCTTGGCCCTCTTTGTAGCCAGAAAGATTTCACCTACAGATTTGGGTTCTCCCTTTTAAAGTCAAGGAGTCAGTCCTTCCAAAGGACACCTCCTATCATTTTACCCTCTCATCATACCTCACGTGCTGGCATCTCCAAGACCCTCTGTTCCAGGTTGAGAGTATCCACTTTGGCCGGGCTGGTCTTGCCAAGAACACCACCATAGGAAATCTAGAGCCTATAATGCTATTAATAACATCATCTAGGACTGTGTTTGCTGCCCTCATAGCCTCTTTCCACCATGACTCACTGAAGCTTTTAACACACTGTATCCATTAAGCTATAGTTCCCAAAGGTCATCTTCTCTAGTGCCATTAATTTTTAGGGGACCAGGCAAACCTTAAACTTGTCCCCCCTAATTGGACCCCTGTTCCCCCACAATCTATTTGAAAGCCTTTCACCATGATTCTTGAATGAGATCTGAGACCACTGCTGGTACCTAACACTTCTTGGCACCTTGTCTGTTAGGTTCTTGGAAGAGGAGATGGCTATGGAGGTGAGTGGGAATGGGAGTGGGAGGATTTCTCCCTTCTCTTTGCTTTTTGTGTTTTCAAATAATGGGTTTTGAGGGGGCGGGAAAGTTTAACCAGACCATTTATTTTCCATCTCCCATCGATAAAAAGTTTACCACTCCCCACTGGAAGAATTTATATCTTTCCTTTGAATCTACAGGAAAATCTCCCAAACCCAGACCACCACCATGTGGATTCAGCCATCTTCTGATTCACCTCCAGATTGTCTCCTCCTAACTGCTCAAGCCACAGGTTAAGGGCGAAATGTTCAATGCCCAAGCAGTTAAGTGGGGAACACGTTTATCTAAGCAATTGCATGCAGCTCTCTATCTGCATACAGGGGGTCTCTCCCAAGCCTTTCCAACCTCAGCAAAAGAAGACAAAGCCCCAGCAGTCTGGGGTATATATCATTCATTCATTCCTGTGTTCAACACTCATGGCGGATCCCCACCAAGACAGTGGGAGAGCAAGGACTGGAGAAATCCTGGAAGCTGAAGTCTGAGGAGGATTTCAAATTCAAGTCAGAGATGAAAGAAACATCTGGACTTGGTCCTCAGGTACATGCAGTATTCTGAACTGAGGCTAGAACCAGAGACCATTCTAATGAAAGGCCTCTACAGGTGGGCTCTCACAGGTGGGCCCCAACTCAGTTTCCTGTATATTCATTCATGAAATAGCTCTTTGGGTCAACATGCAGAAGAAAACCATTTCAGAAAACT
Organism: Mustela nivalis; assembly: GCF_964662115.1. Taxonomy (NCBI): domain Eukaryota; kingdom Metazoa; phylum Chordata; class Mammalia; order Carnivora; family Mustelidae; genus Mustela; species Mustela nivalis. Next base: position 820,276 of record NW_028136357.1, on the reverse strand, counting down.
GACAATGAGGAGAGTAAAGGGAAGCCAGAAGGCTTGTGAATGGGGAGAGAGGAGGAGCCAGGGCAGGAAACCAAGAATCCCTCCCTGCCCTCCTTGCTGCCAGGGAGGTCTGAGGGACTAGTTTCCACCTGGGATCCCAAGTCCAGAACAAAAGCAGCTGGGCCACGGCGGGGGAGGGAAGGGGGTCCTCAGCACGGGCGCATGGGGCTGCGGAAAGATGGGGGCTAGCGTGCCTGCTGGCGGGGGGCACCTCGCAAGGCGCTGTCCCCAGCCCGACCCCATGAGGACCCGGGTTTGGCGCAGCGTCCGGGGTGGTCCCGGTGCCCTGGGGTTCGCGGGAGGCTGGGCCTCCACAACCCCCTTCTTCGCCCCCAGGTCGGGTCCGCGCTTTCTGCTCCAGGTGAGGGCGCGGCGCGGTGTCACTTTACCCCTGTGCAGAGGGTGGTCCGGAGAAGCCTTGGGGCGGGGAGGGGCAGCAGGCAGCAGGAGCGGGACAGCGGAGCCTCACATGGGAGCGTACGGGCGGTGAGTCCGGTGGGTCCTGCAGTCCCGACTGGGCCGCAGCACAGCACCGCGGCGCTGCCTGCCCCTCCTCCGCCAGCCCCTCCACCTCCTCCCAGACTCTCAGCCACATCCTCTGTGAGCTCACTTCCAGCTTAGGCAATTAGCAAAGCGCCTTCTCACCGCCGCCCTCCACCCGCCCCCGCCCCCCTCCCTCCTGAGTCCTCCGTGAGCTCCCTTTTCGCTTTGGCAATTAGCAAAGCCCCTTCTCTGCCCTGCCCCCGCCCCCTCCCTCCTGAGGCCCCGCCCTGGCTGGGGCGCGGGGGAAGCCCCGGGGGCTACAAGCTTGACCAGCGCTGGCGCTGGGCAGCCTCCTAGCCTGGCTCCTTGAGCGGGTGTCCACCCGCGGCCTGGCTGCAAAAAGATCATCAGTCCTGTTAACCCTGGCTGCACTCTCCCGTCAGTTTGCTGGCTTCCAGATTGCGCCCAAAGCCAGGAACCAGCTTCCCCAACACAGGCCTGGGCTGAGATGCCTGCCCAGGATCTGTTTGAGCAGTCTACTCATCTCCAGGCAGGGATGGCACTTCCACATGGATGTTTGGGTTTTTTTATTGTTTTTTGGTCATTGGTTATTATTACATGACCTCCAGGGTAGGTGCTCCACAAAGGGAGTGAAAACAGGATGCATGATATACCCCTCACCTCCCATGCTGTCTTTCTCTTAAATAATAAGCACTGCTGAACTATCTTAGATTCTGTACCTTCTCTCCAGCCATGAACCTATCACTGTCTTTAACTCTTGAAAACTTCATTAGACAAATTAATGTGGTGAAGGAAGCAATATGAGAAAGCCTATTAATCTGATGAGCATGGAACTGAACAAACCCTATAGATACTTTCCCTTTGATTTCTAGCCTATCAATACCTACAGTGAGTCACATACACTCAAGATTATTGTTTTTATTGTATACTTCATATATTCATTGATTTTGGACTCGTTATCATTTCGTTGAAGTGTTAAACTATGGTAATAAACAAACTTTTAATTAACTTTTCCTCCTATGATACAAATATAACTTGCACTTGAGCTTTAGCTAATTTTATGTTCTAAAATTGCCAAAACAAAATGATCAAGGTTTCTAGATTATTTACTGTATTTTCTACTATATAATATTGTTCTATCTCTTCTGTATAAAGAAAATGAATGCTTGGGGCTCTTGGGTGGCTCAGTGTGTTAAAGCCTCTGCCTTCTGCTCAGGTCATGATCCCAGAGTCCTGGGATAGAGCCCCACATCAGGCTCTCTGCTCAGCAGGGACCCTGCTTCCCTTCCTTTCTCTCTGCCTGCCTCTCTGTCTACTTGTGATCTCTGTCTGTCAAATAAATAAATAAAATCTTTAAAAAAAGAAAATGAATGCGTGATAACTAAATGAATGCTTTACTGAACAAATTAAATATGGCAATAGCATTTTATTTTATCATGCTTCACATATTAAACAATAATATTATATCACTAGTCTACAAATAATCTACTCGCATAGTCATTTGGAAGCTTTTAGCAAAAGAATTCTTCCTCCTGATTGTAGTATAAAAGCCACAGAAATATACAGAAGACTCCTAGGATAGAAAGTTAAATCCAGTTATCCGTGATGCCTTGAGGAGGACCTGACCTATGTATGTCCTGGGATGCACTAGTAACTGTTACATGTGATAGGATTATATTTAATATATACAGTTTCATTTACTTCACAAAGGACATATAAATTTGAGAATAAAATATTTGATGAATCTATAAAGTCTATATCTATTTGTAACTAATGTGGTAGAATTAAGATGTTAATTTGAAAAAAAATTCATTGAACACATACACATATTCAATTGTTTTTATATATATAAACAGCATTATTTATTTATGTAAATAAATGCATTGTCAGTAAAATCCATTTACTTATCAATCATAAGGGTAATTTTAAGTACTAAGAATAAGAAATATGTGAAAAGATAAGTGTTCAAGAGTGCAGTTTGTGGTAATTAATACAATATGATAGGCTCATAAAAATGATATATTACTTGAACTTAAAAGCTTCTATAATTAAGCGATGACCACTTGAAATTTGTAATTAGTCTTGCTGCAGTTTTTCCTTGCACTTATTGCCCTTCCCCAGAAGTTCATTAAGAATTTCTGTGAATGTCCTTATGTTTAATCTCATTCATAGATTCCACTGCTGCTCACAAAACAAAGCCAAAAAGAGAGATAACTCTATGTGGCACTCCATCCACAAGCAATACATTCATAAATAATTAAAAAGCTCTCTACTTCATTTGTTACCCATTCAGCTGATAATTTAAATGAGTAACTGAGGCCATTTTATCAGCACTTTTAATAGAATGCGACTCAGAAACTTCACAGTGTTATTTAAGAAGAAATGCTCACGTGTTAAGGTTTTTATTTTTTTAAATCAACAAAATAATTTTCAAATATTAAAAGCAAATGTCTCCTTTTCCTCCAAGTTTCCTTGCTATGTCAAAGTTACAAATAAATACATTAAAATCGTATTTTGAGTAGTAGATAAAAACAAAAGTTTTGAAACTGTGGGTTGAGTGTCTGGGTTAACTTGTATAAATATCTGAACTCAATGTATTTAGACTTTATTAGATTTTTTTTTTTAGACTATTTAAAAATACATGCTGAGATAATGACAACATTATTTTATTCACTTTAATAAATAAATTATTTTATTTAATTATGTTTAGATATTTATTAAATTAATGATTTAATATTTAATAATCTAAATTTGAAATATTTTAAATTCTAAAAATATTTATTTAATTAAATTGATATATTTAATATAAATATTTAATAAATTATTTAACCATTATTATAATTATGCAATACATTATGTATTGTGTAATAATTGCATTTTAATAAATAAATAAATGTATTATTTACATTATTTTATTATATTTTATTTCGTTGACAAAGAGAGGGAGAACGCAAACAAAGGGAGCTGCAGGCAAAAGGAGAGGGAGAAGTAGGCTCCCAGCTGAGTAGAAAGTTCAACCTGGGGTTCCATCCCACGACCCTGGGATCACCACCAGAGTCGAAGGCAGATGCTTAAGTGACTGAGCCATCCAGATGCCCAAGGCTTTGTATTCTTCGCTTCTAAATATTGATGCACCTTCATCTCTGGAGTTAGTAAATTGATGTTGAGAATTCATATCAAAGAATTGATAGTAGCTGTTAAACAGAAACATGTAATTTAGGGGAAAAAAAAGAACAGAAGGAAGAGAAAGGCCAAAAGTCAAAAGCACATTAATATAAAATTTAATTAGATAAAAAAGCTGATATTCCTGAAGGGGGCTAATAAAAGAGCTGCAAAGAGCTGATAGGATTAGGAAAATTGTCCGCTCCTGGTCATTTCATAATTTTAAACTATTCCTTATTAATAAATATACTTAGTTCCAGAAACACAAGCACATAAGAACATTTCCACCAAGTTTCCTCTAACAGCATTTACAAATTAGACGTTCAAACAATGCAGTTCATTACATGTTGCATCTGTATCTTAAAGTTTAAACACATTCTGTGACACATTTTCCAACAATTAAAATTAAAAAATATATATATACATATATATCTATGTATATATATATATACCTTATCCCTAAATGGAAAAAATATATATATAGAGAGAGAAACCTTATCCCTAAATGAAACCTTTCTTTGTTTATTAGATTAAATAGGTAAATTAGCAACAACAACAACAAACAGCTAATATTATAGAGGTAGGAACAATTTACCTTTTCATTCATTGCTATTTTCTAAAAATTCCTATTTTATTTTTTTCTCAAGTCTGTCATAATAATTTTCTAAATCTCCTGCCTTATTCAATTTTTTTCTTTTAGTGGAAATCTCTATTTCATATTTATTTTCTCTTCCTCCACTCTTTGCTCTAATAATTCAATGTATTATTAGATTTTCTGTTTTTCTCTTTATCCAGATATATCTTTTCTTTCTTTTTTTCTTTTTTAAATAATTTGATTTGCTGGCATTTTACATCAGTACATGCTTTCTTATGGATGTTAGAAATGTCTGTGGAACTACTAGAAGAATAAACTTTTTTACCTTTAAGAAGTTTACAGTCTAGAGTGCCTGGGTGGCTCAGTTGGTTAAGTGTCTTCCTTCAGCTTAGGTCATGATGCCAGGGTACTAGGATCCAGTCCTGCATCAGCTGCCTGCTCAGCAAGGAGTCTGGTTCTTCCTCTCCCTCTGCCCCTCCCTCTCTCTCTCTAATAAATAAATAAAATCTTTAAAAAAAAGACTTACTGAAATCTGAGACTGAATTACTAAATTCAGTCTTAATAGAAGACAGCTAAACAAAGCAATAATCACAACTGGAAAATTTAGCGAGATCATGGTTTAACATTTTTGGTTGACACAGGACCTCTTTCAGTAACAACTTTCCCTAAATATCAATTTCTTTTTAAGGCAAAAAATTTTGACAAGAAATCCAGATCCTTCTGATCATTTTCATATCAATTTAAGGTGACATCCTCAGAGTATATAATCAAATATGTAATTATTCTATCTGTTGCCTTGTATATTGCCTGTATCTTTTTCAGACTCAAAGTTCCATTGAGGTAGAGTTTTTTTTTTTTTAAGCAGAGATTTTTAAAGTGTTTGATATATACAAGATGCTTAATAAGTGTTTACAAAGCCTATGTATTACAGAATCTTTAAACAGGCTTTAAAATAATGTAGGTGATATTAGTGGTCATATCAAACAATTTTTAGGTTTCAGTCATGTAAATAACTACATTTCTCAGAGACAGAGAAATATACAAATGGTCTGGGTCCAGTAGGATAATGCTAGCATGTGTTGTAAATTCTTTTATATGACCTTATTCTTGCAAGAATTGGTTATGTGGCAGAAAAAAAGGTATCACTATCTTATACTTTATTATTTAAAGAGATTTATGGAAGTCTTAATTTCTTACACTACCCCTTTGTTTCAGTGGACCCAATTTCCGTGGTAATGGTGAGAGGAAAGTAGGCAATTTAGGCAGCAGCAAAAATCTCCTACAAGGCACTATAAAATAAGGCTTGTTCTAGATCATGGGTCTGTCCAAAGGGGAATGTTAAGGGGTAGAATGGATGATGGATGCATTGTGGACTTATAACTTTAAGATTAATACTGTTATGCCCCTATAATGGGTCTATGATTAAAGGAGCGAGACTGATGTAAAGCAAAGGTCAAGCAAAGCTTTATTTCATGCCAAGCATCAAGAATCTAACCAAACGTTCGGGGCCACACCTCTTATGAGAGAAGGAAACCCTTTGCTGTTTCACAGTCTAGCTTTTAAGGGCAAAGGCCATGCAGTCAGGCCTGGCCACGCACAGGTGACCAATGAGATTTTAACACACACAGGAAACTCCACAGTGAGGCTAGGTGACCAATTGAGGTTCAATTTACCCTAGTATAGACATTTGACCCAGCCTATTACACCTTGATTAGGATTGGTGCCAAAAAGGTTCCCAAAGAGCAGAGGAGTGGGGCATACTCCTTAGTATCTAGGGAGACAATATGCAAACACCGCGCCCCCCCTCTGCTCATTGATGTCTCCACCTGGCCTGACCCACCCTTGTATATGGGCTTTGTTACCTGGAGCTGATTTCCAGGACTTGTTTTTAAGTGAATCCCCTGGGGGAAGGGGAGCAAGGACAGTTTAAGGGTTAACCTCAATGAAAGCCTCTTGCTAAAATATAAAAATATAAAATAGGTCCTTACATTACAACAACTCAGTAGGGAAAGTCCCAGTGTGGTGATAAAAGAAGTGAGGTAACTTGCATTGCACATTTTTTTTTAAAACGTGTAAGTTGTATTTTTCCGTGCCATGACATCATACTTTATCTTCATCTCTGTCTACTTGTTTAAAACTAGTTAAAAAAACTCAACAATTTTTTAAAAAATATTTTATTTATTTATTTAAGAGCAAAAGCCAGAGAGAGAGAGAGAGAGCATGAGCAATATGGGGCTCGATGCCAGGACTCTTGAGATCCTGATCTGAACCAAAGGCAGACACTTAACTGACTAAGCAAATGAGACTCCCACAAACTCAACAATTTTATAAAATTTTTATTTGTTGGGGTGCCTGGCTGGAACAGTCAGTAAAATATGTAAATCTTGATCGTGGGGTTGTACGTTTGAAATCCACCTTGGGTGTAGAGGTTTTATTTAAAAATAAAATCTTTAAAAATTTTTTTTTCATTTTTTTATTTAAGCCATTGTATGGCAGTGTTGATCACTATATTGTACACCTGAAAGTAATATTAACCTTATTTTAACTAACTACAATTTAAATAAAAACTTTAAAAATAAAATAAAAATAATAATCATAAAAATAAAAAAGAGGAAAAATTATTTGGCAGGCAATTTTCTTAATTGCATTATTATTTATTATTATCATAGTCTGTGTGTGTCGGTGGGAAGTGGCTGGTATTACAGTGAGTTCCATATCTGTGTTACACTGAGGTCCATGTCTGTAGTCAGTCTTTTTTTTCTTTTAGTTTATTTTCAGGGATCCAAAATTCATTGTTTATGCACCACACCCAGTGCTTCATGTAATAAATTCCCTCCTTAATACCCACCACTGGGCTCACCCAACCACCTGCCACCCTCCTCTTCAAGACCCTCAGTTTGTTTCTCAGAGTCCACAGTCTCTCATGGTTTGTCTCTCCCTCCGATTTCCCCCAGCACACTTCTCTCCATCTCCCAGTGTCCTCCACGTTATTCCTTATGTATTGAGTCTTATAAAAACTTTTATTTCTTTCCCTATTCTGCTTTGCATATGCTTACCTTAGATGTTAAAATGTTATAAACCTCTCCTGCCTGGTCCATTTTCTCTCTATTCTCTTATGATTTCTCATGCTCTCCCTGCCAACCCCACATGCCTTACAATATCTGGATATGACTAATTTCTTCCTGAGCTACTTTATTCTACTCTGCCATATGGTTGCCCTTCCCTCTTCTGTACCATAACTTCTATCCCCTGCATTTGTGCTTTAACAATACCTAATTCTTTTCACTGCATCTGTATCTTTGAGGTCAATACTCAGTAGTGCAATCGCTGGGTCATAGGCTAGCTCTATTTTACTGGAAAGAAGGGCCATATGCACCCCAGTGTTCATAGCAGCAATGTCCACTATAGCCATTCTGTTGAAAGAGTCAAGATCCCCTACAACAGACAAACGGATAAAGAAGATGTGATCCAAGGATACAATGGAATATCACTCAGCCATCAGAAAGGATGAATACCCAACTTTTGCATCAACATGGATGGGACTGTAGGAGATTATGTTAAGTGAAATAAGTCAAGCAGTGAAAGTCAATCATCATATGGTTTCACTTATTTGTGGAACCTAAGGAATAGCATGGAGGACATTAGGAGAAGGAAAGGAAAAATGAAGTGGGGGTATTGGAGAGGGAAATGAAACATGAAAAACTATGGACTCCAAGAAACAAACTGAGGGTTTTAAAGATGAGAAGGATGTGGGGATGGGTGAGCCTGGTGATGGGTATTAAGGAGGGCACATATTGCATGGGGCACTGGGTGTTTTACACAAACAATGAATCATGGAACACTACTTCAAAAACTAATGATGTATTGTATGGTAACTAACATAACATAATTTAAAAAAAAAAAAGGAGGGGGACAATACCTAACACTCAATCTTTGCTAGTTTCTTGTTTACCTCCTTTTAAGAGTAAGCTCATTAGTGTTTTTTTTTTTTGGTTTTTTTTTTTTTTTTGTCTCAACTAAAAGAAGAAAAATAATACACATTATTTTGAAAACTTTTTGAACAGTGTACAAACGTTAGTCAAGTCCACAATGTCTCATCTCTTCTTCCTCCTAACATGGCTAAGTTGAAAAACCCTTTATCTGGGAAAAGATCATTGTCCAGCCACCTTGTGTAAGATTTTGGCTTTAGGTTAGATTATCCTTTCTTTCCTTTTCTGAAAATAAGTTGAAAATATTAATAGCCTCAGTTTTTCTTCCAAAATATGACTGCTTCTTTACCAAGTGCAAAAGCAACCCATTTTGACCATAGTAAACAGCTTGGACCTACTTTTTTTGGCTCACTGTTTTAGTGAGACAAGTGGAGTGAAGATGACACACCATTTCCAAATGTATTAATAATTGGTAGACCATACTTCTAAATTGAAGATTTGTTGCCATTAAACTACGACCAGACTCGCTATAATTACAGAGGTAAATTCTTTATATTTACTATATTTGAAATTACCATATAATACCAAAATAAAATTATGATTATGTGAAGAGTCTGTAATATTAAGAAGATGACTTTGAAATGATTGCTTATCTAAATGAAATTTCCCATTTTATAATCTTGTATAAGCTTCTGTTGTCATTTCCTATTTAAAATCTATTAGAAGGCACTCTTATTTTCCCTTAAGTGGGAAGTCAAATGTGGAACAAATTCATCCCAAAGGAACTGATTCTATGTTCCACTGAAGACAAGGTGGCTTCCATGTGGCATTTTGCCTCTTGCATATTGTTCATCTCCTACAACAAATGGGGGTATGCTCTTTAGTAAACTAATTCAACTCAATTAGAGACATTGTCTTCAAGGGATAACATCATAGAGACTAGAATCAGAATCATACTTTTGGGAAAATTGGGCCCAGGATTTTTGTTTTGTTTTGTTTTAAGATTTTATTTATTTATTTGACAGACAGAGACCACAAGTAAGCAAATAGCGGGGGGGGGGGGGGGGAAGCAGGCTCCCTGCTGAACAGAGAGCCTGAGAGCCTGATGCAGAGCTCGATCCCAGGGCTCTGAGATCATGGCCTGAGCCGAAGGCAGAGGCTTAACCCACTGAGCTACACAGGTGCCCCTGGGCCCAGGTTTTGATGGCTTCTTTCCTCAATCTTATAAAACCTATTTGAACTCTACTGGATGCCAGAACTGCTTAAAAATATTTGGTCCCTTGTAATTTTAACCTTCCAGTATTCAATGCACCTGATCCATGTAATATCCTATAGTATTTTTGTCAAATGAAGACTCTCAAAGTGTGTTTCTTGGGAGACACTTTTCAATTGGTTGCTTACATTTCTGCATTTATTATTTGTTCTAGGCCATCCTTTGAAGATGGTTGTATTGAATAGACTTGGAAGACAGAAATAGTATCTTTTTTTTTAACTTAACCTGTTGTGTTTGCAAATATTATCTGCCTCTGTTTTGATTCTTCTTGTGGGAACTGAGGCTCAGTACTGATATATAACTCCCATCCCTACACACACACAAACACACACACACACACACAAACACACACACACACACACAAATAATGTTAATATTCTGGCTACCTCTATTGCTGTGAATAATAAACTATATTATTTCTGAAACATGAGTCTGCGTCTTCTATCAATACCCAAGAAACTACGGCAGACTCATACACCAGCTTTCAAATAAGGGAAAATAATCTCAGATGCTTTATATTTTTTGATAGTGTTACCTACTTCTGAACATATGACTGAGCACATATAAAGCTGGAGCCATGACCATTTAGAGCTTCTTCTGTGGAAGAACTATGCATTCACTAGTAAACAATAGTAGTTTCATCTTTTTTTTTTTTTCCTCCTGGACACCATTTCCTCTCTCAAACTGTTGCTCAAATTGGATGGAGTCTAAGGTCCTTTGAGGAAATTTTTGTTTAATGATTCAAAATAAAATAGGAAGAGTCTAAAGTGCTAAAAATACTTCTAGATAAAAGGTATAAGATCATGCCAGAAAGGATAGTAATTTTATCTAACAACTGCCTGTTCACCCCTTATTTGTTCATTAACTAATCTCCAAATTCCTGACTAAATCCCTTTTGTAAGCCAGAATGTGAGCTAAAAACTGGGATTTTAAAAAATGTTCATTTGAAATCCAGTTAGTTAACATATATGGTTGTATTAGATTCATGTGTACAATATAACATATAGCACTCAGTGCTCATCATGACAAGTGCTCTAATTAACCCCCATCACTTATTTAATCCATCACTCCTTTCAGATCCCGTCAAGTAACCATCAGTTTATTCTCCGTAATGAAATGTCTGTTTTTTGCTTTGTTTCTCTTTCTATGTCTTATTATTGCCCCTTTGCTTGTTTGTTTTGTTTCTTTTATTCCATATATGAGTAAAGGTATTTGTCTTTCTCTGACTGACTTATTTCACTTTTAGCATTATACTGTCTAGTTCCAGCCATGTTATTGCAAATGGCAAGATTTCAGTCTTTTTTATGGCAGAATAATATTCCATTGTATATACATACCACTTATTCTTTATTTATTCATCAATTGATGGATAATGGGCGCTTTCCATATCTTAGCTTTATAAATAATGCTGCTATAAATATAGGGGTGCTAGCATCCCTTTGAATAAGTTTTCTTATATTCATTGGGTAAATACACACCAACAGGTTTGTTGGATCAAAAAGGACTTCTATTTTTAAATTTTATGGAAATTCCATACTGTTTTCAAATATGGCTGTATCAGTTTGCATCACCACCAACAGTTCACAATTGTTACTTTTTCTTTTTTTTTTTAAGATTTTATTCATTTGACAGAGAGAGATCACAAGTAGAGAGAGAGAGAGGAGGGAGCAGGCTCCATGCCTGGCAGAGAGCCCGATGTGGGACTTGATCCCAGGACCCTGAGATCATGGCCTGAGCTGAAGGCAGAGGCTTAACCCACTGAGCCACCCAGGCAGCCCCCACAAGTGTTACTTTTTCACATCCTCTCCAACACCTTTTGTTTCTTGTAGTGTTAATTTTAGCCATTCTGACAGGTGTGAGGTGGTATCTCTTTCTAGTTTTGCTTTGCAATTTCCTGATGATACATGATGATGGACATCTTTTCATGTATCTACTGAACATTTGAATGTGTTCTTTGGGGAAACACTTGTTCATGTCTTCTATCCATGTTTTTATTGGATTATTTGTTTTTGGATGTTGACTAAAAACTGGATATTAAGTAACACACAAGACAGGTTTCCTTGAGCTTAAATTTTATTTGCATGAGTATCATTAACAGGAAAAAATATGCATATGGGTATGTACAAGTGTGTTTATGTATACATCTATCTATCTATCCTCTATCCCATGTCTTCTAATTGTGGTAAATCCTGTAAGGTGGGGAATGGGATAGTCTGAAGAAATATGCTTCTGGATATGCTGGGTAAGCAAATTTAATTGCACTCAGATGCATTGGATATAAGTGAATCACTCAAATGAGTTATTTAATATTATATAGAAACAAATTAAAAGTTTATGTAGTTGAAAATAATAGGTAGTTAAAATAATTTTTTTGTTTGTTGTTTTTGTGTCTTTTTTTGTTTATATATACTATGGTGTGAATGTTTATGTCTCCCAAAATCATATTATGAAATCTAACTCTGTAAGTGCTAGTATTAAAACATAGGGGCCTTTGGGAGGTGATTAGGTCATAAGTGGGATTACAGTCCTTTTAAAGGAGACCCCAGAGAGTTCTCTTGCTTCATTCATCATGTACGTTTACAGTGAGAAGATAGCCATCTATGAGGAAGTGGGCTCTCCCTGGATCTGCCCATTCCTTAATCTTGAACTTCTCCGTTCTAGAACTGTGAGAAATAAATTCCTGTTCTTTATAAGCTATTAAGTCTATATCATGTCCGTTATAGCAGCCTGCATGCAGAAGGACACTATGACCTAAATTGAGAGCAATAAATATAAAGTTTCAGTAAAGTCAGTTGGTACAATGTTTTTTTTTTTTTTTAATTAGAGAAGACATGCTGCTTCATGTTAAACCTTGATATTGTATATGTTTCTTGAAGGGCCACTTCTTACTCCTTTGTGTGTTTTCCACAAAGTCCAGGATGATGCCTTACATAAAGGTAATATTTTATAAATACTGTTGGAAATATATACTTCTCTAAAATCTTATTTTGCCTACAGATTACTTGGATCCACTTTGTCTTGTGTAGAATATTTGAAATATATTAAGAACAGAATGTCTCTCTAAATAACATTTAGAATCATCATTAGTTTATGACTCCTGACTGATTTGTTTACGCAGTGATACTTACTGCAAGAACACTGAAGTTTGTAATATAATTTTGAATTAATCACCAAGCTAGTTTATTTTAACTTATGAAAAAATAATTTCTCATGTTGGTTTAATTCTGCTCTTATGTTATGGTCATGACATTTTCATTAAAATAAAGTAGAAAATAGAAGTAAATAATAAATGAAAAATAAAAATTAAAAAATAAAAAAATAAAAGCAAATCTCTTGTGAAATGTTAAACTTTTCTTACTTATTTTGTTTTGCTTTTCTTCTACCATGCTGGCAAAGCTGTATATTGCAGATAGGTACAATTTTCTAGGTGCTAGGTTTGTTACTTTTGCTAAAATTTTCAAAATATAAGGAGTTGAATAGTCATGGATTGTTTATTAAACTCCTTATCTACACATATAAAAATAAAACAATGATGGTGACCTGGGTATTTCTAAAATTGTATTCTGTTTTTCCATATTATGGTTTACAATGTAATTAATAAAGATTCTGCATATATTAACATCCATCCCCTTCTATCTCATCTGTATGTCCATACAGAGCATGTATGATTTCTATTCATTGCTATGTTGTGGTGAAGAGATTGTCTGAAGTAGCCTATATTTATGCAGGTAGATCTTAAGCTACGGTGCTCTTGTTTATTTGCTTGTTCGTGATCAGTATGTTTGAAAGATGGTAACTATTGCATCAGGTGTGACGATTAAAAAATATTATTGGTGCCTGATACACTGTGATAAAATAGGTAAGTCAATTCATAATTTGTTAATTAAATTAGAAAAGAAATTCCTTTGGATTTGTTCTTTATTAAGAGTTTTTTTTTTTTAACGAATGCCTTGGGATGTTTTTTGTGTAATATATATCACATGCCTCAACCTTTAAATTTGAATGTAGAAAAGAGTTATCAGAATGAGCCTAGAAAATATTGTTATGGGGGCGCCTGGGTGGCTCAGGGGGTTAAGCCGCTGCCTTCGGCTCAGGTCATAATCTCAGAGTCCTGGGATTGAGTCCCACATTGGGCTCTCTGCTCAGCAGGGTGCCTGCTTCTTCCTCTCTCTCTGCCTGCCTCTCTGCCTACTTGTGATCTCTCTCTGTCAAATAAATAAATAAAATTTTTAAAAAAAAGAAAACATTGTTTTGAAATATTTTTGTTCTGTTGTATTATGTTAACTTAGGAAATAATGGTAGTTATTTTTATTAGCATTTCCTACTTTCCACATGCCCTTACAGATGAGATATCATGTTTTTCCTACTCTTTTTATCGTGGTTGTTATATTCTTCATGATCAATAACAATCAATGAAAATTCCTAACATTAATTTTCTTTGGGAAAGTGATATTTTAGCAGGAATCCATGACCTAAAATTTTAGCTGTTGTTCTTCCAGGAGATGAGACTATCAATGTTCCCGAAATTTCAAGAAATAGAACTTATTAATTGTGTTGGTTGATGTTTATTGTCTCTGAACTTAGAGGTGCATAATTCAATTTAAAATTTATTTTGGGGGCGCCTGGGTGGCTCAGTGGGTTAAAGCCTCTGCCTTTGGCTCAGGTCATGATCCCAGGGTCCTGGGATCGAGCCCCGCATCGGGCTCTCTGCCTAGCAGGGAGCCTGCTTCCTCTTCCCTCTCTCTCTGCCTGCCTCTCTGCCTACTTGTGATCTCTATCTGTCAAATAAAATAAATAAAATCTTAAAAAAACCGGAGTGGACATTATGGGGGTGCTTATCTGAAATTGAGGGACATTATAAAAAAATAAAAAATAAAATTTATTTTGAATTGAAAACAAGATCTTACTGAAGTTTAGGCATCCCACTTTATATCAGGCCTCCAGTACATTCTAATTTATTTATAGAAAATATCATAAACATGAATGACACTTTTCCTATTGCATTTATATGAAACTGCAATGACTCAAAGATGTCAGATTTGAAAAGCACTACCTTTCTATAATTTCTGTTTCCTAGGAGGAATGGATATACCATTTTAGCTCAATTATCCAACAGTATTCAAAACCACCATGAATTTTAAAACATAGTTATTACACCCTAAAAATCAAGTATGAAAATGTATAAACAACCAAATCTCTATCTGTAAATGAAATACTCCCACACAGACGGGTTTTAAAACTTTCTAACTTAAGGAATTTGATAGCACAGACTCAGGGTAGTAGTTTCAGTGCCTACAGTATACTTTCAGGGAGAGAGTAATGTAAGCTCTGAGTCACTTTCTGCCTAGAGATGACCTAATAGTGGTTCTGGCATTGTTTGTTTGTTTTTGAAAATACGTTCCTGGGCGTCATTCAGAAAATGCAGATTTTGGCATCTATATAAATTAAGGATGATCTTTTTGAACTTTTGTCTTTCATTACATCAAATTAACATAATTGTACAGAAATTCCACTAAATTAAGCATTGTTAGGAAATGTGTAAATTGGAGCTACTCAAATTAGTTGCTCTTTGAACTATGTGCTGTTGGTTCAGGATTAGATAAGGATTTTGAAGGCAAACCTAAATCATTGCTTCCTTTTTTGAGAGATTCTCAGCATATTTTCTTAAAATTAGCTGAAATAAACAATGTGTTTAGTCGCAAAGTGATTTGCATTTTTGCACAAACTCCCTATCTCCTTGAGAATTATAACAGATATTTCATGAAACATCATTGATCTTTACTTTGTTACACTGCTGTAAAGTACATTTAGAGTTGCCAGTTAAAGGTGTTAGTGTTGAGATGAAATGTCATGCATTTTTCTTCACTTCCATGCAAATGAACACAGTAAATTATTAAGACACAATGAAGAAAAAAAAAATTGACAATGAGTTCCAGATTTTAAAAATCACTTGCCATTCAATCCAAATTGTGAGTTTGATCAGTTACCGAACACTTTATAATGCACCCCCGGTAATTTTACAGAGATTACTTTTTTCTTACCAATTCTTGATTATTCTGTCTTGCAATGCAGAGAAAGCTAACTAATTTAAAATAAACTTCCGTTAATTTTGATTGTTATAAACTTAAAATTGACTAATTTCCATATACAGAGTTTAAAATGTTCACAATTTACATTAAATATATATTCTGTGTATACCTTGGAAAAATTATACTGAAAATTGAAATTAAAATGATGTTGTATATAGCTGCAAGAAGCCGCCTGTCCCATTTCATCTTACTATATAAGTTGTGTCAGGTAATTTATAAAATCCCTGCTGCATAACAAATCTATTTTTTGTTGGAATGGGTAGTAATGTTTCTTCTTATTTCGAAATAAGAGTTGGTCTATGAGTGCCTCTGCAACTGTATTTTTCCTAAGTGGCTTCATGGTCCTGAACTGAGAAAGCTCAGAGCATTAAACATCAAAGTAATATATTTTGACACAATTAGACATCAAGGAAATGCAATTAAAATGACACTGAGAGGGCGCCTGGGTGGCTCAGTGGGTTAAGCCGCTGCCTTCGGCTCAGGTCATGATCTCAGGGTCCTGGGATCGAGTCCCGCATCGGGCTCTCTGCTCAGCAGGGAGCCTGCTTCCCCCTCTCTCTCTCTGCCTGCCTCTCCATCTACTTGTGATTTCTCTCTGTCAAATAAACAAATAAAATCTTTAAAAAAAAATGACACTGAGATATCACTACACACTTACCAGAATGGCTAAAATAAAATATAATGACAAGCCCAAAAGAAAAAAATATACCATTTGATGATACACAATGGCAAGTTGTACCATAACTTAACCATCTCAGACTAGTGTAGTGTTAAATTTGTTTTTCTAAGCCATGTTTTGGGTCACTTACCACTTTTCAAGGATATAAAGTGCTATCATTTTACTTAAAACTGTGAAATTTGGTCAGATTTAAATTTCAATTTATGTTAAAACATTCTGTAAACTGTGTTAGACTTTGACATTTGTTCCCTCAGTTCAGTGAATAACACTATATCATATTCTGAAAAATACGCTAATTTTTTATTATTTTGAAAAATATCCCTTTTTCCTCTTATGGTTATTATGAATATGAATTAATAGTAGAATTTGATATGGTCCAGTATGACCATAAATACTTTATTGTATATTATCAAATTTAATAATGAATATAATGTACTTCTTTGGACAATTTTTAAAGACCAGTCTACTCTTAAAACAAAAAAAATGGAGATGCACTTCTTTAGTTCACACAAATTTCATTTTATTATATATGACCTCAGATAAATTTCAACAAATCATAATTTATTAAAATCATGTCTACTTAAAAATCTCATAGAAGAGTTAAACCATCAAAAATAAAAATAAACACACACAACACACACACATCACCCATGTATTGGCAAATCACAATTGCTGTAACAATACATTAGGCATTCCACAGTTAAGGGCTATCAAAATTTCCATCAGTGACAAAAAGATTTGTATCCAAATGGACTGATTTTCCAGAATCCAAGAAAAAGTCTCCTAGGATTTATTTAAAGATAAATATTTGAACAAATACTTCTTAAATTTAGGAAATTCAGAACATACGATTAAAGAATATTTGCAGTGCAGACTATATTCAATCCTTCCTTCAAAATGTGCCTTTGAGTACATAATTCTGTTTTCTCGATCTAAATTGAGCTGTCTTCCAAGGAAGTTTTCCAAAATGTGTGTCTCTGTGTGATAAATGTTCTAAGACCTAACATGCTTCATTGTATTTTTACTGTGCTCTCAAATTTAATCAATAATTTGGATTGATGTATAATACCTAGTTTCAAATATCTTTTCCATCTATAAAAACTCCCAGCTGTCTCTTTATATGCTATTACTATTGAGAATTGTGCTGTCAGTATTATTCTTGTACATTTTAGGTGATCTGTTCTTCTCTTGGTCATCATTTATGCTCTTCTCTGTTTTTGATATTCTTAAAACTCACCATAATGTATACGAGTGGTTTTTAGTGTGTGTAGTTTTTGTTTTGTTTTGTTTCTGATATCTCATGTTTGGCATCATTTTAAGTCTGGTATCTTTTATCTTTCTTTAATTCTCCAAAATTTATCTCAGTACTTATTTAAATATTTTATTTTTTTTTTTTTCTCTTCTGCTGTATTTGGGCAGAAGTCATTAATTTGTTTGTTTTTCCCAACTCATTTATTCATTTTACAGCTATATTCATCTTAGTCTCCATTTATTGTATTCTTTATTTCAACAATTTTCACTTAATTTATATTCACAGTATAGTATCTTTCTTTTCCTTGTATATGTATATCATTATTTTATCATATACTTTTAAGCTATTTTTAAAAATATTTTATTTATTTATTTGACAGTGAGAGATCACAAGTAGGCAGAGAGGTGGGCAGAGAGAGAGGAAGAGAAGCAGGCTACCTGCTGAGCAGAAAGCCCGATGTGGGGCTTGATCCCAGGACCCTGAGATCATGACCTGAACGGAAGGCAGCGGCTTAACCCACTGAGCCACCCAGGCGCTCCTTTTAAGCTATTTTTTAAAAGTACAGTCATTCTTTTTTTTTTTTAAGATTTTATTTATTTATTTATTTGACAGAGAGAGATCACAAGTAGACAGAGGGCAGGCAGAGAGAGAGAGAGGGAAGCAGACTCCCTGCTGAGCAGAGAGCCTGATGCAGGACTTGATCCCAGGACCCTGAGATTATGACCTGAGCTGAAGGCAGTGGCTTAATCCACTGTGCCACCTAGGCGCCCCTAAGCTATTTTTTTAATTCCTGTTCCAATAACACTTGGATTGGCATATAAAGTTAACCACATCATATTTTTTAGGTAAGTAATTGTACTTTTTATGTGCATAGTGATTTTGGTCCATGAGTTCAGCTCTTCTTAGGATCATCAAATCTCTGTAAAGTCTGGGTATGCTAGGATTTTCTAAGCAACAATAAAATACATTGAAACCTGGTAGCTTAATTATAATAATGTTTTCTTTCTCAATCATTCATAATAGTATTCCATTCTGAGTAGCTTCCTTCTATTTTGCAGCTTTAGTGTTTGGAAAAACTTGAAATGTGATATTACTGTGATAATGTGAATTAGTCAGGGTTTTTCAGAGAATCGGGAAGAGAAAAAAAGGAAGATATTCCCCAGGGCCAACTCTAGAAGTGACTATTAAAACATCTGTCCAAATTCAATTGAACAAAACTCAGAAATGCCATCTCCAGTGAAATACAAAAAAGATTATATATAGTTCTGGGCACACACATCTCATTTGACCCAATGATGTATATCAATGAAAGACTGAAGGCCAATCACCACTCCATGGGAGAATTTAAAAATAAATTTACTAATGAGGCCAAGAATTCAGAATCACCAATACTTCAGAACTAATAATAACTGCCTTCACTTGATTTTATTCTATAAGATAAATCCTATGATCAAGTTTCAATTTTAAATTCTTACAATTTTAAATTCTTAAATCCTTATGAAGAAGCATCATTTGGAGGGAGCAGTTTTCATAATTTATCATCCATCAGCTTTTTTTTAAAGATTTTATTTATTTATTGGACACAGAGAGAGAGAAAGAGAGAGAGAGAGAGATCACAAGTAAGCAGAGAGGCAGGCAAGCAGGGAGGGAAGCAGGCTTCTTTTTGAGCAGAGCCCGATGTGGGGCTGGATCCCAGGACCCAGAGACCATGACTTGAGATGAAGGCAGAGGCTTAACCCACCACCCACGTGATGAGAGAGCCACTCAGGTGCCCCTCATCCATCAGTCTTAATTGATTGGAGGAAAATGTGTGGAGGAATAATGCCTTAGGGAGCTAATCTCTCTAAAGAATTTTCAAGTCTTTACCCCTTCAAGGTTTTTGTAAAGTTCTGATAGCCTCTAAACATCTAGTGGATTTCTACAGTGACAGGCCTGTTAAAACCTGTCTTCAAACCAGGAATAGAGCTTGAAACATACCAGTCAAGGGCAACTTTGAGTCTTTTAAGGAATTTATCATCATTTCTTTCTTTTTGGTTAATATCTGAAATAGTTCCATATTACACTGGCATAATTTCTCCAGAGCTGACTTTGAAGGAGGCATTCAGTTCCAGCTAGTTCCATATTTTGGCAAGAACTATACTTCTATATTAAAAAAAAAACATATTTTAGGGCACCTGGGTGGCTCAGTGGGTTAAAATCTCTTCCTTCGGCTCAGGTCATGATTCCAGGTTCCTGGGATTGAGTCCTACAGTGGGCTCTCTTCTCAGCTGGGAGCATGCTTCCATTCCTCTCTCTCTGGCTGCCTCTCTGCCTTCCTATGATCTCTGTCAAGTAAATAAATAAAATTTTTAAAAAAACATATTTTATACCAGTTATCCATGTTTATTAACTAAGATATCACAATACAAATAATACAAACAGTTGCTCTTTATTAATACCTTCAACCAAGATCAAAAAATATGTCATATTTTCTCCAAAAATTTTATATCATCTGATAGGTCAGATATATATATAAAATTACTTTTAAAGTTTTAAAAATATCAGCAAATATTTTCATTTAAATGCAAATTTGAAAAAAAATCTACTTTTCCAAACACGACTTTTTATCCTATTTATTTTGAATTTTGTCAACAACTGATAAAATGTTTAGCGAGACTATAAATGTTAGATCGAAAAAAATGATTAATAGATGTAGGTTCAAATTATTATGTTCCATTAAAAATGATTTAGTCTTTGATGAACATCTGTTTGGTAATATGTTGATCCAGATATAGTAAATTAAAGACATATATTAAATTATAGGGAAATGACATCTTTCGTTCCATTATGAGTAGAGCTTTTAAAATGCTATTTGTCACAACCTGTCATCTTGTCATTATGTAGCATTATGTAGCAATTAAAAAATGTATACTCTTCACTTAGAAGTCTTTTAGAAATCTAAAATATGACTTTCTATGGTTTGTGTCTCCATATTGCTTTATTGCCAGTTAAAACAAATCCACATGCTTTGATTCAAAGGTAATAAATTCCTCTTATTTGGAAAAAGGATGTTTATTTTTGTTCTCTCACCCTTAGCAGGTGGTTTCATTTTAGCACACTTCAGAGTTATAATTTCATGCTTATTAAAAATATTTATTTTGATCTACATAGATGAATGAAACTTTTATTTTATTAAATTATTTGCCAAAAAATCTGTGAGTTTTAAAAATGTATTTCCTTTGAAGGGTTATTTTAGAGCATTCAAAGAGGATCTAAGAGTGTGGTATTATGCAGTTTTTAAGTAGGTATGAAATGGTTAATTATAGGATTGTTTCTTTAGGCTTATGTATATTGTCCATTATATGCTATAAAATATTTTGAAAGTAAATTTAAAGTATGTTTTATGTAGTTTATTTTTTGGAAAAAAATATTGAAATGACTTATGAAATTCAGTATACTCTCAACATTGATTTATTTTGAAATTTACCAGTTGTCTACTGAACTATTATATGGCATATATTACTTCAGACTACACTGGTAAATGAAATACTTGGCTTTGTAGAACTTTTATTTTAATGGGTGAGACAATTCAAAGCTATAAACCTTAATAAAAATGGCATAGTGCATTCAAAAAGGAAGAGTACAATGGGGAAAAAGAAAAATTCGATCAGGGTGAGAAAAATCAAGGTTGCTAGGCAGGGGATGGGGAGTTAAATCTTTCAATAGAAAGATCAGGGTAGTTACAATGAAGGTGACAATTGAACAAATGTATGGAAAGGTGATGAATTTGCGCAGAACTATCAGCAATAAGGTCACTCCAGACAAAGGAATTGGCTATCTTGAAGGCCATAAGGTTGGATCATGCCTGGCATATCTGAGGAATAGCAAGGAGGCCACTGTGAGTGACTGAAGAGTAGCAGGGAAAGAGGTCACAGAGGTTAAATGAGTGGCTAGATCATGTAAAAGCTTCGAAGTCATTGTAAAACTCTGGCTTTTATATTTGGAAACTTACTGTGTGATAGAATTTTTGCTAATAACTGAGAGTTCAAATGTCCATAAAATTTCAAGGATTCTTATTCTAGTAAGACAGAATAAAGAGAAAGAGTTCATATTTTCACATGGTGTAAGAAATGCTCGGAGATCCAAGTGTAGGAAGCTATGGGAGCACAGAAGAAGGCACTAAAATCACACCATATATTTGATGACTGTGACTATATATAAATTTGTATTTTCTAGATTTTTTGTAGTCATGGAATCACACAGTATATACTATTCATGGCCTGGATTTTCTTTTCTCGGCATCATTACTTTGAGAATCTCCAATTGTCTTTGCTCTATTGATGGACATTGATAAACATTTCCACTGTTTTCAATTCTTAAAAATAAAGCTGCTATGAAATTCACATACAAGTCCTTGTATGAACATAGGGATTGTTTCTCTTGGTGAAATGCCTAGAATAAAATGGCTATTTGTGTAACTGCAACATATTTTTCATTTAAAAAAATTTTGAAACTATTTTCCAAAGTGGTTGTATCATGATATATGCCAACAACAGTTTAGATTTTTTGTTTCTTCTCAATCTAGCTCAGACCAAGTACAATTAGCCTTTATAATTTTAGCCATTCTAATAGATATGTAAGCATGTCTCATTATGATTTTAATTTGTATTTCTTTAATGTTTAAATGTTGAGAAATTGGCCATGTGCTTATAAGCCATCCATATACTTTTGGTGACATGTCTCTTCCATTATTTCCTTCACATGTAAAATTGGATACTCTGTTTGGTTATTAGTAAGGTTTTTTATTTTTATTCATTTTTAAATAATCAGAGTAGATGTCCATTATCAGATATTTAATTTGCAAATCCCTTCTCCATCTTTACGGATTCTCAATGGAGCTTTGATAGCTGTGTCTTTCAAGAAATATGCTACTTCTTTCCTGGTACACGGAGGTATGACTAGAACATTATCAATGTTGACCTTTGCAAAGAAAATCATGGCTTAAGATATATGTAGTCTGCAGTTGTTGGGAGTGTTCACCATCCTTGCCTCTAACTCATCTCTCACTGCCCACACATTCAGGTATAGGGGAATATTGATTGACAAAATATTAATTGCCAAATAACACTAGTGAGAGAATAAGAAAAATGCAGGCACCTGATTATATAATATTCCTTAAATAAAATATGTTTTTATAAGTGCTATTGGAAGTAAATTCCTCAATACTTTAATCACACAGAATGATGGAATCCTAGATTTTTTTTTCTTGTATTTACTAAGAAAATGATCATGCCTCAAGTATATTAAAATGGAATAGGGAAAATTAAAAATTGCTTTAAGTCGATTTGCGTGTGTTGTGCGTATGTGAGAGAGAAAGTGAGAGAGAAAGAGAAAGAGAGAAAAAGAGAAAGGGAAAGACAGAGAGGTGGCTGCAGTGCATTGATGAGTTGCAGGATAGATTTTAAAGTTTTTTCTTTTGCTTTCTACATTTCCTTTTCCTTAGGTTCAAGAGAACAATCAGTAATATCTCAGATGCCTGCTGGTAACATCAGCAGAAAGAGTTAGAGGTTCCTAGAAAATTAAAGAAGAGATATAGTTTTCCTGACATAAGAAAAGTCATTTTTTGTCCCCAGCTATTTTCAATGATCTATACCCCACCTGTGTACTTGCCCCAGCACACTTCTTCCAAAAATTCCTGGGAGGTTCTTACAAAGAAATGCAAAAACCTCACTCCTAAGGATTTTGAGGGAACAAGGCAATGGGAAAACTAACAGTCACCACCAGACCAGGAAATAGCCTAAGCTATTGAGACAATAAATCAGTGGTAAAACTCCTAGTGCTATTTCAAAAGCAATCAAGGCCTTTCATTCCTTGTCCCAGAAAATGAGCCCAAGACCCCATCTAGTTTCTATCTGCTCTTGAAGCCTGCAGAGTTCCTTTCCCTTGTCCAACAGTTACCTCTGCTTTATTCTAACGTTGAAGTTTCTGCCCTCGGTGGAATACAAGCTTCATTCAGGTGAACATGCAATACATATTGCACAAATACATATGTGGATGTGCATGCATCCACAACCTTATGACCAACCATACACGGGATAATAAAACTCTCCCTTCTGAGTATTCATCTTAAATACTAAATAAAAATCTCTCTCCTGTTCAAACAGTCAAGGCTTTGGAACTTATTCCCTGTGAACTCCTTGTATGTTGTAAACAAAGATTCCTTTGTTTGACAACTCCACCTGTTTCTGTGATTCACCAAAGACTGACCTCAGTTAGTTCAGTTACTGTAATGTAATATCAAGCATATCTAGTTAGTTGATCATTTTGTTCAAGTCTTACATATCTTACCAATATGATGACCATTTGTCTATGTAATCTTAAAATAAGGGTGTTGAAATTATTTTCCATTTGTCGTCCAAGGTAGAAGTTATGATTTTTGTTCTTAGTTTTTCCCTATATATCCCCAAATCTGTTGTTACGTATTAAAATTCAAGAATTATTATACTCCCGGGGCGCCTGGGTGGCTCAGTGGGTTAGGCCGCTGCCTTAGGCTCAGGTCATGATCTCAGGGTCCTGGGATCGAGTCCCGCATCGGGCTCTCTGCTCAGCAGGGAGCCTGCTTCCTCCTCTCTCTGTCTCTGCCTGCCTCTCTGCCTACTTGTGATCTCTCTCTGTCAAATAAATAAATAAAATCTTTAAAAAAAAAAGAATTATTATACTCCCTGATGAATTCATCCTTTTACTCTTCTGTAATTTTGACTTGATCTTTATGTCTGATAATGAAATTTGCTTTAAAATCACTTTTCATTATCTTGATATAACCACCAAAGTTATAGTGTGATTAGAGTTAATATAGCATATTTTTTCTTTTACTTTTTAAAGCACTTCTATATTGAATCCTGACAAAGAAACAAAACAGCTTTTTAACTCTGGAAGCATCTTTCTAAATTATCCTTTTTTTTTTTTAATGAAGCAGTAGCAATTTTTGTTAAGGGACCTAAACTGAAAGTAGGTTTAGAAATTTATTTATTTTTTTATTTATTTAGTAAAAGATTTTATTTTATTTATTGACAGCAAGAGAGAGAGAGAGAGAGAGAAGAAGCACACAAACAGGGGGAATCATGTGCAAAGGGAGAGGAAGAAGCAAGCTCCTTGGGGTGCAAGTAGTCCCATGCAGGGCTGGATCCCTGTACACTGGAATCATGACCTCAGCCAAAGGCAAACATCTGCTTAAACAACTAAGTCATCCAGGCACCCCTAGAAAATTAAAAAAAAAAAGGCCTTTTAAAACATTTTGTTTCTTTCTTGTTTTTTTTTAAATATTTTATTTATTTGACAGACAGAGAGACAGGAAGAGGAACTATAAGCAGGGCAGAGGGAAAAGGAGAAGCAGGTTTCCCACTGTGCAGAGAGCCTGATGTGGGGCTTCATCCCAGGACCCTGGGATCATGACCTGAAAAGAAGGGACACTTCTTGGAGGAAGCCACCCAGACACCTCTTTTCTTTGTTTTTAATATATGGCAACTGATGCTTCCCAGCCACGAGGAGCATATTACCCATTGATTAAATCTTTGATAACAACCTATTTAAAAAGGTGTGTAAATATATACTTACTCAGATTTATACACTTTGTGTTTTCTTCATAGTTTGGGGCTGGACCCCATGGTCACAAAACTGCTTCCAGTCTTTGCCTTCCCATCTTTTGATACCAGGTATTTGGTCAGCAAAGCAAATTAGTATCAAAATTGATAAGCCCTTGGCACCATATCTCTGGAGCAGGGCTTGCTCTTAGCCAAGGCCCAGAGCAGTTGACCTCCCCTCACTAGTGCAATAGCCCCAAGGACTAGGTCCCTGCCACCAGAACTCAGTCTTACATGTTATGCTAAGCAGACAAAACCAAACCAGGAAAGCTCCGACAGCTTTCACTGGCCTGCCTCATCTCCAACTCTCTCGACGTCTAGGCAGTACCAGATGACAGGGAGGGGTCTTGGTCCAACATATGGGAGGGAAGGAAGTAGCCACGAGCAAGTACCTGCCTCTCTGTTCCTTTCTTTCATGAGCAGGTTGTAAGGAGGAGGAAGAGGAAGGGGAAGAGAGGTGAACTTCAAGGGGTGAAGGCCTCAGGTAGGCAGCTGGCTCCTGCCAGTAGGAAAGGGACAAAGGAGAAGGCAGTGAGTCTTGCAGGGAGGGTGGGGGGTAAGGGTTACAGCTTATGACGGAATCTGGACAGGAGTAATAGGGATACTAGTCATTTGAGTCCAGCATTGGCAAGCTGGGCTGGGTGTCAGGGCAGATAGGCCTCCCTGGGCAACGGCACATGAGAGAAGGTGGAATTCTTCTCTGAGGAGCAGGTGAAGCTTTGGGTGTTGGGAAAGCATAGACAGTATTGTTCCAGGGCCAAGGACAGGTCCGGGTACTCCTGGTTGGAGGTCAAGGCCACAGTATGATCCAGGTCTTCTACCAGCAGCTTGAAGGTACCACATGCCAGCCACCCCTCATTATTGTGTATAACTCTCTGGTGCACTTATTGGCTTATCCATCAAATGACTCCTTCAGCAGCTTGAAAACCACCTCCACAGGCACTCCAGGATATGGGAGGCTTCCAGAGTGAAAATTTTGCACAGGATCACCCCCAAAAGACCAGAAGTCACTCTGGTGGATGTAGATCTGGTCAAACATGGCCTTAGGGACCATCCACTTCACAGGCAGTCCACTGTTGGTTCTCATTTTATAGTAACTGATGTGGTGATATCTCTGGCAAGGCTGAAGTCTGAGATCTTCATCATGTTGTCCTTTGTCACCAGCACTTCCCTGGTGGCCAGGTCTTGGTGTATGCACTTCTTGGAGGCAAGGTACTCCATGCCTCAGGCTACCTGGTAGGCAAAGTATACCGGGTGCTTGGAGGAGAGTTGCTCTGCTGCATTGTGGCTGATATTGTAACAGTACTCCAGGTCAGGAGGCCTCTGGGCCTGCAGGTACTCCTGTATGTTGTCTTTGGAGGCATATTCCATGATAGTGTACGAAGGACCATCCTGTGTGCAGGACCCAGCAGGTTGATGGTGTCCTTGTGCTGTCCAATCATCTTCATCATCTCCATTTCTGAGATTAGGTTTGACAGGTCTTTCTCTGCTGCATCTGACTTCAACATCTTCACAGACACTTTAGTCAAATGGTTGGATTTGTCTTTGTCCAGCCCAAAGTAGGCCTCTCTTAGGGGTCTGCCTAAACTGCCTACAACCAGCCTGCCTCAAGGCAGTTATGAACTCTAGATTATCCTCAAAAACATTAAACCACAAGCTAAAAATTCTCTTCACTAGGTCTCTGTCGCAGGTCTAATTTTCTTATCTTTCATCATTTATCTTTTTCCTAATTCTTATTTTCAGTATAGTTTATTTTGCTTCCAGGTGTTTCCCCGGGTTTCTGTATGCTGTTTCATAGGGAAGAATTATCCTGTCATAAAATTATTTCTTGAGCATTCATTACATCTCTCGGTTAAAATGGGTTCTTTTATGGTATTGATTCATTTGAGTTTTCTCAAAATGGGAAGAATTTTCAAAATGGTGTTTTCCTCAAGGTTCAGAGTATGTCTTAGCCTCATCTTTACTCTTTTTGAAATTCACTTTTCAAATTCTTGTCCCTCTTTTTATCTTTTTAAATTAAAATGTTTCCTTTTACTATTTTTTTATTTGAGT
The DNA here is from genome assembly GCF_964662115.1 of Mustela nivalis. Taxonomy (NCBI): domain Eukaryota; kingdom Metazoa; phylum Chordata; class Mammalia; order Carnivora; family Mustelidae; genus Mustela; species Mustela nivalis. The sequence goes on along the minus strand of NW_028136357.1, from coordinate 793,083 downwards.
GTAGTTGATAGTCAGTGTTACATTGGTTTCAGGTTTTCAAGATCTCCATACATTATTCTATGATCACTACAAATATAGCCACCATCTGTCACCATATAACACTATTATAATATCATTGACTATATTCTCTACACTGTCCCATATCTCTTTTTAAAATCTCTGATTTTTATGTTTTCTGTTATTCCAATTTTCGACCTCATTTTACTTGGTTACTTTAATAAAATATGCCTGATTACACACTCTATGCTGAAAACCATAGCATTTGATTTATAGTAGTCTTCTTCTTCTTCTTCTTCTTCTTCTTCTTCTTCTTCTTCTTCTTCTTCTTCTTCTTTCTTCTTCTTAATTAACATATAATGTATTATTAGCCCCAGGGGTACAGGTCTGTGAATCGCCAGGTTTACACACTTCACAGCACTCACCACAGCACATACCCTCCCCAATGTTCATAACCCCACCACCCTCTCCCTAACCTCCCCACCCCCCCCCCCGGCAACTCTCAGTTTGTTTTGTGAGATTAAGAGTCTCTTATGGTTTGTCTCCCTCCCGATCCCATCTTGTTTCATTTACTCTTTTCCTGTTCCCCAAACCCCCCACATTGCACCTCCATTTCCTCATATCAGGGAGATCATATGATAGTGCCTTTCTCTGGTTGACTTATTTTGCTAAGCATAATACCCTCCAGTTCCATCCATGTCAACGCAAATGGCAAGATTTCATTTCTTTTGATGGCTGAATAGTATTCCATTGTGTGTGTATATATATATATATATATATATATATATATATATATATATTCATTTGTTGATGGACATCTAGGTTCTTTCCATAGTTTGGCTATTGTGGATATTAATGCTATAAACATTTGGTGCACGTGCCCCTTTGGATCATATACAGTCTTCTTTACCTCTATCAGAACCCCAGGAAGCTTTATTTATTTATTTACTCACATAAACAGATGATCCAACACAACGTTTTTTGATGTTCCAATGTATTATAATGTCTTACCGCTTAACACTATGCTTACTGCTCTCTTTCACTGTCTGACTAAATCCTCATCATCACTATGCCATTTAATGAGAAAGAACATTTGAACTCAGAGTTCTCTCCATATCAGGGAATGAAGACTCCACCCTTCTGTTTGTGCAGGTAAAATAAATGTTGATGTCTGTCCTGCACATACCCCATCCTGTTCACCAGAATATTCACCATCAAAATATATACACAATGAAAACCATACCTCACCACTTCTATTACCACCCAGCATGCTAAAAACACCATCATATGTTCCTGAATTATTGACTTGATTGATAACCCCACTTCCACACATACTGCACTCCTTTCTCCATGCAAATTTATTTTGGTACAGCAATTTAACCTAAAAATCAAGTCATATGATTTTATTCTGCTGTTGAAAGACTTTTGGTATCTTCCCCTTTCATATTAAATAAAAACTGAAGGCGTTTCAATGTACTAGAAGGTCATACATCAATACGTTCTTCCTCTCTCCACCACTATGAACTCCTCATTGGCCTCCTTGCTTTTCCTCAAAAGTAACAGACAAGCTGTTCACACAAAGTCTATATACTTACTTGCTCTGCCTAGAGCAATCTTTTCCTTTAATATTTGTATAACACTCTCCTTCACTTCCTGGGTCTTTGTGCAAATAACATCTCATAAATGAGATATAACCACCCAAAACAAAATAAAATTAACTTTCATCCCTGCATTCCCCAATGGCTTTTACCTTTCTTGTATTTCTTTGTATCACTTATCACCATCAACCATCAATCATTATTCTATTACTGGTTTATTTTCTTATTTGAGACAGAGAGAGAGAGAATTGGGAGGGTGCGCAGAGGAAGAAGAAAACACCCCACTGCCTAGAAAGCCTGCTGGGGAGTTACATCCCAGGACCCTGAGATCATGACCCAAGCCAAAGGCAGTCACTCAATGGACTGAGCCACCCAGGTGCCCCTCTATTATTGGTTTATTTCACTATTATATTTCAAAAGAATGTGAGCTCTTTGTGGTCAGGTATTTTATATGTTTTATTAATTGAAGTATTCTCAGAAAGGTAGCTGGCAGATTGTAAGGGCTCACTAAACTGTATTTTGTTGTTATTATTGGGCTCCTTTATGGGCTTTACCTCTTACGCTAGAAGTCTATCCTTCAGATGTAAGCGATAAGAATAGAGCCCTGCTGCCTGTTCAAATGTGTAAAAAGCCTGTATTAAGTGGATATTTTAAAAGCTAAATGAATGGCTTAATAGTTGTATATAGGGGAAAAGGGAACATATTTTCCACAGTTTAGAAGTGGAGTTCTTTTATAGAGTTCTTGTACAAGCCTACACTATGGAACGATAATGGGCAGTTGTACATTACAATTATACAAACACTTTGGTAATTTATATCCTTTTTTAGTAATTCTTGACTGGATCATTTAATTCCTTAGGAGCATTATAGCATTTCAACTTTTCATGTTCAATAAACTTATTGGGGTTGCTACCTTTTTTATTCAAATGGAGAAATAGTCATGATTTAATCTAAATAAAGTGTTATTGATTGTGTTGTTTTCTAGGAAAGAGTCGCACATGCTAGTTTAAAAGTTTTGTTAAAGTCCCAAGTCTGTCACTGATAAAAGCCTTTTGTAGATTAGTAACTTGATCAAAACGGAAAAGTTATGTAACACCAATTGTTATACTATCTTTGTTTCCATCTTGCATTGTAATAACACCCATCTTAACTCTATTTAAGACAAATCATTGCCAGATGGATTTCTGGCATTGATTGCAGGATATGAAATCTAGTATAACTAAAAGTTTTTGGTTTTAGTAGCATATAAATCAATTTAGAAAAATATATGTATTTGAATATAAGATAAAGTTTTAAATTATTTGGCAATAATAAACTAAACTTTTTTTTTGTAAATTTTTATTTTCTAAAATTTCATTGAGCTCTCTTGCAATAAGAAACAAGTTACAAAAAATTAAGGTTTATTTACCCCAATTCAAAATTATTAGGAATATAATCATAGAGGTTGAAGTATTTAAAATATTGAACCCAAAATGTTTTATTAGGTAAATTCATGAATGCTGAGCATTCACTGTTAAAATATACTAATACTATTGATAGACTGGTAGAAGCCTAAAATCAAATATTTATTAAATATTTATATCCATATCTTTTCATAGCTTGGTAATTCATTTCTCTAGCATTAAATAATATTCCATTGTTTGCATGTACTACACTTTCTTTGACCTTTCACTTATGGAAGGATATCTTGGTTGCTTCCAAGCTTTTGTCAGTTATGAATAAAACTACTATAGACATCTTTGTGGGTATAGATTTCATCTTCTTTGGATAAATACCAAGAGCTGCTACTGCTGAATCATCTGGCAAGAATATGTTTAGTTTTGTAAGAAACTGCCAAGTTGTTTTCCATTCTTTATTCTCAATACACATGGAAGAACATTCCTGTTGCTCCACATCCTCACCAACATTTCGTGTTCTGTTGTCAGTGCTCTGGATTCTGGGTATGTACTGGTGTCTCTTTTTTGTTTTAATTTGCATTTTCCTGATGACATATGATGTGAAGCATCTTTTTATATGCTTATTTGCCATCTGTAATATTTTCTTTGGTGAGGTATCTGCTAAGGCCTTTGGCTCATTTTTAATCCGGTCTTTCCCCCATTGTTGAGTTTTTAGGGGTCTTTGTGTATTTTTGATTAACAGTCCTTTGCCAGATGTGTATTTTGCAAATTTTTTCTCATAGTCTGTGCTTTGCCTTTTCATTCTCTTGGCATTGTGTTTCACAGAGTAGACATTTTTAAATTCAGTGCTTGTGCTTTTGTAGCTAAAGTTATTGCGAAAACCAAGGTCATTTAAATTTTCTTCTATATTACCTTCTACATGTTTCATGTTTAGGTTTATAATCCAATCTGAGTTCATTTTTGTGAAGAGTGTAGGATATCTGCCTGGATTTATTTTATTTTATATTTTTAGATTTAGCTTCACCATTGCTACAGAACCATTTGTTTAAAAGATTGTATTTTGCTCTCTTGTATTGCTTTTGCTTTTCTATTAAATATAAAATATAATTGATAATATATATTCTGTTGCTTTAATCTAGTCTCTCTGTGGTATTACAATATCATGCTTACAATTATCGTTATGGTAAACTTTTTTTTAAGATTTTATTTATTTATTTGACAGAGAGAGAGATCACAAATGGGCAGAGAGACAGCCAGAGAGAGAGATGAGGAGAAGCAGGCTCCCTGCTGAGCAGAGAACCCAATGCGGGACTCGATCCCTGGCCCCTGGGATCATGACCTGAGCCGGAAGGCAGAGGCTTAACCAACTGAGCCACCCAGGTGCCCAATCGCTTTAGTAAACTTTGAAGTCAGTCCTCAGTCTTTGTTCTCCTTCAACACTATGTTGACTATTGTGAGTCTTTGCCTCTCCATATAAACTTTAAAATAAGTTTGTTAATATTAAAAAAAAGAACTTGCTGGAATGCATTAATTTTATAGATAAACTTGGAAACCAGTGACCTCTTGAGCTTAGCAGGAGATAGACCATGGACATCAGTTGTCACAGTGGTGCCTCTGGCAGAACCTATTGCAAATCCCTAGGCAAAATGACACCTCAAGGATCTGAGAGAATGTCTAAGAAGTACTTGATACATCCCTTGGGTATGGTTTATTGAAGTGTCCACCTGTCTGAAAGCTGGGGAATCTAGATAAGGGAGGGAAAATTAGTTATGATAAAACATATCAACAAACATCAATAAATTTTGTAAAACTAATTGTCATGGCTCATATACAATATGACCAACAGAGGGACCATCAGAAGGAAAGCATCAGTTATGTTTATTGTGAAATTTTTTATTCAAAATAAAGCAATGTGAGGGGAAGACACAATGAGAAAATTACCATTTTTTAAATGGTAAACATCTTACAAAATGGAATAGGTTTTATATTCTAAGTAGTATATTGAAAAGTAAAACATTGGGGTGCCTGGGTGGCGCAGTGGGTTGGGCTGCTGCCTTCAGCTCGGGTCATGATCTCAGGGTCCTTGGATTGAGCCCCGCATCGGGCTCTCTGCTCCGCAGGGAGCCTGCTTCCCCCCCTCTCTCTCTCTCTCACTGCCTGCCTCTCTGCCTACTTGTGATCTCTGTCTCTCAAATAAATAAATAAAATCTTTAAAAAAAAAGAAAAGAAAAGTAAAACATTAAAAAATAAAATTTCAATGAAAAAAATTATTTAATTTTTAAAAAGGTTAAAAATAGCAGAACCATTTTTCTTATAACTGGAAAATACACTGTATATACATCTATCAAAATAACTTGTCATGGGGGAGCCTGGGTGGCTCAGTAGGTTAAAGCATCTGCCTTCGGCTTAGGTCATGATTCCAGGATCCTTGGATCGAGGCCCACATCGGGCTCTCAGCTCAGCAGGGAGCCTGCTTCCTCCTCTCTCTCTCTGCCTGACTCTGCCTTATTGTGATCTCTGTCAAATAAATAAATAAAAACTTTTATAATAAATATTTGAAAAATAACTTGCCATGTCTGGAATCAGGAGCATATGGAAATAAATAATATCTGAGGACAATACTTCTGCCATGTTTTGTGCCTTGCTAATATTTTTAAACAGTCAGGCAAATTTTAGCCTTATTGAAATACCTGCTAAGATACCTGCAGTGCCTTTTGGAGCCCTATGACTATAAAAATTAATTGCAAATATTCAAAATGTTTACTATGGTGTCACTATTTAGGGCCACCACCAAGTATGTTCAGAAGTAAGCATAACTGTTACTCTTCCATAAGGCAAAAGGGCATATTTTCAGGAGTTCCATCTGCTGTACCAGGAGGTGAATCAAGTAATGATTTTTGTCTATAAAATAATTCACTTTTCAATCTAACATTCCTCATTCCACATTATAATAATAAAAACTAGGAGGAGACTAAAACAAACAAACAAATACAACTACAACAACCAGCTTTTCCTACAGTGGAAAAGTAAATATAACCTTAGGAGTAGCCTAAAATTTATTTTTAAATATTTTAAGATAAACGTTTTTGTTAGAAAACCATATATTTTATATTACTAAGAAATAACAGGCAACATTTTATGAACTTCTAAAAAGTCTAGTTACTTGTATTTATCTATTAACTCATCTCTTTATGAAGTAGAACATGATCACACCTCTTGTATCTACCCAAGTTTGTATGCTTTGGTTGTTTTATGTTTGCTATTTCCTTGCTTAATTTTTACAATATTTGATACATAATAGTATCTTTAAGTCCATCTATGATTTCACAGAATTTCTTTGAACTTCATAAAAATGTACCATACTTTTTGCACTGTCCTTGTTTTACTTCTCTATTAGCTTTCCAAGTTTTATTCACTTTAGAGTGTGTAGCTATCATTTATTTTTACTCCTCCATAATGCTATGTTTACAAATTTGTATTTATCTGTACTTTTAAAAATATCTTAATTATATACCATTTCTCATCTCACGTAACACTCATGTTACTTCTACACTTATCAGATATTATGTAACTGAAAACCACAACTCAGCAACAATAGAACACCATTTTTCAAAATTAAATGGCTTACCAGAATTCTTTAATTCTATCCTTTATTTGTATTAGATGACCCTTTATTCTGGTATTTGGCATTGTTCATATGGAGGAAGGTTATAAGTTGATATTCCATAAATAGAAGGATTTTTATGATCGATTAATTATTTTCATTTAGAATGCATAGAATATGGTTGATTTAATATTTCTTTCTTACTCTCTGCCTGGAACATAGTGCTATCTATGCAATAGCCACTAAAATATTAAGTTAATTACCTAGACTTTAAACTGCATATTAATAGGAATAGCATACAGAACTCTTCTCAGATTGGGACACCTGGGTGGCTCAGTCAGTTAAACGCCTGAGCCTTTAGCTCGGGTCATGATCTTAGGGTCCTGGGACTCAGTTCTGCAACAGATTCCCTGCTTAGCCGGGAGTTTGCTTCTCCCTCATCCTGCTGCTCCCCCTGCTTGTGCTCTCTCTCACTCTCTCTCTTACAAATAAATAAAATTAAAAAAATAAATTCTTCTCAGATAGCTAATATAGAATATCGTCTTTGTATTCATCAAAGGGAAAGTGCCATATAATAATGAAATCCAGACTACTTCAAATTCATTTTTTAACCAGTAAGAAAGTACTGGAAACAAGCCAAAAATGTCTTCAATGAATTAAAGAAATAGATTGATTTTCAATATCTTAATGTTTCTAATGTTAAATTGCAAGATTTTTATACTAGATATCAGTGTAAATATTCATTATACAAGGATATTCTAAAAATAAACCTGAGAAAACTACTTGACATATATGATGACAAAAACAAATGTCAGTTTGGGTAAAACTTACAACACCTACCACCTGAAACTCTTGTTCTATATGGTGCCATCTTGTGATGCTGGGCAGCGGCAGTGAGCCACAGCTTCCAGTCAGCTAGAAGATTACAGGGGTGAACACCTGATATTCTTACAAGCATTCTATATATAGAATATATATATATATTCTATATATATATTCTTCTTTTTTTAGTGTAATATTTAATAAATTGCATGTGATATTTGATACTTTGTTATAAAATAGGCTTTGCTTAAGATGATTTTGCCCAAATGCAGGCAAATGTAAGTGTTCTGAGTATGTTTAAATAAGCTTAAGGTAAGCTATGATATTTGATAGTTTTGGGGTATTAAATGCATTTTCAATTTTTTATGTGTTTCTCTGTACATAGCCCCCTTGTAAGCTGAGGAACATCTCTATATGTATATGTAGCCTTGGTATGGCTTACATATTATTGGCATGAAACATCTAGAACAGTACGTGTGCCATAGAATTGTCTACAACATCAAACAAGTTTCTTGAAAACTTGTGCCAAAGGGGTTATGTCTTTAAGGATTCTTATTTCAGAAGGGTTCTCTCAAACGTAAGATTTTTCAGAAGTTAAGTGAAAATCTGACCAAACTAAACATTTTTCCATTTTCCCTAGTGAGCAAAGATAGCTAAAATCTATCTGCCATTTTCAACACTGTACTCAACGATTGTAATTCTAATTTAAGAACAGATTATTTATATCAAAACCACATGTTGGCCTAATCTTATACAATATTCATAAGTCACACTCAGACCCTTGGACACTTTTATTTGTTGAGTCTATATGGTACTACGGACATTCATCTTTTTTGACCTCATAGCTTCATGTATGTCTATACTTTTGAAAATACACGCATCATAGTTCCATTGTAAAATGTCTGGGTTATAAAATGTGCTATGCTATCAAAATGGTAATAAGAACATACAAATGACCTGATGTAATGAACTGGACCAGATTGCCAGATATCACATTGCATACCAGAAAGATTCAGTGGTAAGTTTTAAAATGGCCAGCTATACACTGACTGAATTATAACTCATTTAGCTTCTTTCTTTGTGTACAGTATTATACATTAGTCAGTATTATAGTAGATAAGTACTTTGGACAGATGTAAATATGCTGTAATAAAAAATGTTTTTCTTCTTTCTTTTAGTCCTTTTTACTTGTAAGACTAGCCACAAATACCACGCCTCCCCCAAAATAATTTGCAATCCAAATTTATCTCTAAATGAATTTATTGCACAGAAAAATATGTATATATATATATATATATATATATATATATATATACACTTACAGAAGACATGTTCAAAAATAGTTACACAACAGCAGGGCCCTAAATGTAAGCAGTATAGTTGTTTTGTTTTGTTTTGTTTTGTTTCTTTTAAAAAAAGAGGTTATGTGAAATATTAGGATTTTATTTCCAGGCGTAGTATTTCAAGACAGTTAACTACACCTATGGTGACAACAGCCTCTTGTTGGCTGTATGATTTTATTGGCTCCATGGAATAACAGCAAGAATTTACTATTGCTTCTTTCTTTTATGACACACACAGAATAAAAAAATTGACACATTTGCTCAAGACCAACCAGAATCCTTTTAACCTATCAAAATTGATGGGAGGCCTTCACTGCCAAAGTCACTGCTGGGTTTTCACAATTCATTGCAGACAATGTGCTACTCCCATTATGATAAAGGAGAGAAGAGTCATAATCAGGGAAGAAAGCTAGATTAATACTTGTAATTATCATTGAATTATTTAGCCTGCTATAGGATTATTATTATTAGTGCCATTTGATAATTTTCTCTCATTATATTAAACACAACTGTGAGTAATTACCCTACCTAATATTTCTCTGTATTGGCTGACTAGCTAGCAAACATTCATGAAAATATCCATTAGCCACACATATAAAATGCTGCATTATGATGCTGTTGAATCAGAACATACCACTACCTGATCCTGTAGCTCTTTGAGGATTTGCAAATCAATTAATTCTATCTTTGTTGGATTCTTCCCATACAATTAGAAAATTTATAATCGAGTCCATGAACATTATTAGTTTTACCATTTTAAACCAGCAATCACACTTTGATTTTTACAACAAAAGCAGAAATATAAACACACACATTTGGATCAGTTTTCTCTTAGTCTGTCTGGACTTCAAAATCCTATTCCTCAAGATGATGCACACCAAAGTTCTGGATTAAACAAGAAATTAGATGGCACCTGAACACTTGGTTTAATATTCTCAAAAGGATTATGCAACTTCTTTCTTACAATATGACATTGTTTTACAAAGATCCACACTTTTATAATGTTAGTATTTATAATAATCAATAAAGTCAATTAATCATGATTAAAAATCAAACATAAAAATTTCTACTTTTTGCTTTTGCCCCCTCCATTTAGAACTTATTTATAGCCTGATAATTCAAAGGTCCCTATGTTTATGAAAATCTGGACAGAAATAGCTCTAAGATCCCATTCAGAACTTGATATTAATCTAAGTCTTTTGGCTCCATTTATCCTGAGAGCAAAGAGTAGGACAAAGGATTTGAGTACTGTTAGTTTATCTGGGAGATTATCCAAGGTAGAAAAGAATGGGAAAGTGATACAGTGAAGAAGCAACTTTGTCAAAGAGGTACATTGTTGATATAATTGTTGTGGATAGAAAATGAAGGCTTGCTTTTACTGAAAGGTCCTGAGAAACTTCTTTAAGTTGTCCTCATGAAGACCTGAAAACTGACAATTTTACCTATGGTTCTTATTTCCACTTCACTGAGAGCTGTCCTCAGAGGACATTAACTCTCCTACACTTTCAGGTTGTGTTGGAGACATTCTAAAATGAGAGAGAGAACATGAGATGCTATCAGTGTTAAGTAACTGCAATTTCCCATGGAACTATCCACCACAGGTTTGGCTATAATCAGGTGTTGGGCCTTGATATCAGAGGGATTTGAGGCAGTATCATTTTAGGTTAATCATTATATCTGAAATTTCCAAAAACTTCAACTGATGAAACTTTGATTATAAACCTATAAATATAACAATAAATCTACAGTATTCAAATTATTTTCATAGAAATACACAAACAAAGCATCAACTGATTAATATTTAAATGTTACAAAATACTGAACTGAAAGAATTTGGTCATATAAAAACGTGTAAGAAGTAGAGCTTAGGTTTAGGTTAGAAGTCAGGATGCATTTGGGACTCAGTTAAGAAATTGAATGGAGGGACGCCTGGGTGGCTCAGTGGGTTAAGCCACTGCCTTTGGCTCAGGTCATGATCCCAGGGTCCTGGGACCGAGCCCCAAATCAGGCTCTCTGCTCAGCAGGGAGACTGCTTCCTCCTCTCTCTCTGCCTGCCTCTCTGCCTGCTTGTCATCTCTCTCTGTCAAATAAATAAATAAAATCTTAAAAAAAAAGAAATTGAATGGATGTCTGACTATCTTATAGGTTTGCTAAAAATCAGTGACTTTGTGTTCACGTGTGGCTATGCGGGAATTTTTAACTTTCTCTAAGAAGTTATTAGATTGATTATATAATGGCAGTAAAGGATGGGGAAAAGCAAAGTACAAACCCCATAAAGACAAAGACACTGAGTATGAGAAAAGAGTAATAGATAAGAAGAATCAATGCATTTGAGGAAAATGGGAATTGAAATACACAATGATTGTTGATTTTTTTAGATGCAGAAATCAAAACTAGCTTGCAAGAAGGAAATAACAGAAGACATGTTGTGAAAAGGCAGTAACGTGGAATAAAGGAGTAGGGAGAGCATATCAGGTAATTTGGATAGGAAGGAGTTAGGAGATAACTGCTTGATAAGTTTTATATGGCCCACTTAAATGCACAGATTTCTCTTCTTTAATTTATATGGAGAACAGGGTGTCGTTTCTCTTCCCTTTCAGAGCACCCGAGGTGTACTCTTTCAGACTGAAAACCTGAAAAGCTCAGGACTCAGTTGCTTAAGCACAGCTGAGAGGACATATTTCAATTAAGATTTACAGTTTGCTGTAGGTAGTAGACTGTCAAAAGTGGTTTAACCATATTTTTCATTTAACAAGAAGACTACAGAGAGTGTTTTCTGGTGTTGGTTCAGAGTCTTAAGAAAGTCAAGTGAACTATCTTAGAGGTTTTCATGGCTTTTTATTCACAGTTGCAAAAATTGCTGTTGGAGTTCTCACTATTAAGCCCACATTTCTGGCAGAAAGATAGAGGTAAAAGAGAATGATATCTTGTACGACTGATACTTTGTCATATGGTTACAATGTAACTAGAAAAGAGACAATAAAATATTTGATGTTGTTTTAAGTTTCCTTGTTGTCAATCCCTCAGTGCTTTCTGATACTAAAGGAAAAAGTAGATGGATATTGACCTGGCAACTATCAACACCTGTCAGTCTCTCTTGGATAACCAATATCTCTATAATCTCTTCTTCCCAGTAAAAAAAAAATAAAATATATTCATAAACCACACTGTGCCATCTCAAGTTACTGCACCAAGATAAAATTACAATGATTTTCAGTTGTTCCAAATGGACAGAATACCCTTCCTTATGATATCATGTCTTATAAGATAGATAATTGGCTTGCTACCAATATACCCAGATGAGACTGTGGAAGAGACAGGAAAAAAATAATAATATTTATTTATTCCTTGGGTTGACCCTGTTTACACAGATGCATTACTATTAGAAAAGGTTGGTTTGGGACATTGGAATGAATTTACTTAATGGGTCTGTATGTAATTGGGTTGGAGAAAATTTTTAATTTCTACAAAAATTATTAGAATTCTATCTTATTCCCTTTTGATAATTTTCACATGTTAACAAAGCCAACGTTTTTGTCTAGCAGACAAGATCTTAAATCCTAACAAAACTCAATTTTTTCCTTTTTTTTTTAAGTTTGAGAGCCTCATGTTCTCTCATGCTGCTTTAAATACAACTCAAAAAAACAAAAGGAGCTAAATGGGGCAGTAAGCCCAGACTTTTTATTTTAATTTATTTATCTTATTTTTAATTAAAAAATTAAAGATTGTATTTATTTATTTGAGAGAGAGAGAGCATGAGTGGGGCAGGGGGATGTAGCTGCAGAGAGAGACTGAGAAGTATACTCCCTAATGAGCAGGAAGCCCGATATGGGGCTCGATCCCAGGATACTGACTGAGATCATGACCAGAGACAAAGGCAGATACATGTGCAAAATCCCTTTTTTTCTGGGAAACAATACTTTACAAGAGATGTTTGAAAAAGTACTGGGGAAACAACTTTAATCAGAGATACACAAATTTAATTGACTTCTGTAAAGCTACAGGGATCCAAATGATGGGAATCCCAGGCCGTTTAGGTTGTGGACCACAGAGTATTCTTCTCTGTAATATTTTATTTTCTTCCATGTCTACTAACTCCAGTCCAAGTTCACTGATCTCTTTTTAGATAGTGCAAAACATGGCAAAGAATACCAAACAAGTGCCCAATATTCTACATTTATTACATCATTTCTAACATATAGAAGTGTGTTACCAAGACTGGTTCTGTGAACAAACCTAGTTATGCTAAAGTGTGTTTTGTTCTCCAAAAATTAAATTCATGATTATCACACAATTATAAAATACTTGTGTCAAGAATTTTTATTCAAAAATTAATAAGAGAAGCAGATATTAAAACTAGTTCACATGGTTATTTGGGATATAAGCAGAGTTGTGCAGCAGAAGTGCTCTGGGCCCATAATTTGGGTTATAGAATTTATGTTTTCTAATGAAAAATCACTAACTTGCATTATTGTTAACAAGAATCCTGTGCATTACCATCAGTTTTCTCCATTATAACCTCTTGCTCTACAGTTTGTAAATAACTTTGTCAATAGCAAGCTAATAAACGGGGTGACTCCAATGGATTGAGATAATCTCCAGAGTTTCTGCTACATAATGAACAGGACTCCATTGAAAGGACACCTAAGAGTTTATTTTGCCCAAAAATTTGATCACTTTTTTCACTGTCCTTACCTATTTTCCAAACCTAGTTCTTTTCAGTCTACAGACAACCCTGTATCTGACTGACTTGTTAATTCTGGGAATGTCTTGCAGATTAATTTGCTTGCCCGAGGTGGTTCCTCTAATTGATGTCTAAGAACCCTAATTAGTTAAGAAAACTTTTTTTTTAACATTTTCATTGCTATTTATTATTATTATTATTATTATTATTATTGCTAATATCTCTATTATAAATAATTCACAAGGGCATCTTTCTGACAAAAGACAAAGAGCTGGCTACTAGTAGAAAAAGTACATTTGACTCTGTCAGTGAAAGTGGTAAAGGGATTTGAGAAAATAAGGCAAAGCAGTGGAATTATGTGTTAAAACTTTAAATATTATAGACACATTTACTTAATTTCTAATACTGCTTATAATTAAAAAAGATGTTTTCCATGAACCACGCATTACAGCAAATATATTGTTTATACAGATTAAATTTTCATCAAAAGGGACGCCTGGGTGGCTCAGTTGGTTAAGCAGCTGCCTTTGGCTCAGGTCATGATCCCAGCATCCTGGGATCGAGTCCCGCATCTGGCTCCTTGCTCGGCCGGAGCCTGCTTCTCCCTCTGCCTCTGCCTGCCATTCTGTCTGCCTGTGCTTGCTCTCTCGCCCACTCTCTCTGATAAAGAAATAAAATCTTAAAATAAATAAATAAATTTTCATCAAAAAATTATAAGTGTATTTTTTTGTAGGATCATGATAAGCATTTTGCAGATGAGAAAAGTGAAATTTAGAAAAGTATGTCTCTTCAAATCCCTCATACAATATCTGGCCTAGATAGAAGGATATACTATCACAATTGAGGAAGATAATTGAGATTACTTAAAATGATAAACTTTACTGTATAGGGTTTTTTACAAGTTTGCCACAGATTCACATTTTTTAAAATATATATCTATTTGTGTAAAGAGAATGCACTGAGAAGTAAAAAGATAGTGATATATCAGTGCTACCAACTAATGGCTATAATATCATCACCTTATTTATGAACAATGAAACAGTGTGTAATATTTAAATAAATTTAAATAAATTCCTATTTATTTTATATATTTATAAATTTAAATGAATTCCTATTTATTTATTATTAAAGAAATTCCTCTAACAAACAGTATGTTTTGAAGGTTGCTAGCAGGAAAGTGTTGTACGACATGGAAGTAATCAGAAAATGTGATCTAAAATTCTGCTTTCAAGGGCGCCTGGGTGGCTCAGTGGGTTAAAATTCTGCTTTCAAGAAGCTATAACAGTAAGTACTGAGCATTAGCTATTATATGCTATGGATGAATAACTGAAATCTACATTTGAAACTATTGGTACACTATATGTTACCTAATTGAATTTTAAAAAGTTAATAAAAAAAACCACTATTTTATAAAACAATATTCCCAACAGGCTCTTTTGCTTTAAAATACTCACTTTGTTTCCTCTCCGAGAGAACACCAAATGGCGGATGACGCCGGTGCTGCGGGAGGGCCCGGAGGGCCCGGGGGCCCTGGAATGGGAGGCCGCGGCGGTTTCCGCGGTGGCTTCGGCAGCGGCATCCGGGGCCGGGGCGGGCCGGGGCCGTGGTCGGGGCCGGGGCCGAGGCCGCGGAGCTCGCGGGGGCAAGGCCGCGGACAAGGAGTGGATCCCCGTCACCAAGCTGGGCCGCCTGGTCAAAGACATGAAGATCAAGTCCCTGGAGGAGATCTATCTCTTCTCCCTGCCCATCAAGGAGTCTGAGATCATCGACTTCTTCCTGGGAGCCTCCCTCAAGGACGAGGTTTTGAAGATCATGCCTGTGCAGAAGCAGACGCGCGCGGGCCAGCGGACCAGGTTCAAGGCATTTGTCGCCATCGGAGATTACAATGGACACGTCGGTTTGGATGTCAAGTGTTCCAAGGAGGTAGCCACTGCCATCCGCGGAGCCATCATTCTGGCGAAGCTTTCCATTGTCCCTGTGCGGCGAGGCTACTGGGGGAACAAGATCGGCAAGCCCCACACTGTCCCGTGCAAGGTGACTGGCCGCTGTGGCTCTGTGCTGGTGCGTCTCATCCCCGCCCCCAGAGGCACTGGCATTGTCTCGGCCCCTGTGCCCAAGAAACTGCTGATGATGGCTGGTATTGACGACTGCTACACCTCGGCCAGGGGCTGCACTGCCACCCTAGGGAACTTTGCCAAGGCTACTTTCGATGCCATCTCCAAGACCTACAGCTGTGTTCACCAAGTCTCCCTATCAGGAGTTCACGGACCATCTTGTGAAGACCCACACCAGAGTCTCTGTTCAGAGGACCCAGGCTCCAGCTGTGGCTACTACATAGTTTTATACAAGAAAAATAAACTGAACTAAAGCTTGAAAAAAAAATACTCACTTTGTAATGAGAGTCATTACTTTTGTCTAGCCAAATCTTATAGCACTGTTTATCCCTTCCCTGCTTTATCCCTTCCCAGTATCACTTGGTTTACCTAGAAGCCATGAGAAAGCTTGTAATAGATCTGGCTGGTTTTCACCAGCAATTTGACCACCATGTGCACAGGGAAGTCTATTGATAAAGGCTTTATTGCAATAAGTTGCAAATACATGGATGATTTTGAATTCTCTTTCTTGAGGTCTTGTTTCATGATAATAAATTTAGGGTGGCTTATTGGAATGGATGTTATTAACATATCTTCATAGTTATAAGCACATGGAATTGTAAAATAGATGAATGAATGTGGCATTACTGACAACTGTCCTCATTTTGAAATCAAATTACAGTGTACTAAGATGAGGAAGCAAAGCAGATTTGGGATTATGAGTGAAATAATTTTAAAAAGTATTAGGGGTATGATCGGACTATTGGGTAATTCAGTAGAAAAATGTCTACTGATTGAGATTCTGTGTTCCCTGATTTCAGAGAGAAGTTAAGATAAATAAGTAACACGAGGAGACTAGGAAGCCAAACATAAGTGATAATTTTGTGCCAGGGTGTGTATACATCTGTTTATCTTCTTGCTTTACCACTAAGGTTGCTCCTAGAGGAGAGTTTAAATATGTGTTGGAGCTAATCTCTGTGGATTACACAAGAAACCACATCCTACAGCTCTCCCTGAAACACCCCTTATGATTTCAATGTAATTTGGTTTTTGCATTTTTAGAAATAACAAAATACTTTGCAAACTCATCTACTTTATTACCATCACAAGTGAGTCAGCTGACTCCACATTTTAACACAGTGACAGTCACAGAGGAATGGAGGAATGAGTAGAGTTATCAATATATGTGCTTTTAAGAAGTATGACAGGGTAGCAGCTATTTCCAGGAACCAAAACATGGGTCAGCAGCTGTGCAGGAAAAGTGATGGAATAAATGACTCATTTCAGAGGAGTTCTATAACATATTAGTTCTATAATGTATCTTCAGCCCCCAATTACCCGCTTTGATCTAAAGATAAGGATTTACAGTTAAGGTCCCATTTATGATTTGACTGGTAGGGTCTGAATCATGTTTACTATTGTTTTGACTATTACTTGAAACCTATAGTAGTACTTGGGATATGTGTTGTGTATTCTGTGAACATGTGCTATTTTTAGATTAGATAATTTCTGTCTCGAACCCCTGTTCATTTCTTTGTTTTTGTTTATTTGATAGTGGTTTCAGTAAATGGATATATCTGAAAAATTGCAAAGCCACTATTAAAACAAGTTATTATTATATATAGCATGGAATTGCACATTCCTCCTTTGAATCCGACAGAGCTTCACCATATCCTTAACAATTTGGGAAAAACATGCTATTATTTTTCTTTATAAAATTTCTCCTGTTAGGCTGTGATGGTTGTCATCAGCAGTAACTCCTCTGAAGGCTTTGTCAAAAGAGTTGAAAAAATTGGAAAGGTGTGTGAATGAAGCTGTTTGTTGAATATAAAGAAAAGAGCATTGAAATACAATTCACACTCTTACTTCTCCTTCTATGCTTTCAGATGTTTGTCATTTGAAAATTTTGCTTCTAGAAGAGATGTCCTATATAATTCTTACTTTAAGGAGCAAGTTGCTTTTATAATTTTTTTATTATTCTACCATTCCAGTATTTCCATTTAAATTAAATTCAATACCATTTAAAAAAAATCAAAAGTGCAGCCAGTATTCAATTCCTGGGCTAAATAATTTTAGAAAGCTTTGTGTTATTGAACCTACGGGGTTTTTATGTAGTTTTAACTCTTTCTTTCTGTGATTTTTCCCATTAGTCATGTAAGTGACTGCAATATAACAGACATTGAGGATAAAGAAGGACTGAATAGAACAATCCTTGGCCTCATGAAGTTGAGAATCTAGCAAGGGAGTCAAACAATTCAATCATTCAGAGACAATTTATTGAGTGCCTGGCCTAAGATGAGCACAACAAAACCCCAGCCCAGAGGAATCATTTTAATGGGAGAGATAGATAATAGGTAAGCCAACTTTAAAAAAGAAAAACGTACTGATTTTTCTTTAATAGAGATGCATATTTGAACTAAATAAGCACATTTTTAAAAGAGCAGTGATTGAGAAGAGGTTTTTAAACTGAGTGGTCCAAAAGGGCCTTCCTGAAAAAGTCTGCTTTGAACAGATTTCTGAATAATATCAGCTAGGAAGCTGCGTAAAAATCTCAGGGATGGGTGATTTTTCCAGTCGAAAAACTGTAAAGGCTCCAAAGTCACAATAGAGCTATAAGTTTCTCTAATAAAGTAACTTCTGACAAAGAATGAGAAGAAATAACTAACCCAGGTTTGAAAGAAAAGGGACAGACTTTCTATGGAATTCATATTTAATTAAAGCTCTAAAGGACAAAAATACAATAGAGCAAAATTCTGGTCACGCTGATATACCTAACGAAAGTTCATAAACAAGCTTTGGGTAGCAAAGAGTGTGTGGGAATGTTGGTAAGAACAGTGGGGAAGAGTCATCCCTGAACATGTTCTTAAATGAAGCAATTCTTGGGTTGTTTTAAAGGGTAAATTGGAGTTTGCCTAAGTGATTAGAGAAGGATGCCTCAGCTTATGGAAGTTCAAAGCCATAAAGATGTGATAAACTACTGCAGATATTTTCATGTATATTTGTTGTTGCTTCTAGTAATGGTGATCTAAAAACTCCTACTTAAGACAACTAAAAATCCAGACAAAATAGCTTTTAAAGTTAAAAATATCAGAATGATTATAAAAATAAGTGAGGGATTACTGGGCCAAAATACGAAATACAATGAGAGCCTAGAGATATATGCCCTGAAGCCATTTTAGCTATGAGAGCATTTGAAACTGCTAAAACACACTGAGCTGTGTTGTTCATAGACTCTTGATACTAGAGAAACAAAATTCAAAATCCAGCAGCAATCAAATTTGAGGACTTTGGTACAACCCAAATTTAACTTGAGATCCCCAAAGCACAAGGAGAAGCAGAAATAAGACTATAGCCTATCTTGCCTTCTGTGTAAACTGAGAAAGTCAATCACTGAATTTGGGGTATGATTGTCTTGTAGAGTCTCAGATATAAGAGAAAATCCTACCAAGGAGGACCATACCATTATTATAGCTCTTAATTATCCCTACTCAATAAGAGTTTCAAATATAATGTCTTGAACATAGCAAAATGTAACAAAGCACACAAAGAAAAACCATTAACAAGATTTGATAGACAAAATGGGATTAAGTATGATGTTAAAATGATCAATAAAGATTGTAAAATGGCTTGATTACTCTGCTCAAAGAAATGAGAGGGGAAGCAAATTGAACCAAAAACTGACACTAAAAATGATATTGAGAAAGGTTTTATAAATGAACAAATGGATACTCTAGAACTTTAAAAATATGACAGCTAGGGCGCCTGGGTGGCTCAGTGGGTTAAGCCGCTGCCTTCGGCTCAGGTCATGATCTCAGGGTCCTGGGATCAAGTCTCGCATCAGGCTCTCTGCTCAGCGGGGAGCCTGCTTCTCCCTCTCTCTCTCTCTCTGCCTGACTCTCTACCTACCTGTGATCTCTCTCTGTTAAATAAATAAATAAAATCTTTAAAAAAAAAAAATATGACAGCTAATTTAAGGTACCACAGGGGTGCCTGGGTGGCTCACTTAATTAAACCTCCAATTCTTTTTCCTTTTTTTTTTAACACCT
This sequence comes from Mustela nivalis, assembly GCF_964662115.1. NCBI lineage: Eukaryota > Metazoa > Chordata > Mammalia > Carnivora > Mustelidae > Mustela > Mustela nivalis. The sequence goes on along the minus strand of NW_028136357.1, from coordinate 773,499 downwards.
TAATTTTATTTTATCTCTTTCATTTGGCTCAGGTCATGATGTCAGGGTTGTGAAATAGAGCCCAGAGTTGGGCTCTGTGCTGAGCCTGGAGCCTGCTTAAGATTCTTTTCCCTTCTTTTTCTATCCCTCCCTGCACTCTCACTTGCTCGCTCTCTCTTGCTTGCAAATAAATAGATAGATAGATAGATAATAGACAAAGAAAAATAAAAGCAGATTATGAAAATAAATATAAAGATTTTGAAATGAAAACAAGTTCAAAATAAAATAGAGAAGACCTACACAGCTTAAAGTTCATTCAGAAAATCTACTATTAAAGAAGTCAGTATGACACAATGTTAAGATATCAAAAGATTTGAGCATGCACTTTTCAGAAAGGGTAATCCAAATGGCCACTCATATATAAAAACTGTTTATCTTTATTATGAATCTGGAATTAAATTAAATTAAATTAATAATAAATTAAAACCTAAAATGACATACTATTACACACTTACCATATTGGGCAACAGTAAAATTGCCTTGCAAGAATGTGAAAGAATGAAAGTGCCCATAATAAAAACATTTGAGGTAAGTTGGACAATATTTAGAAAACTTAAAAATAAAAATAAAAATTTGGTCCATTCCTAGAAATACAACATGGAACTAAATGAATATTTTCACCAGGATATGCAAACAGATGATTATAGCTATTTCATTCATAACAGCAGATCAGTAGTGGTCTATTTGCACAATGTTACATTAAATAAGAGAGAATATTAACAAACTGGGAGGAGGGGCTAGGTTGTTATCATAAACAGATCTTCTATGGTGCTGATTATGTTCTATTTCTCAAAATCTTTAAGTTAAAAAAGTTTTCACATTATATCTAGATAGATAGATGATAGATAGATATCCCAGAAGCTGCAATGCTAGGCTAAGACCAGGCTTTAAAGGGCTTTTCTATACTCTACTAAATACTTGAAACCATTCATTATATCATAGCTCAGTGTTCAAATCTCCATTTGTTTCCTCAGTTTCCTAATATTTACCTTAAGGTGACCTGATCCAGACTTTTGATCACCTTTGTCTAAATATTTCTATTTTAACAAAGTCCTTTTTAACACTGAGAGACTAAAACTTAGAAAAATACTCTTTTATCTCACTAGAGTGGAAAATATATAGTTACCCATTAACTAATGATATCCATGTCTACATTAGATCAATGACATTTTTAATTCTTGGGAGCTTTTGGTTAAATGAAATTTTTAAGCTTCCTTTAAATGAAGCTTTAAGCCATCACCACATGAATAAAATTAAAGAACCAAATGAAAACAGGCCAAGTATTTACAGAGTAATAGAATGTGCAATGGTAAGAGTACAATTCTGAAATCATAAAGCCTAAATTAGTGTGATGCATTTTTGCTACCCATGTAATCATAAACCAGTTATCCAAATGTGTTAGCCTCAGTTTTTTCACCCATGAAATGGTGATGATAATACTTATTATGCTGCGTTGTTGTGTGTATGTGATGAAGCATGGAGCATGAGAATCTCATATTCCATGCTAAAATGATAGCTATTTTTATACTTATAATAATTCTAGTAATAGTAATTAAATTGTTCAAAATGGTAATATTCATTTATATTGAGGCATTGTATTGACTATTCATAGACACATTTACCAAAATAAATTTCATTTTACTTTACCCCCTCTGAGGATATATATTCCCTAATTCAATATGAATCTCTTTATGAATAATAATTATCATAATAAATATGCTGATTTGTCTTCTATTTGTTTTTAGGGAGGTATCCTTTACTGTTGAACATGAAACTTAAGCAAGTCTGTCTTATTCAAAATTTGCATGCTGTTTTCTTATGAAACTAGATTATAGAGTTGTATGAAATAAATTCATGCAGTTAAGACATTGATGTTTGGAACACTGGGTGGTCAGTTTAGTATTTCAAAAGAAGATTTTAAATTTAAACCTTAAAACTGAGCTCTTTCAGCCTTATTTATAGACCATCCTTCATGTTTCATAAGTACTCCTCCATTGTAAACTAAGTAATACTTTTTGTCACAGTGTATATAATGAAAATGGATTTTATATTCTATTATTTCAGAGTTAGTTGCAGTTTCTACTGCCTTACTTCATTTTTTGAAAAATAGATTAATTCTACAAAAAGTTTTTTCCAGGTTTATTGAAAAAAATCGACATATTTGTAAATTTAAGAAATGATTTCTTATAACATTGCAAACCTTTAACATTGTGTAAATTTTGTACAATTTGATAAATTGGTATACATCTTTATTGCAATATAATCTACATAAAAATGTTAATACATCTACTATCTCGTATAGTTGCCACTGTTTTTTATGCATTTATCATAAGGAATTTTAAGATCTACTCTCTTAGCAACTTTTATGTATATAGTATAGTAGAGATAAACTTCAGAGGTCTTGTGGGTTTTGTTCCAGACTGCCTCAATAAAGTGATTATCTCAATAAACTAAGTCAAATTATTATATTTTTTGGTTTCCCAGTGCATATAAAAAATTATGTTTCCCAGTGCATATAAAAAATAAAAACTATACTGCACTGTTCAAAAGCATTATGTTTTTAAAGAAAAACAATGTATATACCTTAAGTACACTAGTTCTGAGTTTTCAGTGGGTCATAATTACTGATCACAGATCACCATAACAAATACAATAATAATGAAAAAACTTGATATATTGCAAGAATTACCAACATGTGACAAAGAGACACAAAATGAACAAATGTTGTTAGAAAAATGGTGGCAGCAGACCTCTTTTATACAAGATTGCTATAAACTTTCAACTTGTAAGAATGTGATATATGCAAAGTTTAATAAAGGGAAGCACAATAAAAAAAAGTATGTATATCTTATTAACTATGATCATCATGCTGTACATTAGATCCCCAGAACTTTTTCATATTATAGTTGCAAGTTTGCACCCTTGGACCACCTTACTCCACCCCAGGTTCACCCCTTGTCAACTCAACTCTAAGTTTCCATTAGTTTTCCTTTTCCTCAGATTCTGTATGTAAGGGATATCATAATACATAAATTAAAAAAATATATAAAATCTTTGAAATATTTCACTTAGAATAATACCTTCAAGATCCATCCATGCTGTTGTAAATGGCAGTATTTCTTAATTTTTCATGGTTAAGTAGTATTCCGTAGTATATATTTACCATACTTATTTTACTCATTCATCCATTAATGGATACTGAAGTTATTTCCATCTCTTGCTTAGAGTTAATAATTTTATAATAAACATAAGAGTGCAGATATGTCTTTGAACAGTGAACTTCGTTTTCTTTAGATAGATACCTAGAAGTGGGATTACTGAATCATATGGTAATTTTACTTTTAATAATATGAATAATCTCCATACTGTTTTCCATACAAATTTATATCCCTATTACAGTGCATAAGTTCCCCGTTTTCCCCAATATTTACCAAAATTGGTTAGTTTCAATTTTTTGGTAGTATATATTCTAATATCTTGCTGCGTTTTTCAGAGGTAAACAACAACAACAACAACATAAGGACTTTGCCCTGAGATTTTTACGTTGAGCACTTTTTAATGCTCCTGTTGGTCATTTATATAACTTTTTTGAAAAAAAGAGTCTATTGAGATCCTTTTGCTATTTTTTTAATCATATATTTTTTTCTATTTGTATCTGTTGGTTATTAACCTCTTTTCAGATATAAGATTCGTAAGTATTTTCTTACATTCTGTGGATTGTGTTTTCATTCTCTCTCCCTTTTTTTGGTAATGCAGAAACGTTAGTTTGATGTAATACCATTTATTTATTTTTGCTTTTTTTGCTTGTGTTTTTAGTCTGGTATCCAAAAAACTATTGGCAAGACCAATGTCAAGGAGAATTTTTCCTATGTTTTCCTTTAGGAAATTTAGTTTCATGCATCACCTTTAAGTCTTTAATCTATTTCAAGTTCAGACTTATGAGTGATATAAGGTTCCCTTTTCATACTGTTTATGTGACTATTCAGTTTTAAATATCATTTATTGAACAGACTATCTTTCCCCATTACATATGTTGGCCCCTGTCAAATATTAGGTGACTGTATGAAAGGATTTATTTCTGGACTCTCAATTCTGTTCTACTTGTTTATTGGTCTGTTTTTATGCCAGTATACTTTATTGTTTTGAGCATGAGGGCTTTGTAGTATAGTTTCAAATCAAGAAGTGTAATCTCCCTTCTTCATTCTTTCTCAGAACTGCTTTGATTATTTGTTGTCTTTTATGGTCTCATATAAACTTTAGGATTCTTTACTTACTTCTGTAAAACAATAATATTGGATTTTTTTTTAAGATTTTTAATTTATTTATTTGACAGAGAGAGATGACAAGCAGGCAGAGAGGCAGGCAGAGAGAGAAGAGGAAGCAGGCTTCCTGCTGAGCAGAGAGCCTGATGCGGGGCTCGATCCCAGGACCCTGGGATCATGACCAGAGCCGAAGGCAGCGGCTTAACCCACTGAGCCACCCAGGCGCCCCTAACATTGGATTTTTGATAGGAATTGGATTTACAGATGGTTTACGGTAGTATGGACATTTTAACAATGTTAATTCTTACCATTCATAAATATGAGCTATCTTTCCATTTCTGTCACCTTCAATTTCTTTATCAATGTCATAGTTTATGGAGTACAGATCTTTCATCTTCTTAGTTAAATCTATTCCTAAGTATTTTATTATTTTTGATGCTATTGTGAATTAGATTGTTTTCTTTATTTTTTCAGATAGTTCATCATTAGAATGTTAAAATGCTCCTGTCTTGTGCTTACTTTGGCAGCACATATACTAAAATTGGAATGATGCAGAGAAGATTAGCGTGATCACTGAACAAGGATGACATGACAAACTGGGAAGCAGTCCATAAAAAAAAAAAAAGAAACAAAACAAAATTCTTTTCTTTTATATATTGATCTTGTATTTGGTAATTTTACTAAATTTGTTTATTCAAATTTTTTGTGAATTTTTTAGGATTTTTTAACATGTAAGTTCATGTTATCCAAAAAAAGAAAATTTTACTTCTTCCTTTTTTTTTTTTTTTTTTTGGAGTCTCTTATTTCTTTGTGTTCCTTGTTTCTCTGGCTAGGACATCCACTACTGTGTCAAATGAGAGTAGTGAAAATGGACACACTTGTCTTTCTTCTGATCTTTAAGGGGAAAACTTTCAAAAGTTTTGATTGAATATGAGATTAGCTCTGGGCTTGCAATCTGTGTTTTTTCTTTAATGGGTTTTTTAAATTATTTTTTAAAATTTTTTATATAATGTGTTTTTATCCCTAGGGGTACAGGTCTGTGATTCACAGCACTCACCATCACTCACCATAGCACCTGCCCTCTCCAATGTCCATACCCCCACCATCCTCTCCCAACACACCTCCCCCCAGCAACCCTCAGTCTGTTTTGTGAGATTCAGTCTTTTATGGTTTGTCTCCCTCCTAATACCATCTTTTTTTATTTTTTTTTCGTACGCCCGAAACTGCCTATGTTGCATCTCCACTTCATCATATCAGGGAGATCATATGATAGTTGTCTTTCTCAGATTGATTTATTTCGCCAAGCATAATACCCTCTAGTTCCATCCACGTCATCACAAATAGCAGGATTTCATTTCTTTTGATGGCTGCATAGTATTCCATTGAACATATATACCACATCTTATTTATTGATTTATCTGTTGAAGGACATTTAGTTTCTTTCCATAGTTTAACTATTGTGGACATTGCTGCTATAAACATTTGGGTGCATGTGCCCCTTCAGAATGCCACGTTTGTATCTGTAGGGTATATACCCAGTACTACAAGCACTGGGTCATAGGGTAGTTCTATTTTCAGCTTTTTGAGGCACGTCCACGCTGTTTTCCAGAGTGGTTGCACCAGCTTGCATTCCCACATACAGTGTAGGAGGGTTGCCCTTTCTCCACATCCTCGCCAGCATCTGTCATTGACTGACTTGTTCATTTTAGCCATTCTGAACGGTGTGAGGTGGTATCTCATTCTGGTTTTGATTTGTATTTCCCTGATGCCGAGTGATGTGGAGCATTTTTTCATGTGTCTGTTGGCCATTTGAATGTATTCTTTGATGGAACATGATAGTGAGCTTAGGGAATCACCAAGTTAATGAAAGAGGTGCCTCTTGTAGGTGAAGTAAGAGTGAGAGAAAGAAAAGAGGGCTTATCCTAGATTGGAGAACTCGGGGCTGAAAAGGACCCTCATCTGGGAGCAGAGAAAGTGGTCCAGAATCAGAGGCACAGAGGACTCCCAACACCTTCCACAGAAGCGGAGCACCTAAAGACATAGTGCCATTACCCCTGAAAATCTAGGCATGGAGGTATTCTCTTTAGGCAAATAGGCATCGGAGAATAGTTTGTCCATAGCCCAGTCACTGACTTCAAGAGGAAAAGCTATACCAGCTCTCGAAGCAGGCCGGATAGCTCAAGCAACAGCAGCCAAGCCAAAATCCTTATCCCCTGCATTTCTGAACAATGACAGAGCAGCGGTTCTGTCTAGAACCAGGAGGTATTCAGAAGTCAATTGTTGGGTCCCGGGTTGTGTCCATCAGTTCAGACGCGGCCTTCAGATCAACTCATGATTCCAGGGCCTTGGCATTGACTCTGTTCTCAGGTTCTCTGCTCAGGGGCAAGTAAGCTTCTCCCTCTCCAGCTCCACCCCCTGATTGGGATCTCTCTGCCTCTCTGTCCAAACGTGCATGTGCATGTTCGATAAGATAACAAAGACAAAAACAGTGCACAATAATTGACTGGGGCCAAAGGATGTTTTATTGAATTTGGACCTAGGTTCCTATGGAGGGCAGCCAGGTATAGAGAACCTCCCACCATCCTAAAATGCCCGACCTTCGCTTGGAGCTTCCTTGTTCATTCTCCTGTTCTTTGCCTTCCTGGATCTCCTCACCAACCTGCAGCATCCGCTGTCTGTCGTGCTGTACTGACCCCTTGTTAACACATTGTGCATCCTCTCGGGGCTCCATTGGAACATGCCCATCTTCCTCAAGAGGCACTGTTTGCTTATTGCATGTAACCATTTGGGGGATGGTCATGAGAGGGTGAAGGCAGGCTTGTGCTGCCACATCTCCATGCAGTTCCACAGAGGGTAGCTGATCCACCATGAGGGAGTGCTCAAGGTTCTTCCACATTCGAATCCTCTTCAATGCGTCCTTTTGCACATACAAGTTGTCTTCCTGAAATGGGCACGGAAGTCTTTCAGTTGGCTTCATTGGGCTATGGGTCTCTTCCAACATGCTCTCCGTTGGCTTCTGTGGACTCCAAGAACATGAGTCCGTCCTGGACCTAAGGTTCTAGGGTGTAGACTCTGCCTTGGATGCATGGTCTTTTTGGAAGATTGGGAGGCCTTGTTGGCACCGTTTCTGGAGACCATTGAGGTACTCGTGTGCTTTCTGTGGAAGACTCCAGACATGTCTTTGGCACGGTTGCGGGGGTTCACTTTGAGCTTCCCTTGGGTGGACCTTTTCCTGTTGAGATGCTCCATGATTTGGTGGGAGGGTCTCACCCTTACGAAGGGCTCAGATTTCCTCCCCTGAGGCATTGCTTGCGGTCTGTTAGTTTCTTGGCTTGTCGGTGCTAAGATGGAATGCGGCATCTTGCCTTTCTCCGAGGTCCAGAGGGCTGGTGCTGACACTCACGACCAAATACTATGAATTGGGCCATGGAGAAGGTGACATCGACTCGCTTCGCAAACTGCCTTGGTGAGAGACCCAGGCGGCTCCAGCAGTTTGGGACGGCCTGGGGTCCTCTTGGCCCACCCATGACTACTCCAGTCAAGTGTAGTGATCAGGCCTGGGTTGATGAGGAGTGGTTGCTATGACCTCAAAGCTTTGTGACATCACAGATGCTGGCTTCACTGAAGCAGCTGTCCCTCTCCCATGACCTTGGTGTCCTATGGCTTTAAGTAGGAAGCCCCAGGAAGGACAAAACAAGAGCCCTCTGAACCTGATCAAGAACTCAGGATGTCTTGTGGTTTAATGTCAAACTTCCCCTTTCTGGAGACATAGAGGAAGGAAAATGACATTCAGTATACCTTCCTTTAGGCCAACATATCCCCGGAGACGGCAAGGTGTCCTTTTACACTACAATTTCTAGATATCTCAAGAAAAGGTGAGGTCGCGTGTATGAGCAGCTCTCCGTGGGGTTTCTCGTCCTGTGGGTGAGAGCGTACTTTGTCAGCGTCTTTTGCTTATGGGTCAGTGATGACTAAGGTACGGAAAGTCCCTTTCCGAGGTAAAAGGTGAGGGCATCGCTATATGGTGCTGTCTGTGGCCTCGTCTCCTAGTGTTCTGAAACACGCGGCTAAGGGATGAGGCCTCTGTCTACCTGGCTTTCCCTTAAATACCTTTGCAAAGTCTTTGAGGAGAGTGATATTCTGCATCTGAGCTAACTCTCAATGAAGAGGCCTGGACCGAAACCGTTGTCATTATTAGTTAACTGTACTTGTTGTGGTAACGGGTATAGACATGTGGACCAAGACTCTTTAGTCAGAAGGAAAGGGACGGCGTATATAGACGGCTTGCAAGGCCCATTCGAGCAGACCTTTGGAGTGAGCCGCAATGCCCTTGCAAGGACTAGTGGATCAGGAAGTTTGGGTCCATTTCGGCACCTCAGTATTCCTCTGCCATCGAAGTGAATGAACCCCTGGACCTTGCCTTGACATGAATGTCCCATGCCCTGCTGTTGGGAAATGGAAAAGGAAGGGAATACTGACGGGCAAAAAGTCAGAGAAGGAGACCTACCAGGAGTGACTCAGGACTCTGAGAATCCAGCTGAGGTTTACCAAAAAGAGAACTGCTTAATGGGTAGTCAGGAGTTGTGGAATATATTAAGAGGAGCACTGGACGTACATGCAACTAAAGCATCCCTGAATACTCTGTCAAAAACGGATGATGGATGATAGGCAGGCTTTCTCAACAGAACAGCAACAAGAACAACACTTATATAAGGCTCACTTGAACAGAACTGAGGATTGAGCTGCTATGTCCTTGCAAAGACTAGTGGATAAAGAAGGTGTGGTCCATATTGGCAACAGAGTATTCCTCAGCAATTAGGGAGGATGAACTCTTGATTCTTGCACTGGCATGAATGCCACAGGACTGGGTTTGTGAAATGAAATGGGCAAGGAGACATAGGGAAATATCATATGGCTTCTCTCATATGTGCCCTAGGACGAATACCACGGCCCTTAGTAGAAAGAAGGAAAAACTGAAGGGGATAAGTCAGAGAAGGAGACAAACCAAGAGTAACTCAGAACTCTGAGGAATCAAGCTGAGAGTCAAGGAAAAAAGAGACATGCAGGGAATGAGGGAACGGGCTAATGGGTGTTGAAGAGTTCTGGCATATCTTAGGCGGAGTACTAGGTCATATATGGAACTGAAGCATCAGTGAATACTCTGTCAAAAATGGATGATGGATGACAGGCTGGCTTCCTCAACAGTACGAAATAATACAAAAACAAGCTGGCCCTTTCAAATGCAGGTGAAGACAGACAGAGAAAAGGAAAGAATTATATTTTTATTATGTTTAATTATTGAAATGGAATATAATTTATTTCCTAAAATGTCATTATTTGAATTGGGTCTTTATACTAGTAAAGTGGAGTTCATCCACCTCCTCCATTTGTGGAATTGATGAGAAGAAAATGGCATTGCCTTCTCTAAATGTCTAGAAGAGTTGAACAGGAAATGATTTGCACCTCGCCATCTGTGTGTTGACAGGGGTTTGATTACTGCTTCAAACGCTTTAGTCACTACTACAGAGCTGAGATTTTGTAGGTTTCCTGACCTAATCTTTGGAGTGAATATGTGTCTTGGAATTTATCCTTTTCTCTCAGTTCTTTTCTTTTGGGTTTGCTTCATTAGTGCTATTCTTCACTTCCTCCCCATCTTTTGTGTGTCTTATCTGTGTGTGTGTGTGTGTGTGTGTGTGTGCTGAGTGTGTTTCAAATAACAATTATAATTAAATTGATGGAGATAGGAAGTCGGTATTTAATGGATAGCAGTTCCATTTGACATGCCTTGAAAACTCACATTCCCTCTCTTTCAGCCACATTTCCTACAAAGAATGTCATCTTTTGTCCTCTTTGATAAACACATATTTTCTCAAACCTGACCTCAACAAACACCACATTTTGTGTGCCTGGGTAGTGTCGTATTATTTGTCCATTTTTCCCTTGCTTTTTCATATGTCTCTTGACAGTCATGAGAGAGTGAAATTGTATGTTATTTGTCTTTCTGGGACTGATAGATGTGACGTAGGCTAATGCTCTCCACAATTCTGCCACATGAGGCAAGTGGAAAGAATTCATTCTTGCTTATGGCTGGGTAAGATTCTGTGGGGCTTTTTCAGGACAGTGAGATGGTAGTAGTGTCTGGTAACTCCAGACTTGTCTTTATCCAGGAACACAACAGGAAGATTACCACATCAACTTCAACATGGCAGAAATGAACTGGAGCCCACAAAGCAAACTCCATAGCAAAAGAGAGAATAAGTTGCAATCACTATGGGAGAAGACTGGAGACATGGTTTAGGGGAAAAGTGGAAAGTTGGTAATTCAGAAGGCAGTGAGACAATGCAATGGGCAAAGCCACAAGAGATCGGAGCACACTTGGAACCCACAAGGAGTACGTTCTCCAATTCCATTGATTCTGACCATCAGGGGGTCTGAATCATACTAGTTCATGCCAACAAAGGGCCTTGAGGCCTGGAGATTTTAGATCAGCAGCCTTGGCATATCAACTCAAAAGAACACTGTATTTCTCTGTCAGAGAACACCAACAAATAGCCAGGTGAAGACAGCCTGGAAACCACGATTAGAGACAATACCAGGTGACACAGTGGGAAGATGGTGGGTTCTGGCTGTACATTAGTGAGAGGCAGTGTTCTTGGAGATGATTTGATGGGGGCAAAAGAAATTTGGGGCTCTCGCACAGGCAGCATCAAGCCCGAGCTACTGGCCAAAGACAGGTTGGTGAGGGCTTTAATTGCCTCTCCTGCAAACACGAAATTCTCACCATGGAACACATAGGGTACTGTGTTCCTCAGTCCAACTTGCTTCATTTTAAGAGAACAGATTCTCCCATAGGGGACTAGAAGAAAGCCCTGTCCATAGGCTGTCCCCTGACCACAGAATGCTACAGGCATTCATTCTGTTGTGAAGGTTGAATTTCTCCTTTCACAGGCACACCAGATCCCACCAAGCTAAACCTCAGCCTATTCAGCCCAGACCCCAAACACACCAAAAGGCTGGCAAAGAGAGCCTCTGCAGATGACTGGTCTCAAGGACAGGGGGCAGCTATGATACAACAGCAGAGGGCATGCATGCCACACACACATACCTGAGACTCCCTCAAGGGCCAGCCCTTGGGCACTCCATGATATCTTATTTCTAAAGAAATTACCATCAGGATAAAAAACAGAATGGATTTTTCAAATACTGAGAAAGAGTCAGAGACCTATATCCAAGACAAAGATGGAAGAATCAATTGTTGCCAAGGAAGAAGACAAGAAATTATCATGGCCAGGTAATCGGAGTGAAACCTCACATATAACACGCCCAATGGAGGATTGAAAGCAGAAAGATATCAGGGAGTCTCAAAACACATAGATTAAACTGATAGAAATAAAATAAAGTAAAATAAAATAAAATAAAATAAATAAAGAATTTCTAAAGAAAAGATTGGTAGCAGACTGAAGGAAAAGTCCAAGAAGCTGGCAGAAGCAAAGGACCAAATTTTTGACCTGGCAGAAAAGGAATGGTAAATAAGGAAACAAATCCAAAGAAAGAAGGAAGAATGATGAAACATGACAATGAGCTTAGGAAAGTCATTGACTCCAAGGAATAGAAAGAGGTGCTTATTGTAGGAGAAGTAGGAGTGAGAGAAAAAAAAGAGGGCTGAACATGGATTTGAGAATTCAGAGCTAAAACTGTCCCTCATCTGGGAGCAGAAACAGAGATCCAGATTCAGAGGCAAGGAGGACTCACATCACCATCCACAGAAGCATGGAACCACAAGACATAGTTTCATTCAATGGAGGAATTCTCTTTACCTAAATATGCGTGGGAGTGTAGTTTGTACATAGCCAAATCACTTACCTCAAGAGGACAAACTATACCAGCTCTCAAAGCAGGCCAGGTTGCTCAAGCAACACCAGCCCAAGCCAAAATCCATTTCCCCTTCATTTGTGAACAATGACAGAGCAGTGGTTCACGTCTAGAACTAGGACATATTCAGAAGTCAAAGGTTGTGTCATGGATTGTGTCTATCAGTTCAGAGGCGGCCTTCAGCTCAACTCATGATCCCAGGGTCTTGGCATCGACTCTGGTCTCAGGTTCCCTGCTCAGGGGTAAGTCAGCTTTTCCCTCTCCAGCTCTACACCCTGATTGTGATCTCTCTGTCTCTCTGTCAAATATGTGCATGTGCATTGTTTGACAAAAAGACAAAAACACAACCGGGGTACAAGGATTGACTGTGGCCAGGGGATGTTTTCTTTAATTTGGACCTAGATCTCTATGGAAGGCAGCCAGGTTCAGAGAACCTCCCATTATCTCAAATGCTAGACCTTCGCTCAGAGCTCCAATGTTCATTCTCCAGTTCCTTGTCTTCCTGAATATCCTCACCAACCTGTAGCATACGCTGTCTGTGGCTCTCTAATGGCCCTTTGTTGTCCCACTGTTCATCTTCTGCTGCCTCCATTAGAACACGCCCATCTTCCACAAGAGGCATTGTTTGCTTATCCCATGAAACTATTTGGGGGATGTTCATGAGAGGGTGAAGGCAGGCTTGTGCTGTCACATCTACATGTACTCCTCCAGAGGGTATCTGCACGACCCTGTGGGAATGCTCCAGGTTCTTTGACATTTGAATCCTCTTCAATGCGTCCTTTTGAAGATACAAGTTGTCTTCCTGAAACGGGCATGGAAGTCTTTCAGATGGCTTCACTTGGGCTATGGGTCTTTTCCAACATGCTCCATGCTTGCTCCTGTGGACTCCAAGTACATGAGTCCATTCTGGACCTAAGGTTCTAGGATGTAGAATCTGCTTTTGGTAAATCGTCAGTTTTGAAGATTTGGAAGTCATTTTGGCTCTATTTCTAGGGATGCTACAGCTACTCATTATAAGGTCCGCTAGGCCAGAGGGAGTCATTTTGTGTTTCTGCAGTAAACTTATATTGAACCCATGCTGTAAACAAAATTGACCCTACTCCTCCCAGAGGAGCTTACTCTCAAAGCCTAGATACAAGGGTGAATCAGGCCAGGTGAAGACATCCCATTAGAGGGGCACGCATATATCTACTAGGGTAAATTGAGATCCAATTGTCCACCCATGTGTTACCTAGCATTTTTGTTTTTGTGGTGTAGCAGACTTAGCACGACTGTGCAGTTTTTTCTGTATTGTTATCTCATTGGCCACGTCTGTATAGCCTGGCTAAACTACCGCTATAAATGTTAGTCTCTGAGGCTGGGAGGGGTTGCCTCTTTGCAAGAGAAGGCCCTGACCGGTCAATATGATTCTCGATGCTTTGTGCAAAATTAACGTTTGCTTGACCTTCACTTTGTATCAGTCTCGCTCTTTTGAATAAGGACCCTATCTTTGGAGGGCCACCCGAATTCAAATGATGAGAACTGAAACAGCATTGGAATTTTTGGAAAAGCCTCTGGAGGTAAGATTATGGGATCCTGCATGGAGCTGCAGTGTACAGTCTCCTGCCAATCTTCTCTTCAGGAGTTCTTTAGGTGCTTTTATCTTTATCAGTTTTATCTCTGTGGTTCGAGACTCTCTGATATCTCCTATGTTTTCTGACATACAGCGAGTATCCAGGCCCCTGCTTTCAATCCCGCATCGGGCGTTTTCTATGTAGAGGGTTCACTCTGATTGCCTAGCCATAATCATTCCTTCTTCCTTTACCTGGGCATCAATTGATTTTTTCATCTTTGCATTGGATCTAAGTCTCTGTCACCTCTCTGTATTCGTTAAACTCATTCTGCTTTCTAACCTGAGGGTAATTTATTTAGGAGGAAGAGATCCGGAGTACCCAGGGCTGGCCCTTAAGGTTTGTTGAGTGCGTGCGTGTGTGTGTGTTTGTGAGTGTGTATGTGGCATGCATGCCACTGCTGTTTGTGTTGTGGCTGACCCTGTCCTGGAGGCCAGTCATTTGCTGTAGCTCTCCTTTCCGGCCGTTTGTTGTTTTTAGGGTCCGGGTTGAATATGCAGAGGTTTACCTTGGTGGGCTCTGGTGTGCCTGTGAAAGGAGAAATTCGAGCAACTCAGCAGAACGCAGGCCTGCAGAATGCTGTGTTCAGAAGAGAACATGTGGTCAAAGCTTTCTTCTCGTCCCCTATGGGAGAGTCGTTGTCCTTGGACTAAGCATCTTGGACTGAGGAAGGCAGTTTTCCAAGTATTCCACTGTCGGGATTTCGAGTTGGCTGGCTAGGCAGCCTATGTCCTCACATACCTGTCTTGGCCAGTAGCTTTGTCTTGATGCTGCTGTTGCGAGAGCCCAAAATTTATTATGTCCACATTGAGACATCTCCACGAACACTGCCTTTCACGGAATCACTCCCACTACTCACCATCTTCCCAGTGCATCACTTAGTATTGTCTCTCTCTGATCATTGTCTCCAGGCTGTCTGCTCCTGGTCGCTTGTTGGTGTCATATGCAGGAAAAAGATGGTGTTCCTTCAAGTTGATGTGTGCCAAGCCTGCTGATAGGAAAACTTCAGCCTTCAACACTTGTGTTGTAAAGTACTCGTGCCCTTCAGACCCTCTGCGTCTCACAGTCAATGGCACTGGGAAACAGGTTCCTTGTGGGTTCCCAGTGTGCCCTGCTCTCCTGTGCCTTGGTACTCTTCATGGGATCCAGCCCTCTGATCCACTAACCAACCAAATATCCCCTGAGCCATGTCTCCAACCTTCTCCCATCATCTCTGCAACTTCCGTTTTCTTTCGCTGTGGAGTTTATCTTGTAGGCTTCAGGTCAATTTCCACCCCAATGCAGTTGTTGTGTTCATCTTCCTGTTGCCTTCATAGCTGAAGACAAGCATGAGGTTATTAGACACTACTACCATCTCACTCTCCTCCATGTCACCGCAATTCGTACTGAGACATAAGCAAGAAGGAATTCTTCCACTTGTCTCTTATGGCAGTCTTGCGGAGAGCATTGGGCTTTGTCACATCTATCATTCTCAGAACGACATCAGACAGACGATTTCACTAACTCATGACACTCAAGAATCATACGAAAAAGAAAGGGTATTGGTACAAACAGTATGACTCTAATGAGAAATTCAAATGGTGCTGTTCTTTGGAAAGCAGTTTTGTGAGAACACGTGTTACTTGAAGAGGACAAGAGATGACATTCCTTGCAGGAGATTTCCTGAAACTGATGGAATGTGAGATTTCAAGGCATGTCAAATTGAATTGCTACCCACAAGAGACCGAATTCCATTCTCTCGTATTTTAATAATAATTGTGATGTGAAACACACACACACCACACAGCATTAACACATGCACATGCAAACACACAAAGATAAGACATGCAAAATATGGGAAGGAAGCGAGGAATCGTACCAATGAAGCAACCCCAAGAAAATACCATATAGGTGAAAGGCAAATAGAATCCAAGTCAGAAGCCAACCGAAATGAGAAAGTGAACTATTACCTATCAATAATACATTCAGTATCAGGACTAAAGTCTCCCGTCAATACAAACAGTTTGTAAGAGTGGTTGAAATTCCAAATTAAAAAAAAAAAAAAAAGGTAGAAAACATCCATAAGAAAACAGCAAATATTAAACTAGCTCGTCCTTCTGTTGACCATAGGAGATTTCCTTCGACTATAAAGATACTCATAGCTTGCAAGTGAAGAAACAGGGAAGACATAGGTTATGCTATTCCCAAGGAGAAGAGAGCCAAAGTGTTTGTGCATAAGTCAGCGAGAGTCATTTTATGCCTTCGAGAGACAAAAGATAAGCGGAAGTTGTTTTGTCTTGATGGAGCATCAAAACAACAGAAACCTGGAAGAATTGCCAACATATACACCACGAACAAGGGTGTATCTAAACGTTGGAAGGTATGAACACACAGGAATGGAGATGGCTGTTCTGCCCCATCTCTCTGCCCTTCAACCACACTGCCTCCTTCTTCCTGTGGAGACCTCTCATGGCACCTGCCTCCAAGCACAGCTGATTCCCATTGATGGGAAGACCCTCTTCTCTCCCCCATCTCCCCACTCCAGTTACTCCCACTTATTCGTGAGCTCACAAGCCCCATGGTACACACTCTCCATGCAGCATGCTCTCTCTTTTCTAGCATTGGCCTCCGTTTCTAGCTGTGCTTGTGTCATGGATGTCCCTCCCCAGCCAGCCTCCAAGCTCTCCTTCCCTTTAGCTCCAACACCTGACACAGTGCCTGGCACGTATCACTTTGAGCTTCCCTTGGGTGGACCTTTTCCTGTTGAGATGCTCCACTGGGAGCTTAGCCCCGCACCCCAGCATGGGCTCTGGCCTCAGAAGTGAGAGGGCGGGGCCAGCGCAGAGAAGGGTCTTTGCTTATTTCCAAAGCTGGAAGTGAGCTCTCAGAGGACTCAGGAGGGAGGGGGGCGGGGGCGGCCGGAAGAGGGGCTTTGCTAATTGCCCAGGCGGGAAGGAGGGGCGCGCAGCGCCAGTGTGCTGTGCTGCAGCCCATTTGGGACTGCAGGACCCACCATACTCGCTGCCCCTGCACTCCCATGCTCCAGCCTAGCCCCTGAGGCCGCGGTGTCCTGTTCCCGTTCCCGCCGCCTGCTGCCCCTCCCCGACCCATGGCTTCTCTGGAGGACCCTCTGCTCACAGGTAAAGTGACACCACGACACGCCCTCACCTGAAGCAGAAAACGCAGTCCAGGAGCTGGGCGCAGCCTCCCGCCAACCCCAGGGCACCAGGACCACCCCAGACGCTGCGCCACACCCTGTCCGCAGGGGGTCAGGCCGGGACAGCGCCACAGGAGGTACCCCCCCCCCTGCCAGCGGGCAGGCTAGCCCCCATAGTTCTGCACCCCCACGCGCTTTTCAGAGCCTCCTGCCATTCCCAGGGCACCCAGAACCCAGAGAGTGAGGCCTTGGGTGTTCTCTAGTGACAGATTCAAGGCAATTTTTCGACTTTGGGACTCAGAGTTAACATAGTTTTCATTTGTGATTATTATTTTTGTGTGGGGGCCGTCGCTTTTCTTTTGACCTATGCTTGTTTTCACTCCCGGTTCTGAAGAAGCCCCTAAATCCTAACCCTTTGAGGACTCCGAAAGCTCTCAGAGCAGCAGTGCTGGGGGACAGTGTGGACACATGGTTTGGTTTCTCCTCTGGCCTGCTTCTGTGGCAGCCCCGCTCTGTCCTCCTCAGACTTCAGAGCAATATCTGAACAAGTGGAGAAGCAACCAGGGGGTCAGGAAGGTGGCCACCGAAGAGTGACTTCTCTGGAGGGTGGCTGAGCTAGCAAGTGAGCATGTTAGTCCAGCTCTGCCTGCATTCAGTATGGAGCTGAACAGGGGCCAGGGAAGGGGAGGAGGAGCAGAGAGCAGGGACAAAGGGACCAAAGAGGAGATTCAGATGAAGGGAAGTAATGGGGAGGAAAGAGAAGAAACTCTAGAAGACAGGTATGTAGAAAGGAAAAGGGATGAAGTGGGCATTGGGAAAGGGCACCACCAGGGAAGGAGAGAGGGGAAGAAAAGAGGGAGGAAAGAGGAAAGGGGAAAGGGAGAAGGGAGGAGTCAGCATGCCAGGGCTCCCCCTGCATCTGAAGAAGAGGTGGCTGCTCCAGCTTGTCAAACAGGGTGCTCACTCTTTGGCCCCAGTTTCTGCTCCCAGTGCTACTGGGCTTTGCAAGGAAGGCAGGCTGTCCCTTGGGACCTACTGGAGCCCACTGGAGCCCACAGGAGGGTGGGAGAGGTAAGATGCCACCAGGTCCTGTCCTGAGCTGCTCCCAGCCACCAGCCTCACCACATGGTGCAAGAGGGACCCCAGAACAAAGGACGGACACAGGCCAGCATGTCTGCTGGTGGCCCTGGGCACTTAGCTCATCGCAGTGAACCACACGGCCTCCTCAACCCACGCTTTCAAAGCCTCCTTCTTCGCTTCTGGCTTTCATGTCTGTAGGAACATGAGCCAGATCTAACTCATCTCCGACAGACAATTCTGACTCACCCCGTGTCAGATTTTTATGAGTGGCTGTGATAGAGTAAGATAGCAATGCTCCAACAAACGGACTGTTTCCTCCCACTTGACCTCAACAGTCTTATACATTTTCTTAGCGAAAACATCTTGTCTCCTTCCATTAAGCTCATAACGTGGTCTAATAGTATACATGCGCCTTCCTTAGATGCGAAGCAATACAGAGGTCCTTTTTTTTTTTTAATTTTACAAGGTAAAGTCAGTGAACATATCCAACTTGACGAATACGTCTCTAAAATGTCAATCCAGGCAAAGCTTTTTCTGCCTACAGTTTGGAGCCTACGTGGTGACATTTTTAAAATGCTTTCAGTCCCTCAGTGAGGCTCTTAGAAGCTAGCCAGGGCTTACTACGTGCCAGGCACTGTGTCAGGTGTTGGAGCTAAAGGGAAGGAGAGCTTGGAGGCTGGCTGGGGAGGGACATCCATGTCACAAGCACAGCTAGAAACGGAGGCCAATGCTAGAAAAGAGAGAGCAGGCTGCATGGAGAGTGTGTACCATGGGGCTTGTGAGCTCACGAATAAGTGGGAGTAACTGGAGTGGGGAGATGGGGGAGAGAAGAGGGTCTTCCCATCAATGGGAATCAGCTGTGCTTGGAAGCAGGTGCCATGAGAGGTCTCCACAGGAAGAAGGAGGCAGTGTGGTTGAAGGGCAGAGAGATGGGGCAGAACAGGCATCAGTCAGTTGGAGGGGTATGAATAGACTGATGGGAGGATTTTGGGTGCCTTTGGAGGACTGAGAATTTGTTAGATCAGTGCAGATTTCTATGGAGACAAATGCCAGGAACTGATAGGTCTTTGAAAGGTCACTCTGGCTGCCTTTTGGCAAAGGGGTTGGTAAAAGGCACTTGCAGGTGTGAACACACCAGGTGGGAGGTGAGTGCAGGAAATCGGGTGAGGGAGCATGGGAACTTGGTCCGGGGGTATATAAGGGAGAATAGCCTTTAAGGAGTTCCACAAATTGGCACCAGCTGTGGCTTCATTACAGAGCTGGAAGGGGGAGGTGGGTGTGTCCTGGAGGTTACAGAAATTACATGAGAAAGGGAAGTCTTTTTAGATCTCTTTTTCAACTAGAGGAACTCTCACCTTATTGATAGAATTCCAGAGTGGGAACCAATGATATGAGGACATCTTTGAAATGTCTGAATATGTTCTTCGACATCTTTGCAAGTGACGAGGAGACCTTGACCTTAGGAGGCCTTGGCCCTCTTTGTAGCCAGAAAGATTTCACCTACAGATTTGGGTTCTCCCTTTTAAAGTCAAGGAGTCAGTCCTTCCAAAGGACACCTCCTATCATTTTACCCTCTCATCATACCTCACGTGCTGACATCTCCAAGACCCTCTGTTCCAGGTTGAGAGTATCCACTTTGGCCGGGCTGGTCTTGCAAAGAACACCACAACAGGAAATCTAGAGCCTATAGTGCTATTAATAACATCATCTAAGACTGTGTTTGCTACCCTCTTGGCCTCTTCCCACCATGACTCACTGAAGCTTTTTACACATTGTATCCATTATGCTATAGTTCCCAAAGCTCATCTTCTCTAGTGCCATTAGTTTTTAGGGGACCAGGCAAACCTTAAACTTGTCCCGCTTAATTGGATCCCTGTGCCCCCACAATCTCTTTGAATGCCTTTCACCATGATTCTTGAATGAGATCTGAGACCACTGCTGGTACCTAACACTTCTTGGCACCTTGTCTGCTAGGTTCTTGGAAGAGGAGGTGGCTATGGAGGTGAGTGGGAATGGGAGTGGGAGGATTTTTCCCTTCACTTCCCTTTTTGTGTTTTCAAATAATGGGTTTTGAGGGGGAGGGAAAGGTTAACCAGACCATTTATTTTCCATCTCCCATCGATAAAATGTCACACAGGAGAGAGGTGGCAGAAACGCACTTTCACGTTAATTTTTTTACAAGGAAGATTGACTTATGAACCTACTTTGTTATTCCCTTTCATTCAATTTCCCTGTACCTCCTTTTCTATGAAGTGTAACGGTAACCCATTATTATTTTTATTGTTGGCACGTGCCTTGTGAACCATAAAGTGTACGCTATAAATGGGAGCGCTTTTCTTTTTTTTTTTTTTTTTTGTAGTTTACGAAAAACTAATATTTTTTAAATTAATTTTTTATTTATTTTCAGCATAACAGTATTCATTCTTTTTGCACCACACCCAGTGCTCCATGCAAGCAGTGCCCTCTATGATACCCAACACCTGGTACCCCAACCTCCAAATCCCCCGCCCCTTCAAAACCCTCAGATTGTTTTTCAGAGTCCATAGTCTCTCATGATTCAGCTCCCCTTCCAATTTCCCCCACCTCCCTTCTCGTCTCTAACTCCCCATGTCCATGAAAAACTAATTTAAAAACATTCATCCACCAGAGTACCCAAAGGGCTCCCATATAAACTATCTGTCGTTACATTATGTCCCGATGTGGAGCTCGATCCCAGGATCCTGAGATCATGACCTGAACTGAAGGCAGAGGCTTTAACACACTGAGCCACCAGCCCCAATGTATTCTCTTCAGTACCAGAATTTGTAACCAATTGACAGATGAAAAAGGAGGCAGTCAAGTGAAAATCAATAGGTCTTAGACCTGCAAGAAATTTGAATTAGATGAATTCAGCTACTCAGGCACTATTTCACATTTTCAGATCTCTGCAGAAAAGGGGTTAACCTTTTTACAGCATGTAAAAAAGAAGACTATAACACATACTATGTGTAAGCATGTAAATATCAAAAAATATCCCATTAGATGCTAAGACACACAGGGCCTATATTTTCTCTCAAATTCATGAATATGTAGGAGCAATAAGTGAGAAGTGAATGTATACTTTTCACTTCGAAGTCTTTTAGAAATCTAAAATATGACTTTCTATGGTTTGTGTCTCCATATTCCTTTATTGCCAGTTTGAACAAATCCACATGCTTTGATTCAAAGGTAATAAATTCCTCTTATTTGGAAACATGATGTTTATTTTTATTCTCTCACCCTTAGCAGGTGGTTTCATTTTAGCACACTTCAGAGTTATAATTTCATGCTTATTAAAAACATTTATTATGATCTACATAGATGAATGAAACTTTTATTTTATTAAATTATTTGACAAAAAATCTGTTATTTTTAAAAATGTATTTCCTTTAGGGTTATTTTAGAGCGTTCAGAGAGGATCTAGGAGTGTGGTATTATGTAGTTTTTAAGTAGGTATGAAATGGTTATTTATAGGATTGTTTCTTTAAGGCTTATGTATATTGTCCATTATATGCTATAAAATATTTTGAAAGTAAATTTAAGGTATGTTTTACATAGTTTATTTTTTGGAAATAAATATTGAAATGACTTGTGAAATTCAGTATATTCTCAACATTAATTTATTTTGAAATTTACCAGTTGTCTACTGAACTATTATATGGCAGATATTACTTCAGACTACACTGGTAAATGAAATACTTGGCTTTGTAGAACTTTTATTTTAATGGGTGAGACAATTCAAAGCTATAAACCTTAATAAAAATTGCATAGTGCATTCAAAAAGGATGAGTACAATGGGGAAAAAGAAAAACTCGATCAGGGTGAGAAAAATCAAGGTTGCTAGGCAGGGGATGGGGAGTTAAAATTTTTAATAGGAAGATCAGGGTAGTTACAATGAAGCTGACAATTGAACAAAGGTATGGAAAGGTGATGAATTTGCGCAGAACTATCAGCAATAAGGTCACTCCAGACAAAGGAATTGGCTATCTTGAAGGCCATAAGGTTGGATCATGCCTGGCATATCTGAGGAATAGCAAGGAGGCCACTGTGAGTGACTGAAGAGTAGCAGGGAAAGAGGTCACAGAGGTTAAATGAGTGGCTAGATCATGTAAAAGCTTCGAAGTCATTGTAAAACTCTGGCTTTTATATTTGGAAACTTACTGTGTGATAGAATTTCTGCTAATAACTGAGAGTTCAATTGTCCATAAAATTTCAAGGACTCTTATTCTAGTAAGACAGAATGAAGAGAAAGAGTTCATATTTACACATGGTGTAACAAATGCTCAGAGATACAAGTGTAGGAAGCTATAGGATCACAGAAGAAGGCACTAAAATCACACCAATATATTTGATGACTGTGACTATATATAAATTTGTATTTTCTAGATTTTTTATAGTCATGGAATCACACTGTATATACTATTCATTGCCTGGCTTTTCTTTTCTCAGCATCATTACTTTGAGAATCTCCAATTGTAAATAGTTCATTTTGATGTTGAATAGTAATCTCTTTAATGAATAGATCATAATTTTTCTTTGCTCTATGGATGGACATTGATGAACATTTCCACTGTTTTCAATTCTTAAAAATAAAGCTGCTATGAAATTCATATACAAGTCCCTGTATGAACATAGGGCTTGTTTCTCTTGGTTAAATGCCTAGAAGTAAAATGGCTATTTTTGTAACTGCAACATATTTTGCATTTAAAAAAATTTTCAAACTATTTTCCAAAGTGGTTGTATCATGATATATGCCAACAACAGTTTAGATTTTTTGTTGCTTCTCAATCTAGCTCAGACCAAGTACAATTAGCCTTTATAATTTTAGCCATTCTAATAGATATGTAAGCATGTCTCATTATGATTTTAATTTGTATTTCTTTAATGTCTAAATGTTGAGAAATTTGTCATGTGCCTATAAGCCATCCATATACTTTTGGTGACATGTCTCTTCCATTATTTCCTTCACATGTAAAATTGGATACTCTGTTTGGTTATTAGTAAGGTTTTTTATTTTTATTCATATTTAAATAATCAGAGTAGATGTCCATTATCAGATATGTAATTTGGAAATCGCTTGTCCATCTTTACAGTTTCTCAATGGAGCTTTGATAGCTGTGTCTTTCAAGAAATATGCTACTTCTTTCCTGGTACACGGAGGTATGACTAGAACATTATCAATGTTGATCTTTGCAAAGAAAATCATGGCTTAAGATATATGTAGTCTGCAGTTGTTGGGAGTGTTCACCATCCTTGCCTCTAACTCATCTCTCACTGCCCACACATTCAGATATAGGGGAATATTGATTGACAAAATATTAATTGCCAAATAACACTAGTTAGAGAATAAGAAAAATGCAGGCACCTGATTATATAATATTACATAAATAAAATGTGTTTTTATAAGTGCTATTGGAAGTAAATTCCTCAATACTTTAATCACACAGAATGATGGAATCCTAGATTTTTTTTCTTGTATTTACTAAGAAAATGATCATGCCTCAAGTATATTAAAATGGAATAGGGAAAATTAAAAATTGTTTTAAGATGATTTGCGTGTGTTGTGCGTATGTGAGAGAGAAAGTGAGAGAGAAAGATAAAGAAAAAGAGAAAGGGAAAGACAGAGAGGTGGCTGCAGTGAATTGATGAGTTGGGGGATAGATTTTAAAGTTTTGTCTTTTGCTTTCTACATTTCTTTTTCCTTAGGTACAAGAGAACAATCAGTAATATCTCAGAAGCCTGCTGGTAACATCAGCAGAAAGAATTAGAGGTTCCCAGAAAATTAAGATGACATATAGTTTTCCTGACATAAGAAAATCATTTTTTGTCCCCAGCTATTTTCAATGATCTATACCCCACCTGTGTACTTGCCCAAGCACACTTCTTCCAAAACTTCCTGGGAGGTTCTTACAAAGAAATGCAAAAACCTCACTCCTAAGGATTTTGAGGGAACAAGGCAATGGGAAAACTAACAGTCACCACCAGACCAGGAAATAGCCTAAGCTATTGAGACAATAAATCAGTGGTAAAACTCCTAGTGCTATTTCAAAAGCAATCAAGGCCTTGCATTCCTTGTCCCAGAAAATGAGCCCAAGACCCCATCTAGTTTCTATCTGCTCTTGAAGCCTGCAGAGTCCCTTTCCCTTGTCCAACAGTTACCTCTGCTTTATTCTAACGTTGAAGTTTCTGCCCTCGGTGGAATACAAGCTTCATTCAGGTGAACATGCAATACATATTGCACAAATACATATGTGGATGTGCATGCAGCCACAACCTTATGACCAACCATACACGGAATAATAAAACTCTCCCTTCTGAGTATTCATCTTAAATACTAAATAAAAATCTCTCTCCTGTTCAAACAGTCAAGGCTTTGGAACTTATTCCCTGTGATCTCCTTGTATGTTGTAAACAAAGATTCCTTTGTTTGACAACTCCACCTGTTTCTGTGATTCACCAAAGACTGACCTCAGTTAGTTCAGTTGCTGTAATGGCTTTCACTACTCTGATTCTATCTCTGCAAGTCTCCAAATTTAACTATTTTTTCTCCCAATTCTGCATGTTCTTGGCTTTAAACTGCAACTCTGAAGAGAAGATTTGCTTGTTTAAAAAAAAAATCAAGAAAAGGTAGTAGTAGTTAACATTGTTACTTTGAACTTCCTGCCCTAAGGGGCTCTCCTGTTCTTTCTCTTTGACTTCCTGGACTAAAACGACAGAAATTTGGCAATACATCACTCCCCAATCCAGATTACTGCCAGAACAGTTTATACTCTTAGAAAAATATTAGTTTAAAAGATCACATAATTAAATACTTAAGCATGTAGTGTAATATAGTGGTTTACAAGAAATATATTTTGGTCATCTGAATATTTGGTTTTCAACCATGGCTACTGACTCACAGCTCCTAAAACTCTTGGGATTTCCTGTGATAAGGGTGAGAGAGGTGTGTTTTGTTCTGTTAATGAAGTGACCTTCAGACCTCACTCAAGGCAAGGCTGTTTGCCTGAAGGACCAACCACTTGGTGAAAGCCTTCACAACTTTTTGCCTCCCCTTCCTCCCAATACAGGATTATCTGGGGAGGGAAGAGGATCTGGAGATTAGATCAGCAAATGACAATGATTTAGTCAGTCATGACTATGTCATGAAGCCTCCACAGAAAAGCTGAAAGGACTGGGTTCAGAAAGCTTTTAGTTTGTGAAATGTATGAAAAGGCAGGAAGAGTGGCAGTCTTACAGAAGGTAATAGAAGCTCTGTGCCCATTCTCCATACCTTGCCCTGTGCACTTCTTTATCTATCTATTGATTTAAATCTTCTATTATATCTTTTAATAAGCTGGCAAACATAAAGTAAGTATTTTTCTGAGTTTTGTGAGTCCCTGTAGCAAATTAACAGAATGTAAGAAGTAGGCCACTGGGACCTCCAACCTGTAGTTGCTCAGTCACAAGCACAGGTAATAACCTGGGGCCTACAGTGAGACTGGCATCTGAGGTGGGGTTGGAGATAGTCTTGGAGGACTGATCCATTAACTGATGAAATCTTACACTATGTTCAGGTAGATAGTGTCAGAATTTAGTTGAATTCTTGGAGATCCTGCTGTTGTCTGAAAATTATTTGGCATTGTTGGTATGATGTCCTAAAACCCAAAAAGATATAGCTACCTCAAAATAAGAATACGGTTGACAGCTTATATATAATAAGTGAGTATTTCAGGGATTTAAAATATACCCAATAAATAATGTAAGGAATTAAGGAAAGATTTTGAAATAAAAACAAGAATAAGAACATAGTGGTACTAATAGATTAAATATATGTAATCTAGTTGAATTAAGAATACAATGGATAGAATACATAATGGATTCAATAGAGATAAGAAGTCACTTAAGGATATAGTCATCTGGATACCAGCAAAGCATTAAAATTATCAATATAAAAGAGGTGTAAGATGTAGGTGATGTGTGTGGAACAAAAGCTAGAGAAGAAATTAGATTTCCTTACTACTCATAGCCTGTTGACAAGTCCTTGAAGCTCCTCTGGGGACTCAGCTGCTTCCATGTGGACACATCCACTCAGGGCAAAAAGCATTCTTAGTCCACCCCCCAGGATACTGAAAATCTACTTTCACATGTAAAAATTACTTTGGAAACTTCTTTATCTCTACTCCCCACCCCTGCCCTCAAGATATACATTGGCAATCATCTCCCAAGCATATACCCACTGATACACATCAGAAGAGTCTCTTCCCTGAGTTTTTACTAAATAGTAATAAATGACCTTTCCCTAACAATAGCTAGCCCCCTCAAGGTCCTGGAAACCTTGTTTATAAAATACCTTGGAGGCTTGTGCTATCCCTAACCTCCTCCCAAATTGAAAGTATATAATCAGCCACTCTTCATGACCCTCTCTCTCTACTCCAAATAAATAAATACATATTTTTAAATAAAATAAAATAAATGACTTTTTTTAAATGAAAGAAGAAAAAGGAAAGAAATATTTGAATATTAATGTACATCTATTTCTCAAGCATAAAATAGTCAAGACACTGGATTAAAACTTACATACAAGAAAAGAAAGAAAATATTCATAACTAGAGTTGACTCTATGAATCCCAAACTAGGGCATACATACCAAAGACACACAAAAAAAATCACAAGTGTTAGAGAGAAAAAAAATAATTCATTAATAAAGAAACAAGAATCAGACTGACAGAAATTTTTTAAATAACATCAGATATAAAAAAGAATAAAGTAATAGCTTTATTATCTTGAAAAAAAATCACAAATGGAAACATTTAGATCCTTATAAAATGTCATTGGCATAGGAAGGCATAATAAAAAAAATATTTTCAGGAATACAGACCACAGATAATTTGCCTTAATTTGTGTAGGCAGCACTTAAATACTAATATTATTTTAACAGTTAAAATATACTCTATGATCTTTGAGGTTGGGGAAAAGAGGATGACCAAGTCATCTTGAAATAATTCAGTTTTATGAAAAAAGTAAAAAGATCAAAAAAAAGACTTGTAGAAAAGAGAGATAAAACATATGCATAATAAAAATAAATAAATAAATAAACAGCTGGAGTGCCTGGGTGACTTAGTCGGTTCAAGTGTCTGCCTTCAGCTCAGGTGATGATCCCAGGGTCCTGGTATTGAGCCCTGCATCAGGCTCCCTGCTCAGTGGAGAGTCTGCTTCTCCCTCCCATTGAGAAAAAAAATTTGACTTATTTATTTGAGAGAGATAATCTTTAAATTTTACTTATTTATTTGAGAGAGAGTGAGAAAAGAAAAACATGCACACAGCAGAGGGAATAACAGAGGGAGAGGGAGAAGCACGCCACTGAGCAGGGAACCCCCTGCGGGGCTCTATCCCAGGACCCGGGTATTATGACCTGAGCTATAGGTAGACACTTAACTCAGGTACCCCAATAAATACAATCTTTTAAAAAAAATAAATAATAATAAAAATAAATAATATTTCAGATAGTATGATTTTTTTAATGTGAGACTTGGTATAAAAACAGGATGACATACTTGTCTAATTATAGCAAAGACTTTGATAAGTTTAGATGCAGTAGTACATAAAAAATTTAACTTCTTTCATTAACTGATAATTTAATTAGATTAAATTAAGAGACATCAAAATTTAGAGAATCTAATAGTCCTGATCTATTAATAAATGTAGCCATCCTGACCCCAAAACAAGAGTCTTCAGTAAGTATATAAGCATAAGTTGAACATTTACACAAACAGGCCATTATTTAGGCCAGAAGTATATGCCAATAAATTCCTAGAGTTAAATATCAGGCTATATTTTCCAAGAATAAGGCAATAAAATTAGAAAACAATGACCAAAATATTAAATTCATATAATTGGAAGTTAACTTCATACCTAAAAAGAAATAATACAGCTAATTCAGAAATTTTTAGAATTACAGTACTTTGGTAATATCAACTATCAGAATGAGTAACGGACAGGTGGGGCTAGCAAGAGACTCGTGGGAGGATTAAATCATGAGCCCCTGTATCTCAGGTGCAGTAGAAGCAGTGGATTTGGAATTTCAGTTTTTCCACAACGTTCCACCACAAGCTGGTTAGAACTGTGCAAAAGCAGGAAGGGAAGCCCCAGTAAAGTGGACTGGGGATGCCAGAAGGGGAGGCTGGAAGGGGGCGCCTGGTGCTCAGTGCCCATTACAGACCCCACATTGCAATCCCCCACAGGAGAGACTCACCAATTTTAGGCCCCACAGGGGAAGCTGGAGGTTCATCTCCTGACTTTTTGTAGGAGCTTTGCAGCTCAGCTGGTGAGAATTCTCCATCACCCTGCCTTTCTCCAAGGGACTTTCCTTCAAGCACCCTTCCCAACTTCTTCCTCCTCCATGAAATAATGTTCCTCTCCTTTGTTTCTCGCACTTGCCTGTGATGGGACCTTAGCTTGCTCAGCCCAGACTGCCATTCTCTGCTCTTCCCAATTAAACCCATGCTGCTGGTCAAATAACTGGCAGATTAAGTTTAAGGCCAATCGAACTAATAAATTCAAGAACTTGCAAGGAACAAAATCAATATGCACAAATTAGTGGCACTCCTAGGTGCTCGGAAGGACCCATCAGAAAGAGACTGCTGAGAACGATCTCATTTACACCTGCATCCAAGATAGCAAGATACCCAGGAGGCCCCTGAACCAAGAAAGTGACAGCCCTGCAACAATGACGACAGACAGGGAGGGGTACACA
Source organism: Mustela nivalis (assembly GCF_964662115.1). Taxonomy (NCBI): domain Eukaryota; kingdom Metazoa; phylum Chordata; class Mammalia; order Carnivora; family Mustelidae; genus Mustela; species Mustela nivalis. The sequence continues at coordinate 744,750 of NW_028136357.1, read as the reverse complement.
CGGAGATGGGGAGGCACTGTGCTCAGGGAAGAACCCACACTGGGAAAATACCTACTCTCCCCAAAACCGGCTACAGAGTCCTCACTTTTGCTCCCGAATTTCCGGACTAGGCGCAAGCCTGGAGTGGGTGTGGACACGGGAAGGACCCCGCAGGGCTGAGGTGGGGAGAGCACGAGCACCAAAGCAGGGGGACGCTCCCTGACTGCAGACCATCTGAGGAGCCCAAGGAACCGAATCCGCGAGCACACAAACACAGACAAGGACCAAGGATCACCCGAGCCCAGAAAGGGGGGACCCCACAGCCCCGCGCACAGCACAGCAGGAGGCCATGTCTCCTCACACAAAACGACGGAAGCCCCAGTGTCTACACAGGGCGCCCTTTCTCTGTGGGGTCCTGAGACCACGAACCTCTTGACAGTCCACTAAGGGACTTCTCCTCACCTCCTCCAGCGTCTGGTCCTTAGGAGGTTGGACTGCTGCCAGTGTGGGTGCGTTCTCCACAACGGGTCTGGTCAGTGTGGATGCAGAGCCACACCCTCCTCAGCTTGTCCTGTCAGGGTGGGAGGCGCCCCACATTCTCCAGAAGTCTCCACAGTGGGTCCTGAAAAGGCAGGGCTCAGGTCACAGCTGTGGCTGTGCAGCCTGGGCTCAGGGCGGGTGCTGGGGTCTGGCGCCCTCTGCCGGCGGTGGAAGGCAGTGCAGGACTGTGGGAGCTCACCCTTCAATGGAAGGTCCTGCTCCCTCCCCGGGTCCAGCTGATGCCATTTCATTCCGGAAATTCAAGCTGCATGGAGCCCAATACCCCCCAACTTCCCCCCAAATAGCTAAGGAACAATGAATTGGAAACAATGTGGAATTACAACAGTCCTTGACCCAAACAGTGTCACTGAACATGGCCCTGATGCAGACCCACACTCTGACCTCAACTTGGTCTCAAGCCTGGACCCTACCCTAATCCAAGACCCTAACCCTAGCCCCCAACCCAAACAATGTTCACAAGAATCAAGAGGTACAAACTGCAAATATCCATCAATGGCAAGTGCATAAGCAAAGTGTGGTGAAGGGTTTGAATTTGGGTTCAGGTTCAGGTTTTAGTCAGAGTTCTAATCAGGCTTTGGGTTTAGTGTTAGGGTGAGGGTTTAGAGTGAAGGACAAGGGAACAGAGTTATAGTTTAGGGCTTTAAGTTTATGATTTAGGCTTTAAAACTCAGGACTTATGGGATAAAGTTCAAGGTCAAATTTGGGGTTTGACTTCATGCTGAGATTTGGGTTCAGGTTTCATGACTTGGAGGTCTTGTTTAGGGTTTGGGTTCGTGGTTCAGGGCTTGGATCCAGGGCTCAGGTACAGGCTTTGGGTTCCATTCCAGGTTTGGGATTCAGGGTTCTAGTTTGGGCTTTAAGGTCAGCTTAGGTTTCAGTGTTGGTAGGGTTTAAGGTTAGGTTTAGGGATGACACATTTTCTTCAGTTGTCATCATGGACAAAATAATTCTATCTGAAGTTTCTAAGTCAGAAATGTATTTCATCTGGGGGCGCCTGGGTGGCTCCGTGTGTTAAGCCTCTGCCTTGGGCTCAGGTCATGATCTCAGGGTCCTGGGATTGAGCCCTTCATCAGGCTCTCTGCTTGGCGGGGAGCCTGCTTCCCCATCTTTCTCTCTGCCTGCCTCTCTGCCTACTTGTGATCTCTGTCTGTCAAATAAATAGAATTAGTAAAAGCTATTATATGATCTTTTACAAACCATTTCGAATCTTTGCATTCTCATGTGCCAAGACAGACAGGGATTATTTAAAACCCTGAAGAGAGTGCTCTTGCTTTTAAATTGCCTGTAACCTTCGTGTAATAGATTTATGATTGATGATAGATTTAGTTAAAATATAACTATTTAAAATATTTACTCTCAGTAAACGATTTCAACCTATGCTCATTTAAGTAACTTGGTGCATAATCCCTTTTCTATTAAACCATAGTGCAAGGACCAATGCCGCGTTTCCGAGAGAACCCCAAGCTATTTTTCTAGAATGGACATATGCATATATATCAGGCGTCCTGTTTTCACTCCCTTTGTGGAGCACCTACCCTGGAGGTCATGTAATAACCAATGACCAAAAAAACAAACCAAAAACCCAAACATCCAGGTTGAAGTGCCATCCCTGCCTGGAGTGGAGGAGACTGCTCAGACAGATCCCAGGCAGGCATCTCAGCCCAGGCCTGTGCTGGGGAAGCTGGTTCCTGGCTTTGGGCGCAATCTGGAAGCCAGCAAACTGACCCAAGAGTGCAGCTGGCCTTTAGGACTGATGATCTTTTCGCAGCCAGGCTGCCCGTGGACACCCGCTCAGAAAGCCAGGCTATGAGTCTGCCCAGCGCAGGCGCTGGCAATGGGGCAGCATGCTAGGGCATAGCCCTGCACCCCAGCCAGGGTTCAGGCCCCTGGAGTGAGGGGGCAGGGCCGGCGCAGAGAAGGGTCTTTCCTAATTTCCAAAGCTGGAAGTGAGCTCTCAGAGGACTCAGGAGGGAGGGGGCGGGGGCGGGGCGGGGGGGGCCAGGAGAAGGGGCTTTGCTAATTGCCCAGGCGGGAAGGAGGGGCACACAGCTCCAGGGTGCTGTGCTGCAGCCCATTCGGGACTGCAGGACCCACCATACTCGCTGCCCCTGCGCTCCCACGCTCCAGCTTAGCCCCAGAGGCCACGGTGTCCAGTTCTCATTCCTGCTGCCTGCTGCCCCTCCCTGCCCCATGGCTTCTCTGGAGGACCCTCTGCTCACAGGTAAAGTGACACCTCGACGCGCCCTCACCTGAAGCAGAAAACGCAGGACAGGAGGGGGGGGGGGAGGGGGGAGTGGTCGGGGCCCAGGCTTCCAGCAACCCCAGGGCACCAGGACCACCCAGGACGCCGCCCCACACCCCCTACGCAGGGGGTTGTGCCAGGACAGCGCCACAGGAGGTACCCCCCCCTGCGAGCGGGCAGGCTAGCCCTCATAGTTCGGCACCCCCACGTGCATGTCAGAGCCTCCTGCCATTCCCAGGGCACCCAGAACCCAGAGAGTGAGGCCTTGGGTGCTTTCTAGTGACAGATTCAAGGCAATTCTTCGACTTTGGGACTTCAGAGTTAACATAGTTTTCATTTGTGATTATTATTTTTGTGTGGGGGCCGTCGCTTTTCTTTTGACCTATGCTTGTTTTCACTCCCGGTTCTGAAGAAGCCCCTAAATCCTAACCCTGTTGAGGACTCAGAAAGCTCTCAGAGCAGCAGTGCTGGGGGACAGTGTGGACACATGGTTTGGTTTCTCCTCTGGCCTGCTTCTGTGGCAGCCCCACTCTGTCCTCCTCAGACTTCAGAGCAATATCTGAACAAGTGGAGAAGCGACCAGGGGGTCAGGAAGGTGGCCACCGAAGAGTGACTTCTCTGGAGGTTGGCTGAGCAAGCAAGTGAGCATGTTAGTCCAGCTCTGCCTGCATTCAGTATGGAGCTGAACAGGGGCCAGGGAAGGGGAGGAGGAGCAGAGAGCAGGGACAAAGGGACCAAAGAGGAGATTCAGATGAAGGGAAGTAATGGGGAGGAAAGAGAAGAAACTCTAGACGACAGGTATGTAGAAAGGAAAAGGGATGAAGTGGGCATTGGGAAAGGGCACCACAAGGGAAGGAGAGAGGGGAAGGAAAGAGGGAGGAAGAGAGGAAAGGGGAAAGGGAGAAGGGAGCAGTCAGCATGCCAGGGCTCCCCCTGCATCTGAAGAAGAGGTGGCTGGTCCAGCTTGTCAAACAGGGTGCTCACTCTTTGGCCCCAGTTTCTGCTCCCAGTGCTACTGGGCTTTTCAAGGAAGGCAGGCTGTCCCTTGGGACCTACTGGAGCCCACTGGAGCCCACAGGAGGGTGGGAGAAATAAGATGCCACCAGGTCCTGTCCTGAGCTTCTCCCAGCCACCAGCCTCACCACATGGTGCAAGAGGGACCCCAGAACAAAGGACGGACACAGGCCAGCATGTCTGCTGGTGGCCCTGGGCACTTAGCTCATCGCAGTGAACCACACCGCCTCCTCAACCCACGCTTTTAAAGCCTCCTTTTTCGTTTCTGGCTTTCATGTCTGTAGGAACATGAGCCAGATCTAACTCCTCTCCGACAGACAATTCTGACTCACCCCGTGTCACATTTTTATGAGTGGCTGTGATAGAGTAAGATAGCAATGCTCCAACAAACGGACTGTTTCCTCCCACTTGACCTCAACAGTCTTATACATTTTCTTAGCGAAAACATCTTGTCTCCTTCCATTAAGCTCATAACGTGGTCTAATAGTATACATGCGCCTTCCTTAGATGCGAAGCGATACAGAGGTCCTTTTTTTTTTTTTTTAATTTTACAAGGTAAAGTCAGTGAACACATCCAACTTGACGAATACGTCTCTAAAATGTCAATCCAGGCAAAGCTTTTTCTGCCTACAGTTTGGAGCCTACGTGGTGACATTTTTAAAATGCTTTCAGTCCCTCAGTGAGGCTCTTAGAAGCTAGCCAGGGCTTACTACGTGCCAGGCACTGTGTCAGGTGTTGGAGCTAAAGGGAAGGAGAGCTTGGAGGCTGGCTGGGGAGGGACATCCATGACACAACCACAGCTAGAAACGGAGGCCAGTGCTAGAAAAGAGAGAGCAGGCTGCATGGAGAGTGTGTACCATGGGGCTTGTGAGCTCACGAATAAGTGGGAGTAACTGGAGTGGGGAGATGGGGGAGAGAAGAGGGTCTTCCCATCAATGGGAATCACCTGTGCTTGGAGGCAGGTGCCATGAGAGGTCTCCACAGGAAGAAGGAGGCAGTGTGGTTGAAGGGCAGAGAGATGGGGCAGAACAGGCATCAGTCAGTTGGAGGGGTATGAATAGACTGATGGGAGGATTATGGGTGCCTTTGGAGGACTGAGAATTTGTTAGAAGATCAGTGCAGATTTCTATGGAGACAAATGCCAGGAACTGATAGGTCTTTGAAAGGTCACTCTGGCTGCCTTTTGGCAAAGGGGTTGGTAAAAGGCACTTGCAGGTGTGAACACACCAGGTGGGAGGTGAGTGCAGGAAATCGGGTGAGGGAGCATGGGAACTTGGTCCCGGGGTATATAAGGGAGAATAGCCTTTAAGGAGTTCCACAAATTGGCACCAGCTGTGGCTTCATTACAGAGCTGGAAGGGGGAGGTGGGTGTGTCCTGGAGGTTACAGAAATTACATGAGAAAGGGAAGTCTTTTTAGATCTCTTTTTCAACTAGAGGAACTCTCACCTTATTGATAGAATTCCAGAGTGGGAACCAATGATATGAGGACATCTTTGAAATGTCTGAATATGTTCTTCGACATCTTTGCAAGTGACGAGGAGACCTTGACCTTAGGAGGCCTTGGCCCTCTTTGTAGCCAGAAAGATTTCACCTACAGATTTGGGTTCTCCCTTTTAAAGTCAAGGAGTCAGTCCTTCCAAAGGACACCTCCTATCATTTTACCCTCTCATCATACCTCACGTGCTGGCATCTCCAAGACCCTCTGTTCCAGGTTGAGAGTATCCACTTTGGCCGGGCTGGTCTTGCCAAGAACACCACCACAGGAAATCTAGAGCCTGTAGTGCTATTAATAACATCATCTAAGACTGTGTTTGCTGCCCTCTTGGCCTCTTCCCACCATGACTCACTGAAGCTTTTTACACATTGTATCCATTAAGCTATAGTTCCCAAAGCTCATCTTCTCTAGTGCCATTAATTTTTAGGGGACCAGGCAAACCTTAAACTTGTCCCCCCCTAATTGGATCCCTGTTCCCCCACAATCTATTTGAAAGCCTTTCACCATGATTCTTGAATGAGATCTGAGACCACTGCTGGTACCTAACACTTCTTGGCACCTTGTCTGTTAGGTTCTTGGAAGAGGAGATGGCTATGGAGGTGAGTGGGAATGGGAGTGGGAGGATTTCTCCCTTCACTTCCCTTTTTGTGTTTTCAAATAATGGGTTTTGAGGGGGCGGGAAAGTTTAACCAGACCATTTATTTTCCATCTCCCATCGATAAAATGTTTACCACTCCACACTGGAAGAATTTATATCTTTCCTTTGAATCTCCAGGAAAATCTCCCAAACCCAGACCACCACCATGTGGATTCAGCCATCTTCTGATTCACCTTCAGATTGTCTCCTCCTAAATGCTCAAGCCACAGGTTAAGGGCGAAATGTTCAATGCCCAAGCAATTAAGTGGGGAACACGTTTATCTAAGCAATTGCATGCAGCTCTCTATCTGCATACAGGGGGTCTCTCCCAAGCCTTTCCAACCTCAGCAAAAGAAGACAAAGCCCCAGCAGTCTGGGGTATATATCATTCATTCATTCCTGTGTTCAACACTCATGGCGGATCCCCAGCAAGACAGTGGGAGAGCAAGGACTGGAGAAATCCTGGAAGCTGAAGTCTGAGGAGGATTTCAAATTCAAGTCAGAGATGAAAGAAACATCTGGACTTGGTCCTCAGGTACATGCAGTATTCTGAACTGAGGCTAGAACCAGAGACCATTCTAATGAAAGGCCTCTACAGGTGGGCTCCAACTCAGTTTCGTGTATATTCATTCATGAAATAGCTCTTTGGGTCAACATGCAGAAGAAAACCATTTCAGAAAACTGACAATGAGGAGAGTAAAGGGAAGCCAGAAGGCTTGTGAATGGGGAGAGAGGAGGACCCAGGGCAGGAAACCAAGAATCCCTCCCTGCCCTCCTTGCTGCCAGGGAGGTCTGAGGGACTAGTTTCCACCTGGGATCCCAAGTCCAGAACAAAAGCAGCGGGGCCACGGCGGGGGAGGGAAGGGGGTCCTCAGCACGGGCGCATGGGGCTGCGGAAAGATGGGGGCTAGCGTGCCTGCTGGCGGGGGGCACCTCGCAAGGCGCTGTCCCCAGCCCGACCCCATGAGGACCCGGGTTTGGCGCAGCGTCCGGGGTGGTCCCGGTGCCCTGGGGTTCGTGGGAGGCTGGGCCTCCACAACCCCCCTCTTCGCCCCCAGGTCGGGTCCGCGCTTTCTGCTCCAGGTGAGGGCGCGGCGCGGTGTCACTTTACCCCTGTGCAGAGGGTGGTCCGGAGAAGCCTTGGGGCGGGGAGGGGCAGCAGGCAGCAGGAGCGGGACAGCGGAGCCTCACATGGGAGCATACGGGCGGCGAGTCCGGTGGGTCCTGCAGTCCCGACTGAGCCGCAGCACAGCACCGCGGTGCTGCCCGCCCCTCCTCCGCCAGCCCCTCCACCTCCTCCCAGACTCTCAGCCACATCCTCTGTGAGCTCACTTCCAGCTTAGGCAATTAGCAAAGCGCCTTCTCCCCGCCGCCCTCCACCCGCCCCCGCCCCCCTCCCTCCTGAGTCCTCCGTGAGCTCCCTTTTCGCTTTGGCAATTAGCAAAGCCCCTTCTCTGCCCCGCCCCTGCCCCCTCCCTCCTGAGGCCCCGCCCTGGCTGGGGCGCGGGGGAAGCCCCGGGGCTGCAAGCTTGACCAGCGCTGGCGCTGGGCAGCCTCCTAGCCTGGCTCCTTGAGCGGGTGTCCACCCGCGGCCTGGCTGCAAAAAGATCATCAGTCCTGTTAACCCTGGCTGCACTCTCCCGTCAGTTTGCTGGCTTCCAGATTGCGCCCAAAGCCAGGAACCAGCTTCCCCAACACAGGCCTGGGCTGAGATGCCTGCCCAGGATCTGTTTGAGCAGTCTACTCATCTCCAGGCAGGGATGGCACTTCCACATGGATGTTTGGGTTTTTTTATTGTTTTTTGGTCATTGGTTATTATTACATGACCTCCAGGGTAGGTGCTCCACAAAGGGAGTGAAAACAGGATGCATGATATACCCCTCACCTCCCATGCTGTCTTTCTCTTAAATAATAAGCACTGCTGAACTATCTTAGATTCTGTACCTTCTCTCCAGCCATGAACCTATCACTGTCTTTAACTCTTGAAAACTTCATTAGACAAATTAATGTGGTGAAGGAAGCAATATGAGAAAGCCTATTAATCTGATGAGCATGGAACTGAACAAACCCTATAGATACTTTCCCTTTGATTTCTAGCCTATCAATACCTACAGTGAGTCACATACACTCAAGATTATTGTTTTTATTGTATACTTCATATATTCATTGATTTTGGACTCGTTATCATTTCGTTGAAGTGTTAAACTATGGTAATAAACAAACTTTTAATTAACTTTTCCTCCTATGATACAAATATAACTTGCACTTGAGCTTTAGCTAATTTTATGTTCTAAAATTGCCAAAACAAAATGATCAAGGTTTCTAGATTATTTACTGTATTTTCTACTATATAATATTGTTCTATCTCTTCTGTATAAAGAAAATGAATGCTTGGGGCTCTTGGGTGGCTCAGTGTGTTAAAGCCTCTGCCTTCTGCTCAGGTCATGATCCCAGAGTCCTGGGATAGAGCCCCACATCAGGCTCTCTGCTCAGCAGGGACCCTGCTTCCCTTCCTTTCTCTCTGCCTGCCTCTCTGTCTACTTGTGATCTCTGTCTGTCAAATAAATAAATAAAATCTTTAAAAAAAGAAAATGAATGCTTGATAACTAAATGAATGCTTTACTGAACAAATTAAATATGGCAATGGCATTTTATTTTATCATGCTTCACATATTAAACTATAATATTATATCACTAGTCTACAAATAATCTACTCGCATAGTCATTTGGAAGCTTTTAGCAAAAGAATTCTTCCTCCTGATTGTAGTATAAAAGCCACAGAAATATACAGAAGACTCCTAGGATAGAAAGTTAAATCCAGTTATCCGTGATGCCTTGAGGAGGACCTGACCTATGTATGTCCTGGGATGCACTAGTAACTGTTACATGTGATAGGATTATATTTAATATATACAGTTTCATTTACTTCACAAAGGACATATAAATTTGAGAATAAAATATTTGATGAATCTATAAAGTCTATATCTATTTGTAACTAATGTGGTAGAATTAAGATGTTAATTTGAAAAAAAATTCATTGAACACATACACATATTCAATTGTTTTTATATATATAAACAGCATTATTTATTTATGTAAATAAATGCATTGTCAGTAAAATCCATTTACTTATCAATCATAAGGGTAATTTTAAGTACTAAGAATAAGAAATATGTGAAAAGATAAGTGTTCAAGAGTGCAGTTTGTGGTAATTAATACAATATGATAGGCTCATGAAAAAGATATATTACTTGAACTTAAAAGCTTCTATAATTAAGCGATGACCACTTGAAATTTGTAATTAGTCTTGCTGCAGTTTTTCCTTGCACTTATTGCCCTTCCCCAGAAGTTCATTAAGAATTTCTGTGAATGTCCTTATGTTTAATCTCATTCATAGATTCCACTGCTGCTCACAAAACAAAGCCAAAAAGAGAGGTAACTCTATGTGGCACTCCATCCACAAGCAATACATTCATAAATAATTAAAAAGCTCTCTACTTCATTTGTTACCCATTCAGCTGATAATTTAAATGAGTAACTGAGGCCATTTTATCAGCACTTTTAATAGAATGCGACTCAGAAACTTCACAGTGTTATTTAAGAAGAAATGCTCACGTGTTAAGGTTTTTATTTTTTTAAATCAACAAAATAATTTTCAAATATTAAAAGCAAATGTCTCCTTTTCCTCCAAGTTTCCTTGCTATGTCAAAGTTACAAATAAATACATTAAAATCGTATTTTGAGTAGTAGATAAAAACAAAAGTTTTGAAACTGTGGGTTCAGTGTCTGGGTTAACTTGTATAAATATCTGAACTCAATGTATTTAGACTTTATTAGATTTTTTTTTAGACTATTTAAAAATACATGCTGAGATAATGACAACATTATTTTATTCATTTTAATAAATAAATTATTTTATTTAATTATGTTTAGATATTTATTTATTAAATTAATGATTTAATATTTAATAATCTAAATTTGAAATATTTTAAATTCTAAAAATATTTATTTAATTAAATTGATATATTTAATATAAATATTTAATAAATTATTTAATCATTATTATAATTATGCAATACATTATGTATTGTGTAATAATTGCATTTTAATAAATAAATAAATGTATTATTTACATTATTTTATTTTATTTTATTTTATTTACTTGACAAAGAGAGGGAGAACGCAAGCAAAGGGAGCTGCAGGCAGAAGGAGAGGGAGAAGTAGGCTCCCAGCTGAGTAGAAAGTTCAACCTGGGGTTCCATCCCACAACCCTGGGATCACCACCTGAGTCGAAGGCAGATGCTTAAGTGACTGAGCCATCCAGATGCCCAAGGCTTTGTATTCTTCGCTTCTAAATATTGATGCTCCTTCATCTCTGGAGTTAGTAAATTGATGTTGAGAATTCATATCAAAGAATTGATAGTAGCTGTTAAACAGAAACATGTAATTTAGGGGAAAAAAAAGAACAGAAGGAAGAGAAAGGCCAAAAGTCAAAAGCACATTAATATAAAATTTAATTAGATAAAAAAGCTGATATTCCTGAAGGGGGCTAATAAAAGAGCTGCAAAGAGCTGATAGGATTAGGAAAATTGTCCGCTCCTGGTCATTTCATAATTTTAAACTATTCCTTATTAATAAATATACTTAGTTCCAGAAACACAAGCACATAAGAACATTTCCACCAAGTTTCCTCTAACAGCATTTACAAATTAGACGTTCAAACAATGCAGTTCATTACATGTTGCATCTGTATCTTAAAGTTTAAACACATTCTGTGACACATTTTCCAACAATTAAAATTAAAAAATATATATATACATATATATCTATGTATATATATATATACCTTATCCCTAAATGGAAAAAATATATATATAGAGAGAGAAACCTTATCCCTAAATGAAACCTTTCTTTGTTTATTAGATTAAATAGGTAAATTAGCAACAACAACAACAAACAGCTAATATTATAGAGGTAGGAACAATTTACCTTTTCATTCATTGCTATTTTCTAAAAATTCCTATTTTATTTTTTTCTCAAGTCTGTCATAATAATTTTCTAAATCTCCTGCCTTATTCAATTTTTTTCTTTTAGTGGAAATCTCTATTTCATATTTATTTTCTCTTCCTCCACTCTTTGCTCTAATAATTCAATGTATTATTAGATTTTCTGTTTTTCTCTTTATCCAGATATATCTTTTCTTTCTTTTTTTCTTTTTTAAATAATTTGATTTGCTGGCATTTTACATCAGTACATGCTTTCTTATGGATGTTAGAAATGTCTGTGGAACTACTAGAAGAATAAACTTTTTTACCTTTAAGAAGTTTACAGTCTAGAGTGCCTGGGTGGCTCAGTTGGTTAAGTGTCTTCCTTCAGCTTAGGTCATGATGCCAGGGTACTAGGATCCAGTCCTGCATCAGCTGCCTGCTCAGCAAGGAGTCTGGTTCTTCCTCTCCCTCTGCCCCTCCCTCTCTCTCTCTAATAAATAAATAAAATCTTTAAAAAAAAGACTTACTGAAATCTGAGACTGAATTACTAAATTCAGTCTTAATAGAAGACAGCTAAACAAAGCAATGATCACAACTGGAAAATTTAGCGAGATCATGGTTTAACATTTTTGGTTGACACAGGACCTCTTTCAGTAACAACTTTCCCTAAATATCAATTTCTTTTTAAGGCAAAAAATTTTGACAAGAAATCCAGATCCTTCTGATCATTTTCATATCAATTTAAGGTGACATCCTCAGAGTATATAATCAAATATGTAATTATTCTATCTGTTGCCTTGTATATTGCCTGTATCTTTTTCAGACTCAAAGTTCCATTGAGGTAGAGTTTTTTTTTTTTTAAGCAGAGATTTTTAAAGTGTTTGATATATACAAGATGCTTAATAAGTGTTTACAAAGCCTATGTATTACAGAATCTTTAAACAGGCTTTAAAATAATGTAGGTGATATTAGTGGTCATATCAAACAATTTTTAGGTTTCAGTCATGTAAATAACTACATTTCTCAGAGACAGAGAAATATACAAATGGTCTGGGTCCAGTAGGATAATGCTAGCATGTGTTGTAAATTCTTTTATATGACCTTATTCTTGCAAGAATTGGTTATGTGGCAGAAAAAAAGGTATCACTATCTTATACTTTATTATTTAAAGAGATTTATGGAAGTCTTAATTTCTTACACTACCCCTTTGTTTCAGTGGACCCAATTTCCGTGGTAATGGTGAGAGGAAAGTAGGCAATTTAGGCAGCAGCAAAAATCTCCTACAAGGCACTATAAAATAAGGCTTGTTCTAGATCATGGGTCTGTCCAAAGGGGAATGTTAAGGGGTAGAATGGATGATGGATGCATTGTGGACTTATAACTTTAAGATTAATACTGTTATGCCCCTATAATGGGTCTATGATTAAAGGAGCGAGACTGATGTAAAGCAAAGGTCAAGCAAAGCTTTATTTCATGCCAAGCATCAAGAATCTAACCAAACGTTCGGGGCCACACCTCTTATGAGAGAAGGAAACCCTTTGCTGTTTCACAGTCTAGCTTTTAAGGGCAAAGGCCATGCAGTCAGGCCTGGCCACGCACAGGTGACCAATGAGATTTTAACACACACAGGAAACTCCACAGTGAGGCTAGGTGACCAATTGAGGTTCAATTTACCCTAGTATAGACATTTGACCCAGCCTATTACACCTTGATTAGGATTGGTGCCAAAAAGGTTCCCAAAGAGCAGAGGAGTGGGGCATACTCCTTAGTATCTAGGGAGACAATATGCAAACACCGCGCCCCCCCTCTGCTCATTGATGTCTCCACCTGGCCTGACCCACCCTTGTATATGGGCTTTGTTACCTGGAGCTGATTTCCAGGACTTGTTTTTAAGTGAATCCCCTGGGGGAAGGGGAGCAAGGACAGTTTAAGGGTTAACCTCAATGAAAGCCTCTTGCTAAAATATAAAAATATAAAATAGGTCCTTACATTACAACAACTCAGTAGGGAAAGTCCCAGTGTGGTGATAAAAGAAGTGAGGTAACTTGCATTGCACATTTTTTTTTAAAACGTGTAAGTTGTATTTTTCCGTGCCATGACATCATACTTTATCTTCATCTCTGTCTACTTGTTTAAAACTAGTTAAAAAAACTCAACAATTTTTTAAAAAATATTTTATTTATTTATTTAAGAGCAAAAGCCAGAGAGAGAGAGAGAGAGCATGAGCAATATGGGGCTCGATGCCAGGACTCTTGAGATCCTGATCTGAACCAAAGGCAGACACTTAACTGACTAAGCAAATGAGACTCCCACAAACTCAACAATTTTATAAAATTTTTATTTGTTGGGGTGCCTGGCTGGAACAGTCAGTAAAATATGTAAATCTTGATCGTGGGGTTGTACGTTTGAAATCCACCTTGGGTGTAGAGGTTTTATTTAAAAATAAAATCTTTAAAAATTTTTTTTTCATTTTTTTATTTAAGCCATTGTATGGCAGTGTTGATCACTATATTGTACACCTGAAAGTAATATTAACCTTATTTTAACTAACTACAATTTAAATAAAAACTTTAAAAATAAAATAAAAATAATAATCATAAAAATAAAAAAGAGGAAAAATTATTTGGCAGGCAATTTTCTTAATTGCATTATTATTTATTATTATCATAGTCTGTGTGTGTCGGTGGGAAGTGGCTGGTATTACAGTGAGTTCCATATCTGTGTTACACTGAGGTCCATGTCTGTAGTCAGTCTTTTTTTTCTTTTAGTTTATTTTCAGGGATCCAAAATTCATTGTTTATGCACCACACCCAGTGCTTCATGTAATAAATTCCCTCCTTAATACCCACCACTGGGCTCACCCAACCACCTGCCACCCTCCTCTTCAAGACCCTCAGTTTGTTTCTCAGAGTCCACAGTCTCTCATGGTTTGTCTCTCCCTCCGATTTCCCCCAGCACACTTCTCTCCATCTCCCAGTGTCCTCCACGTTATTCCTTATGTATTGAGTCTTATAAAAACTTTTATTTCTTTCCCTATTCTGCTTTGCATATGCTTACCTTAGATGTTAAAATGTTATAAACCTCTCCTGCCTGGTCCATTTTCTCTCTATTCTCTTATGATTTCTCATGCTCTCCCTGCCAACCCCACATGCCTTACAATATCTGGATATGACTAATTTCTTCCTGAGCTACTTTATTCTACTCTGCCATATGGTTGCCCTTCCCTCTTCTGTACCATAACTTCTATCTTCTATCCCCTGCATTTGTGCTTTAACAATACCTAATTCTTTTCACTGCATCTGTATCTTTGAGGTCAATACTCAGTAGTGCAATCGCTGGGTCATAGGCTAGCTCTATTTTACTGGAAAGAAGGGCCATATGCACCCCAGTGTTCATAGCAGCAATGTCCACTATAGCCATTCTGTTGAAAGAGTCAAGATCCCCTACAACAGACAAACGGATAAAGAAGATGTGATCCAAGGATACAATGGAATATCACTCAGCCATCAGAAAGGATGAATACCCAACTTTTGCATCAACATGGATGGGACTGTAGGAGATTATGTTAAGTGAAATAAGTCAAGCAGTGAAAGTCAATCATCATATGGTTTCACTTATTTGTGGAACCTAAGGAATAGCATGGAGGACATTAGGAGAAGGAAAGGAAAAATGAAGTGGGGGTATTGGAGAGGGAAATGAAACATGAAAAACTATGGACTCCAAGAAACAAACTGAGGGTTTTAAAGATGAGAAGGATGTGGGGATGGGTGAGCCTGGTGATGGGTATTAAGGAGGGCACATATTGCATGGGGCACTGGGTGTTTTACACAAACAATGAATCATGGAACACTACTTCAAAAACTAATGATGTATTGTATGGTAACTAACATAACATAATTTAAAAAAAAAAAAGGAGGGGGACAATACCTAACACTCAATCTTTGCTAGTTTCTTGTTTACCTCCTTTTAAGAGTAAGCTCATTAGTGTTTTTTTTTTTTGGTTTTTTTTTTTTTTTTGTCTCAACTAAAAGAAGAAAAATAATACACATTATTTTGAAAACTTTTTGAACAGTGTACAAACGTTAGTCAAGTCCACAATGTCTCATCTCTTCTTCCTCCTAACATGGCTAAGTTGAAAAACCCTTTATCTGGGAAAAGATCATTGTCCAGCCACCTTGTGTAAGATTTTGGCTTTAGGTTAGATTATCCTTTCTTTCCTTTTCTGAAAATAAGTTGAAAATATTAATAGCCTCAGTTTTTCTTCCAAAATATGACTGCTTCTTTACCAAGTGCAAAAGCAACCCATTTTGACCATAGTAAACAGCTTGGACCTACTTTTTTTGGCTCACTGTTTTAGTGAGACAAGTGGAGTGAAGATGACACACCATTTCCAAATGTATTAATAATTGGTAGACCATACTTCTAAATTGAAGATTTGTTGCCATTAAACTACGACCAGACTCGCTATAATTACAGAGGTAAATTCTTTATATTTACTATATTTGAAATTACCATATAATACCAAAATAAAATTATGATTATGTGAAGAGTCTGTAATATTAAGAAGATGACTTTGAAATGATTGCTTATCTAAATGAAATTTCCCATTTTATAATCTTGTATAAGCTTCTGTTGTCATTTCCTATTTAAAATCTATTAGAAGGCACTCTTATTTTCCCTTAAGTGGGAAGTCAAATGTGGAACAAATTCATCCCAAAGGAACTGATTCTATGTTCCACTGAAGACAAGGTGGCTTCCATGTGGCATTTTGCCTCTTGCATATTGTTCATCTCCTACAACAAATGGGGGTATGCTCTTTAGTAAACTAATTCAACTCAATTAGAGACATTGTCTTCAAGGGATAACATCATAGAGACTAGAATCAGAATCATACTTTTGGGAAAATTGGGCCCAGGATTTTTGTTTTGTTTTGTTTTAAGATTTTATTTATTTATTTGACAGACAGAGACCACAAGTAAGCAAATAGCGGGGGGGGGGGGGGGGAAGCAGGCTCCCTGCTGAACAGAGAGCCTGAGAGCCTGATGCAGAGCTCGATCCCAGGGCTCTGAGATCATGGCCTGAGCCGAAGGCAGAGGCTTAACCCACTGAGCTACACAGGTGCCCCTGGGCCCAGGTTTTGATGGCTTCTTTCCTCAATCTTATAAAACCTATTTGAACTCTACTGGATGCCAGAACTGCTTAAAAATATTTGGTCCCTTGTAATTTTAACCTTCCAGTATTCAATGCACCTGATCCATGTAATATCCTATAGTATTTTTGTCAAATGAAGACTCTCAAAGTGTGTTTCTTGGGAGACACTTTTCAATTGGTTGCTTACATTTCTGCATTTATTATTTGTTCTAGGCCATCCTTTGAAGATGGTTGTATTGAATAGACTTGGAAGACAGAAATAGTATCTTTTTTTTTAACTTAACCTGTTGTGTTTGCAAATATTATCTGCCTCTGTTTTGATTCTTCTTGTGGGAACTGAGGCTCAGTACTGATATATAACTCCCATCCCTACACACACACAAACACACACACACACACACAAACACACACACACACACACAAATAATGTTAATATTCTGGCTACCTCTATTGCTGTGAATAATAAACTATATTATTTCTGAAACATGAGTCTGCGTCTTCTATCAATACCCAAGAAACTACGGCAGACTCATACACCAGCTTTCAAATAAGGGAAAATAATCTCAGATGCTTTATATTTTTTGATAGTGTTACCTACTTCTGAACATATGACTGAGCACATATAAAGCTGGAGCCATGACCATTTAGAGCTTCTTCTGTGGAAGAACTATGCATTCACTAGTAAACAATAGTAGTTTCATCTTTTTTTTTTTTTCCTCCTGGACACCATTTCCTCTCTCAAACTGTTGCTCAAATTGGATGGAGTCTAAGGTCCTTTGAGGAAATTTTTGTTTAATGATTCAAAATAAAATAGGAAGAGTCTAAAGTGCTAAAAATACTTCTAGATAAAAGGTATAAGATCATGCCAGAAAGGATAGTAATTTTATCTAACAACTGCCTGTTCACCCCTTATTTGTTCATTAACTAATCTCCAAATTCCTGACTAAATCCCTTTTGTAAGCCAGAATGTGAGCTAAAAACTGGGATTTTAAAAAATGTTCATTTGAAATCCAGTTAGTTAACATATATGGTTGTATTAGATTCATGTGTACAATATAACATATAGCACTCAGTGCTCATCATGACAAGTGCTCTAATTAACCCCCATCACTTATTTAATCCATCACTCCTTTCAGATCCCGTCAAGTAACCATCAGTTTATTCTCCGTAATGAAATGTCTGTTTTTTGCTTTGTTTCTCTTTCTATGTCTTATTATTGCCCCTTTGCTTGTTTGTTTTGTTTCTTTTATTCCATATATGAGTAAAGGTATTTGTCTTTCTCTGACTGACTTATTTCACTTTTAGCATTATACTGTCTAGTTCCAGCCATGTTATTGCAAATGGCAAGATTTCAGTCTTTTTTATGGCAGAATAATATTCCATTGTATATACATACCACTTATTCTTTATTTATTCATCAATTGATGGATAATGGGCGCTTTCCATATCTTAGCTTTATAAATAATGCTGCTATAAATATAGGGGTGCTAGCATCCCTTTGAATAAGTTTTCTTATATTCATTGGGTAAATACACACCAACAGGTTTGTTGGATCAAAAAGGACTTCTATTTTTAAATTTTATGGAAATTCCATACTGTTTTCAAATATGGCTGTATCAGTTTGCATCACCACCAACAGTTCACAATTGTTACTTTTTCTTTTTTTTTTTAAGATTTTATTCATTTGACAGAGAGAGATCACAAGTAGAGAGAGAGAGAGGAGGGAGCAGGCTCCATGCCTGGCAGAGAGCCCGATGTGGGACTTGATCCCAGGACCCTGAGATCATGGCCTGAGCTGAAGGCAGAGGCTTAACCCACTGAGCCACCCAGGCAGCCCCCACAAGTGTTACTTTTTCACATCCTCTCCAACACCTTTTGTTTCTTGTAGTGTTAATTTTAGCCATTCTGACAGGTGTGAGGTGGTATCTCTTTCTAGTTTTGCTTTGCAATTTCCTGATGATACATGATGATGGACATCTTTTCATGTATCTACTGAACATTTGAATGT
Organism: Mustela nivalis; assembly: GCF_964662115.1. NCBI lineage: Eukaryota > Metazoa > Chordata > Mammalia > Carnivora > Mustelidae > Mustela > Mustela nivalis. The sequence continues at coordinate 726,674 of NW_028136357.1, read as the reverse complement.
GTTCTTTGGGGAAACACTTGTTCATGTCTTCTATCCATGTTTTTATTGGATTATTTGTTTTTGGATGTTGACTAAAAACTGGATATTAAGTAACACACAAGACAGGTTTCCTTGAGCTTAAATTTTATTTGCATGAGTATCATTAACAGGAAAAAATATGCATATGGGTATGTACAAGTGTGTTTATGTATACATCTATCTATCTATCCTCTATCCCATGTCTTCTAATTGTGGTAAATCCTGTAAGGTGGGGAATGGGATAGTCTGAAGAAATATGCTTCTGGATATGCTGGGTAAGCAAATTTAATTGCACTCAGATGCATTGGATATAAGTGAATCACTCAAATGAGTTATTTAATATTATATAGAAACAAATTAAAAGTTTATGTAGTTGAAAATAATAGGTAGTTAAAATAATTTTTTTGTTTGTTGTTTTTGTGTCTTTTTTTGTTTATATATACTATGGTGTGAATGTTTATGTCTCCCAAAATCATATTATGAAATCTAACTCTGTAAGTGCTAGTATTAAAACATAGGGGCCTTTGGGAGGTGATTAGGTCATAAGTGGGATTACAGTCCTTTTAAAGGAGACCCCAGAGAGTTCTCTTGCTTCATTCATCATGTACGTTTACAGTGAGAAGATAGCCATCTATGAGGAAGTGGGCTCTCCCTGGATCTGCCCATTCCTTAATCTTGAACTTCTCCGTTCTAGAACTGTGAGAAATAAATTCCTGTTCTTTATAAGCTATTAAGTCTATATCATGTCCGTTATAGCAGCCTGCATGCAGAAGGACACTATGACCTAAATTGAGAGCAATAAATATAAAGTTTCAGTAAAGTCAGTTGGTACAATGTTTTTTTTTTTTTTTAATTAGAGAAGACATGCTGCTTCATGTTAAACCTTGATATTGTATATGTTTCTTGAAGGGCCACTTCTTACTCCTTTGTGTGTTTTCCACAAAGTCCAGGATGATGCCTTACATAAAGGTAATATTTTATAAATACTGTTGGAAATATATACTTCTCTAAAATCTTATTTTGCCTACAGATTACTTGGATCCACTTTGTCTTGTGTAGAATATTTGAAATATATTAAGAACAGAATGTCTCTCTAAATAACATTTAGAATCATCATTAGTTTATGACTCCTGACTGATTTGTTTACGCAGTGATACTTACTGCAAGAACACTGAAGTTTGTAATATAATTTTGAATTAATCACCAAGCTAGTTTATTTTAACTTATGAAAAAATAATTTCTCATGTTGGTTTAATTCTGCTCTTATGTTATGGTCATGACATTTTCATTAAAATAAAGTAGAAAATAGAAGTAAATAATAAATGAAAAATAAAAATTAAAAAATAAAAAAATAAAAGCAAATCTCTTGTGAAATGTTAAACTTTTCTTACTTATTTTGTTTTGCTTTTCTTCTACCATGCTGGCAAAGCTGTATATTGCAGATAGGTACAATTTTCTAGGTGCTAGGTTTGTTACTTTTGCTAAAATTTTCAAAATATAAGGAGTTGAATAGTCATGGATTGTTTATTAAACTCCTTATCTACACATATAAAAATAAAACAATGATGGTGACCTGGGTATTTCTAAAATTGTATTCTGTTTTTCCATATTATGGTTTACAATGTAATTAATAAAGATTCTGCATATATTAACATCCATCCCCTTCTATCTCATCTGTATGTCCATACAGAGCATGTATGATTTCTATTCATTGCTATGTTGTGGTGAAGAGATTGTCTGAAGTAGCCTATATTTATGCAGGTAGATCTTAAGCTACGGTGCTCTTGTTTATTTGCTTGTTCGTGATCAGTATGTTTGAAAGATGGTAACTATTGCATCAGGTGTGACGATTAAAAAATATTATTGGTGCCTGATACACTGTGATAAAATAGGTAAGTCAATTCATAATTTGTTAATTAAATTAGAAAAGAAATTCCTTTGGATTTGTTCTTTATTAAGAGTTTTTTTTTTTTAACGAATGCCTTGGGATGTTTTTTGTGTAATATATATCACATGCCTCAACCTTTAAATTTGAATGTAGAAAAGAGTTATCAGAATGAGCCTAGAAAATATTGTTATGGGGGCGCCTGGGTGGCTCAGGGGGTTAAGCCGCTGCCTTCGGCTCAGGTCATAATCTCAGAGTCCTGGGATTGAGTCCCACATTGGGCTCTCTGCTCAGCAGGGTGCCTGCTTCTTCCTCTCTCTCTGCCTGCCTCTCTGCCTACTTGTGATCTCTCTCTGTCAAATAAATAAATAAAATTTTTAAAAAAAAGAAAACATTGTTTTGAAATATTTTTGTTCTGTTGTATTATGTTAACTTAGGAAATAATGGTAGTTATTTTTATTAGCATTTCCTACTTTCCACATGCCCTTACAGATGAGATATCATGTTTTTCCTACTCTTTTTATCGTGGTTGTTATATTCTTCATGATCAATAACAATCAATGAAAATTCCTAACATTAATTTTCTTTGGGAAAGTGATATTTTAGCAGGAATCCATGACCTAAAATTTTAGCTGTTGTTCTTCCAGGAGATGAGACTATCAATGTTCCCGAAATTTCAAGAAATAGAACTTATTAATTGTGTTGGTTGATGTTTATTGTCTCTGAACTTAGAGGTGCATAATTCAATTTAAAATTTATTTTGGGGGCGCCTGGGTGGCTCAGTGGGTTAAAGCCTCTGCCTTTGGCTCAGGTCATGATCCCAGGGTCCTGGGATCGAGCCCCGCATCGGGCTCTCTGCCTAGCAGGGAGCCTGCTTCCTCTTCCCTCTCTCTCTGCCTGCCTCTCTGCCTACTTGTGATCTCTATCTGTCAAATAAAATAAATAAAATCTTAAAAAAACCGGAGTGGACATTATGGGGGTGCTTATCTGAAATTGAGGGACATTATAAAAAAATAAAAAATAAAATTTATTTTGAATTGAAAACAAGATCTTACTGAAGTTTAGGCATCCCACTTTATATCAGGCCTCCAGTACATTCTAATTTATTTATAGAAAATATCATAAACATGAATGACACTTTTCCTATTGCATTTATATGAAACTGCAATGACTCAAAGATGTCAGATTTGAAAAGCACTACCTTTCTATAATTTCTGTTTCCTAGGAGGAATGGATATACCATTTTAGCTCAATTATCCAACAGTATTCAAAACCACCATGAATTTTAAAACATAGTTATTACACCCTAAAAATCAAGTATGAAAATGTATAAACAACCAAATCTCTATCTGTAAATGAAATACTCCCACACAGACGGGTTTTAAAACTTTCTAACTTAAGGAATTTGATAGCACAGACTCAGGGTAGTAGTTTCAGTGCCTACAGTATACTTTCAGGGAGAGAGTAATGTAAGCTCTGAGTCACTTTCTGCCTAGAGATGACCTAATAGTGGTTCTGGCATTGTTTGTTTGTTTTTGAAAATACGTTCCTGGGCGTCATTCAGAAAATGCAGATTTTGGCATCTATATAAATTAAGGATGATCTTTTTGAACTTTTGTCTTTCATTACATCAAATTAACATAATTGTACAGAAATTCCACTAAATTAAGCATTGTTAGGAAATGTGTAAATTGGAGCTACTCAAATTAGTTGCTCTTTGAACTATGTGCTGTTGGTTCAGGATTAGATAAGGATTTTGAAGGCAAACCTAAATCATTGCTTCCTTTTTTGAGAGATTCTCAGCATATTTTCTTAAAATTAGCTGAAATAAACAATGTGTTTAGTCGCAAAGTGATTTGCATTTTTGCACAAACTCCCTATCTCCTTGAGAATTATAACAGATATTTCATGAAACATCATTGATCTTTACTTTGTTACACTGCTGTAAAGTACATTTAGAGTTGCCAGTTAAAGGTGTTAGTGTTGAGATGAAATGTCATGCATTTTTCTTCACTTCCATGCAAATGAACACAGTAAATTATTAAGACACAATGAAGAAAAAAAAAATTGACAATGAGTTCCAGATTTTAAAAATCACTTGCCATTCAATCCAAATTGTGAGTTTGATCAGTTACCGAACACTTTATAATGCACCCCCGGTAATTTTACAGAGATTACTTTTTTCTTACCAATTCTTGATTATTCTGTCTTGCAATGCAGAGAAAGCTAACTAATTTAAAATAAACTTCCGTTAATTTTGATTGTTATAAACTTAAAATTGACTAATTTCCATATACAGAGTTTAAAATGTTCACAATTTACATTAAATATATATTCTGTGTATACCTTGGAAAAATTATACTGAAAATTGAAATTAAAATGATGTTGTATATAGCTGCAAGAAGCCGCCTGTCCCATTTCATCTTACTATATAAGTTGTGTCAGGTAATTTATAAAATCCCTGCTGCATAACAAATCTATTTTTTGTTGGAATGGGTAGTAATGTTTCTTCTTATTTCGAAATAAGAGTTGGTCTATGAGTGCCTCTGCAACTGTATTTTTCCTAAGTGGCTTCATGGTCCTGAACTGAGAAAGCTCAGAGCATTAAACATCAAAGTAATATATTTTGACACAATTAGACATCAAGGAAATGCAATTAAAATGACACTGAGAGGGCGCCTGGGTGGCTCAGTGGGTTAAGCCGCTGCCTTCGGCTCAGGTCATGATCTCAGGGTCCTGGGATCGAGTCCCGCATCGGGCTCTCTGCTCAGCAGGGAGCCTGCTTCCCCCTCTCTCTCTCTGCCTGCCTCTCCATCTACTTGTGATTTCTCTCTGTCAAATAAACAAATAAAATCTTTAAAAAAAAATGACACTGAGATATCACTACACACTTACCAGAATGGCTAAAATAAAATATAATGACAAGCCCAAAAGAAAAAAATATACCATTTGATGATACACAATGGCAAGTTGTACCATAACTTAACCATCTCAGACTAGTGTAGTGTTAAATTTGTTTTTCTAAGCCATGTTTTGGGTCACTTACCACTTTTCAAGGATATAAAGTGCTATCATTTTACTTAAAACTGTGAAATTTGGTCAGATTTAAATTTCAATTTATGTTAAAACATTCTGTAAACTGTGTTAGACTTTGACATTTGTTCCCTCAGTTCAGTGAATAACACTATATCATATTCTGAAAAATACGCTAATTTTTTATTATTTTGAAAAATATCCCTTTTTCCTCTTATGGTTATTATGAATATGAATTAATAGTAGAATTTGATATGGTCCAGTATGACCATAAATACTTTATTGTATATTATCAAATTTAATAATGAATATAATGTACTTCTTTGGACAATTTTTAAAGACCAGTCTACTCTTAAAACAAAAAAAATGGAGATGCACTTCTTTAGTTCACACAAATTTCATTTTATTATATATGACCTCAGATAAATTTCAACAAATCATAATTTATTAAAATCATGTCTACTTAAAAATCTCATAGAAGAGTTAAACCATCAAAAATAAAAATAAACACACACAACACACACACATCACCCATGTATTGGCAAATCACAATTGCTGTAACAATACATTAGGCATTCCACAGTTAAGGGCTATCAAAATTTCCATCAGTGACAAAAAGATTTGTATCCAAATGGACTGATTTTCCAGAATCCAAGAAAAAGTCTCCTAGGATTTATTTAAAGATAAATATTTGAACAAATACTTCTTAAATTTAGGAAATTCAGAACATACGATTAAAGAATATTTGCAGTGCAGACTATATTCAATCCTTCCTTCAAAATGTGCCTTTGAGTACATAATTCTGTTTTCTCGATCTAAATTGAGCTGTCTTCCAAGGAAGTTTTCCAAAATGTGTGTCTCTGTGTGATAAATGTTCTAAGACCTAACATGCTTCATTGTATTTTTACTGTGCTCTCAAATTTAATCAATAATTTGGATTGATGTATAATACCTAGTTTCAAATATCTTTTCCATCTATAAAAACTCCCAGCTGTCTCTTTATATGCTATTACTATTGAGAATTGTGCTGTCAGTATTATTCTTGTACATTTTAGGTGATCTGTTCTTCTCTTGGTCATCATTTATGCTCTTCTCTGTTTTTGATATTCTTAAAACTCACCATAATGTATACGAGTGGTTTTTAGTGTGTGTAGTTTTTGTTTTGTTTTGTTTCTGATATCTCATGTTTGGCATCATTTTAAGTCTGGTATCTTTTATCTTTCTTTAATTCTCCAAAATTTATCTCAGTACTTATTTAAATATTTTATTTTTTTTTTTTTCTCTTCTGCTGTATTTGGGCAGAAGTCATTAATTTGTTTGTTTTTCCCAACTCATTTATTCATTTTACAGCTATATTCATCTTAGTCTCCATTTATTGTATTCTTTATTTCAACAATTTTCACTTAATTTATATTCACAGTATAGTATCTTTCTTTTCCTTGTATATGTATATCATTATTTTATCATATACTTTTAAGCTATTTTTAAAAATATTTTATTTATTTATTTGACAGTGAGAGATCACAAGTAGGCAGAGAGGTGGGCAGAGAGAGAGGAAGAGAAGCAGGCTACCTGCTGAGCAGAAAGCCCGATGTGGGGCTTGATCCCAGGACCCTGAGATCATGACCTGAACGGAAGGCAGCGGCTTAACCCACTGAGCCACCCAGGCGCTCCTTTTAAGCTATTTTTTAAAAGTACAGTCATTCTTTTTTTTTTTTAAGATTTTATTTATTTATTTATTTGACAGAGAGAGATCACAAGTAGACAGAGGGCAGGCAGAGAGAGAGAGAGGGAAGCAGACTCCCTGCTGAGCAGAGAGCCTGATGCAGGACTTGATCCCAGGACCCTGAGATTATGACCTGAGCTGAAGGCAGTGGCTTAATCCACTGTGCCACCTAGGCGCCCCTAAGCTATTTTTTTAATTCCTGTTCCAATAACACTTGGATTGGCATATAAAGTTAACCACATCATATTTTTTAGGTAAGTAATTGTACTTTTTATGTGCATAGTGATTTTGGTCCATGAGTTCAGCTCTTCTTAGGATCATCAAATCTCTGTAAAGTCTGGGTATGCTAGGATTTTCTAAGCAACAATAAAATACATTGAAACCTGGTAGCTTAATTATAATAATGTTTTCTTTCTCAATCATTCATAATAGTATTCCATTCTGAGTAGCTTCCTTCTATTTTGCAGCTTTAGTGTTTGGAAAAACTTGAAATGTGATATTACTGTGATAATGTGAATTAGTCAGGGTTTTTCAGAGAATCGGGAAGAGAAAAAAAGGAAGATATTCCCCAGGGCCAACTCTAGAAGTGACTATTAAAACATCTGTCCAAATTCAATTGAACAAAACTCAGAAATGCCATCTCCAGTGAAATACAAAAAAGATTATATATAGTTCTGGGCACACACATCTCATTTGACCCAATGATGTATATCAATGAAAGACTGAAGGCCAATCACCACTCCATGGGAGAATTTAAAAATAAATTTACTAATGAGGCCAAGAATTCAGAATCACCAATACTTCAGAACTAATAATAACTGCCTTCACTTGATTTTATTCTATAAGATAAATCCTATGATCAAGTTTCAATTTTAAATTCTTACAATTTTAAATTCTTAAATCCTTATGAAGAAGCATCATTTGGAGGGAGCAGTTTTCATAATTTATCATCCATCAGCTTTTTTTTAAAGATTTTATTTATTTATTGGACACAGAGAGAGAGAAAGAGAGAGAGAGAGAGATCACAAGTAAGCAGAGAGGCAGGCAAGCAGGGAGGGAAGCAGGCTTCTTTTTGAGCAGAGCCCGATGTGGGGCTGGATCCCAGGACCCAGAGACCATGACTTGAGATGAAGGCAGAGGCTTAACCCACCACCCACGTGATGAGAGAGCCACTCAGGTGCCCCTCATCCATCAGTCTTAATTGATTGGAGGAAAATGTGTGGAGGAATAATGCCTTAGGGAGCTAATCTCTCTAAAGAATTTTCAAGTCTTTACCCCTTCAAGGTTTTTGTAAAGTTCTGATAGCCTCTAAACATCTAGTGGATTTCTACAGTGACAGGCCTGTTAAAACCTGTCTTCAAACCAGGAATAGAGCTTGAAACATACCAGTCAAGGGCAACTTTGAGTCTTTTAAGGAATTTATCATCATTTCTTTCTTTTTGGTTAATATCTGAAATAGTTCCATATTACACTGGCATAATTTCTCCAGAGCTGACTTTGAAGGAGGCATTCAGTTCCAGCTAGTTCCATATTTTGGCAAGAACTATACTTCTATATTAAAAAAAAAACATATTTTAGGGCACCTGGGTGGCTCAGTGGGTTAAAATCTCTTCCTTCGGCTCAGGTCATGATTCCAGGTTCCTGGGATTGAGTCCTACAGTGGGCTCTCTTCTCAGCTGGGAGCATGCTTCCATTCCTCTCTCTCTGGCTGCCTCTCTGCCTTCCTATGATCTCTGTCAAGTAAATAAATAAAATTTTTAAAAAAACATATTTTATACCAGTTATCCATGTTTATTAACTAAGATATCACAATACAAATAATACAAACAGTTGCTCTTTATTAATACCTTCAACCAAGATCAAAAAATATGTCATATTTTCTCCAAAAATTTTATATCATCTGATAGGTCAGATATATATATAAAATTACTTTTAAAGTTTTAAAAATATCAGCAAATATTTTCATTTAAATGCAAATTTGAAAAAAAATCTACTTTTCCAAACACGACTTTTTATCCTATTTATTTTGAATTTTGTCAACAACTGATAAAATGTTTAGCGAGACTATAAATGTTAGATCGAAAAAAATGATTAATAGATGTAGGTTCAAATTATTATGTTCCATTAAAAATGATTTAGTCTTTGATGAACATCTGTTTGGTAATATGTTGATCCAGATATAGTAAATTAAAGACATATATTAAATTATAGGGAAATGACATCTTTCGTTCCATTATGAGTAGAGCTTTTAAAATGCTATTTGTCACAACCTGTCATCTTGTCATTATGTAGCATTATGTAGCAATTAAAAAATGTATACTCTTCACTTAGAAGTCTTTTAGAAATCTAAAATATGACTTTCTATGGTTTGTGTCTCCATATTGCTTTATTGCCAGTTAAAACAAATCCACATGCTTTGATTCAAAGGTAATAAATTCCTCTTATTTGGAAAAAGGATGTTTATTTTTGTTCTCTCACCCTTAGCAGGTGGTTTCATTTTAGCACACTTCAGAGTTATAATTTCATGCTTATTAAAAATATTTATTTTGATCTACATAGATGAATGAAACTTTTATTTTATTAAATTATTTGCCAAAAAATCTGTGAGTTTTAAAAATGTATTTCCTTTGAAGGGTTATTTTAGAGCATTCAAAGAGGATCTAAGAGTGTGGTATTATGCAGTTTTTAAGTAGGTATGAAATGGTTAATTATAGGATTGTTTCTTTAGGCTTATGTATATTGTCCATTATATGCTATAAAATATTTTGAAAGTAAATTTAAAGTATGTTTTATGTAGTTTATTTTTTGGAAAAAAATATTGAAATGACTTATGAAATTCAGTATACTCTCAACATTGATTTATTTTGAAATTTACCAGTTGTCTACTGAACTATTATATGGCATATATTACTTCAGACTACACTGGTAAATGAAATACTTGGCTTTGTAGAACTTTTATTTTAATGGGTGAGACAATTCAAAGCTATAAACCTTAATAAAAATGGCATAGTGCATTCAAAAAGGAAGAGTACAATGGGGAAAAAGAAAAATTCGATCAGGGTGAGAAAAATCAAGGTTGCTAGGCAGGGGATGGGGAGTTAAATCTTTCAATAGAAAGATCAGGGTAGTTACAATGAAGGTGACAATTGAACAAATGTATGGAAAGGTGATGAATTTGCGCAGAACTATCAGCAATAAGGTCACTCCAGACAAAGGAATTGGCTATCTTGAAGGCCATAAGGTTGGATCATGCCTGGCATATCTGAGGAATAGCAAGGAGGCCACTGTGAGTGACTGAAGAGTAGCAGGGAAAGAGGTCACAGAGGTTAAATGAGTGGCTAGATCATGTAAAAGCTTCGAAGTCATTGTAAAACTCTGGCTTTTATATTTGGAAACTTACTGTGTGATAGAATTTTTGCTAATAACTGAGAGTTCAAATGTCCATAAAATTTCAAGGATTCTTATTCTAGTAAGACAGAATAAAGAGAAAGAGTTCATATTTTCACATGGTGTAAGAAATGCTCGGAGATCCAAGTGTAGGAAGCTATGGGAGCACAGAAGAAGGCACTAAAATCACACCATATATTTGATGACTGTGACTATATATAAATTTGTATTTTCTAGATTTTTTGTAGTCATGGAATCACACAGTATATACTATTCATGGCCTGGATTTTCTTTTCTCGGCATCATTACTTTGAGAATCTCCAATTGTCTTTGCTCTATTGATGGACATTGATAAACATTTCCACTGTTTTCAATTCTTAAAAATAAAGCTGCTATGAAATTCACATACAAGTCCTTGTATGAACATAGGGATTGTTTCTCTTGGTGAAATGCCTAGAATAAAATGGCTATTTGTGTAACTGCAACATATTTTTCATTTAAAAAAATTTTGAAACTATTTTCCAAAGTGGTTGTATCATGATATATGCCAACAACAGTTTAGATTTTTTGTTTCTTCTCAATCTAGCTCAGACCAAGTACAATTAGCCTTTATAATTTTAGCCATTCTAATAGATATGTAAGCATGTCTCATTATGATTTTAATTTGTATTTCTTTAATGTTTAAATGTTGAGAAATTGGCCATGTGCTTATAAGCCATCCATATACTTTTGGTGACATGTCTCTTCCATTATTTCCTTCACATGTAAAATTGGATACTCTGTTTGGTTATTAGTAAGGTTTTTTATTTTTATTCATTTTTAAATAATCAGAGTAGATGTCCATTATCAGATATTTAATTTGCAAATCCCTTCTCCATCTTTACGGATTCTCAATGGAGCTTTGATAGCTGTGTCTTTCAAGAAATATGCTACTTCTTTCCTGGTACACGGAGGTATGACTAGAACATTATCAATGTTGACCTTTGCAAAGAAAATCATGGCTTAAGATATATGTAGTCTGCAGTTGTTGGGAGTGTTCACCATCCTTGCCTCTAACTCATCTCTCACTGCCCACACATTCAGGTATAGGGGAATATTGATTGACAAAATATTAATTGCCAAATAACACTAGTGAGAGAATAAGAAAAATGCAGGCACCTGATTATATAATATTCCTTAAATAAAATATGTTTTTATAAGTGCTATTGGAAGTAAATTCCTCAATACTTTAATCACACAGAATGATGGAATCCTAGATTTTTTTTTCTTGTATTTACTAAGAAAATGATCATGCCTCAAGTATATTAAAATGGAATAGGGAAAATTAAAAATTGCTTTAAGTCGATTTGCGTGTGTTGTGCGTATGTGAGAGAGAAAGTGAGAGAGAAAGAGAAAGAGAGAAAAAGAGAAAGGGAAAGACAGAGAGGTGGCTGCAGTGCATTGATGAGTTGCAGGATAGATTTTAAAGTTTTTTCTTTTGCTTTCTACATTTCCTTTTCCTTAGGTTCAAGAGAACAATCAGTAATATCTCAGATGCCTGCTGGTAACATCAGCAGAAAGAGTTAGAGGTTCCTAGAAAATTAAAGAAGAGATATAGTTTTCCTGACATAAGAAAAGTCATTTTTTGTCCCCAGCTATTTTCAATGATCTATACCCCACCTGTGTACTTGCCCCAGCACACTTCTTCCAAAAATTCCTGGGAGGTTCTTACAAAGAAATGCAAAAACCTCACTCCTAAGGATTTTGAGGGAACAAGGCAATGGGAAAACTAACAGTCACCACCAGACCAGGAAATAGCCTAAGCTATTGAGACAATAAATCAGTGGTAAAACTCCTAGTGCTATTTCAAAAGCAATCAAGGCCTTTCATTCCTTGTCCCAGAAAATGAGCCCAAGACCCCATCTAGTTTCTATCTGCTCTTGAAGCCTGCAGAGTTCCTTTCCCTTGTCCAACAGTTACCTCTGCTTTATTCTAACGTTGAAGTTTCTGCCCTCGGTGGAATACAAGCTTCATTCAGGTGAACATGCAATACATATTGCACAAATACATATGTGGATGTGCATGCATCCACAACCTTATGACCAACCATACACGGGATAATAAAACTCTCCCTTCTGAGTATTCATCTTAAATACTAAATAAAAATCTCTCTCCTGTTCAAACAGTCAAGGCTTTGGAACTTATTCCCTGTGAACTCCTTGTATGTTGTAAACAAAGATTCCTTTGTTTGACAACTCCACCTGTTTCTGTGATTCACCAAAGACTGACCTCAGTTAGTTCAGTTACTGTAATGTAATATCAAGCATATCTAGTTAGTTGATCATTTTGTTCAAGTCTTACATATCTTACCAATATGATGACCATTTGTCTATGTAATCTTAAAATAAGGGTGTTGAAATTATTTTCCATTTGTCGTCCAAGGTAGAAGTTATGATTTTTGTTCTTAGTTTTTCCCTATATATCCCCAAATCTGTTGTTACGTATTAAAATTCAAGAATTATTATACTCCCGGGGCGCCTGGGTGGCTCAGTGGGTTAGGCCGCTGCCTTAGGCTCAGGTCATGATCTCAGGGTCCTGGGATCGAGTCCCGCATCGGGCTCTCTGCTCAGCAGGGAGCCTGCTTCCTCCTCTCTCTGTCTCTGCCTGCCTCTCTGCCTACTTGTGATCTCTCTCTGTCAAATAAATAAATAAAATCTTTAAAAAAAAAAGAATTATTATACTCCCTGATGAATTCATCCTTTTACTCTTCTGTAATTTTGACTTGATCTTTATGTCTGATAATGAAATTTGCTTTAAAATCACTTTTCATTATCTTGATATAACCACCAAAGTTATAGTGTGATTAGAGTTAATATAGCATATTTTTTCTTTTACTTTTTAAAGCACTTCTATATTGAATCCTGACAAAGAAACAAAACAGCTTTTTAACTCTGGAAGCATCTTTCTAAATTATCCTTTTTTTTTTTTAATGAAGCAGTAGCAATTTTTGTTAAGGGACCTAAACTGAAAGTAGGTTTAGAAATTTATTTATTTTTTTATTTATTTAGTAAAAGATTTTATTTTATTTATTGACAGCAAGAGAGAGAGAGAGAGAGAGAAGAAGCACACAAACAGGGGGAATCATGTGCAAAGGGAGAGGAAGAAGCAAGCTCCTTGGGGTGCAAGTAGTCCCATGCAGGGCTGGATCCCTGTACACTGGAATCATGACCTCAGCCAAAGGCAAACATCTGCTTAAACAACTAAGTCATCCAGGCACCCCTAGAAAATTAAAAAAAAAAAGGCCTTTTAAAACATTTTGTTTCTTTCTTGTTTTTTTTTAAATATTTTATTTATTTGACAGACAGAGAGACAGGAAGAGGAACTATAAGCAGGGCAGAGGGAAAAGGAGAAGCAGGTTTCCCACTGTGCAGAGAGCCTGATGTGGGGCTTCATCCCAGGACCCTGGGATCATGACCTGAAAAGAAGGGACACTTCTTGGAGGAAGCCACCCAGACACCTCTTTTCTTTGTTTTTAATATATGGCAACTGATGCTTCCCAGCCACGAGGAGCATATTACCCATTGATTAAATCTTTGATAACAACCTATTTAAAAAGGTGTGTAAATATATACTTACTCAGATTTATACACTTTGTGTTTTCTTCATAGTTTGGGGCTGGACCCCATGGTCACAAAACTGCTTCCAGTCTTTGCCTTCCCATCTTTTGATACCAGGTATTTGGTCAGCAAAGCAAATTAGTATCAAAATTGATAAGCCCTTGGCACCATATCTCTGGAGCAGGGCTTGCTCTTAGCCAAGGCCCAGAGCAGTTGACCTCCCCTCACTAGTGCAATAGCCCCAAGGACTAGGTCCCTGCCACCAGAACTCAGTCTTACATGTTATGCTAAGCAGACAAAACCAAACCAGGAAAGCTCCGACAGCTTTCACTGGCCTGCCTCATCTCCAACTCTCTCGACGTCTAGGCAGTACCAGATGACAGGGAGGGGTCTTGGTCCAACATATGGGAGGGAAGGAAGTAGCCACGAGCAAGTACCTGCCTCTCTGTTCCTTTCTTTCATGAGCAGGTTGTAAGGAGGAGGAAGAGGAAGGGGAAGAGAGGTGAACTTCAAGGGGTGAAGGCCTCAGGTAGGCAGCTGGCTCCTGCCAGTAGGAAAGGGACAAAGGAGAAGGCAGTGAGTCTTGCAGGGAGGGTGGGGGGTAAGGGTTACAGCTTATGACGGAATCTGGACAGGAGTAATAGGGATACTAGTCATTTGAGTCCAGCATTGGCAAGCTGGGCTGGGTGTCAGGGCAGATAGGCCTCCCTGGGCAACGGCACATGAGAGAAGGTGGAATTCTTCTCTGAGGAGCAGGTGAAGCTTTGGGTGTTGGGAAAGCATAGACAGTATTGTTCCAGGGCCAAGGACAGGTCCGGGTACTCCTGGTTGGAGGTCAAGGCCACAGTATGATCCAGGTCTTCTACCAGCAGCTTGAAGGTACCACATGCCAGCCACCCCTCATTATTGTGTATAACTCTCTGGTGCACTTATTGGCTTATCCATCAAATGACTCCTTCAGCAGCTTGAAAACCACCTCCACAGGCACTCCAGGATATGGGAGGCTTCCAGAGTGAAAATTTTGCACAGGATCACCCCCAAAAGACCAGAAGTCACTCTGGTGGATGTAGATCTGGTCAAACATGGCCTTAGGGACCATCCACTTCACAGGCAGTCCACTGTTGGTTCTCATTTTATAGTAACTGATGTGGTGATATCTCTGGCAAGGCTGAAGTCTGAGATCTTCATCATGTTGTCCTTTGTCACCAGCACTTCCCTGGTGGCCAGGTCTTGGTGTATGCACTTCTTGGAGGCAAGGTACTCCATGCCTCAGGCTACCTGGTAGGCAAAGTATACCGGGTGCTTGGAGGAGAGTTGCTCTGCTGCATTGTGGCTGATATTGTAACAGTACTCCAGGTCAGGAGGCCTCTGGGCCTGCAGGTACTCCTGTATGTTGTCTTTGGAGGCATATTCCATGATAGTGTACGAAGGACCATCCTGTGTGCAGGACCCAGCAGGTTGATGGTGTCCTTGTGCTGTCCAATCATCTTCATCATCTCCATTTCTGAGATTAGGTTTGACAGGTCTTTCTCTGCTGCATCTGACTTCAACATCTTCACAGACACTTTAGTCAAATGGTTGGATTTGTCTTTGTCCAGCCCAAAGTAGGCCTCTCTTAGGGGTCTGCCTAAACTGCCTACAACCAGCCTGCCTCAAGGCAGTTATGAACTCTAGATTATCCTCAAAAACATTAAACCACAAGCTAAAAATTCTCTTCACTAGGTCTCTGTCGCAGGTCTAATTTTCTTATCTTTCATCATTTATCTTTTTCCTAATTCTTATTTTCAGTATAGTTTATTTTGCTTCCAGGTGTTTCCCCGGGTTTCTGTATGCTGTTTCATAGGGAAGAATTATCCTGTCATAAAATTATTTCTTGAGCATTCATTACATCTCTCGGTTAAAATGGGTTCTTTTATGGTATTGATTCATTTGAGTTTTCTCAAAATGGGAAGAATTTTCAAAATGGTGTTTTCCTCAAGGTTCAGAGTATGTCTTAGCCTCATCTTTACTCTTTTTGAAATTCACTTTTCAAATTCTTGTCCCTCTTTTTATCTTTTTAAATTAAAATGTTTCCTTTTACTATTTTTTTATTTGAGTGTAGTTGATAGTCAGTGTTACATTGGTTTCAGGTTTTCAAGATCTCCATACATTATTCTATGATCACTACAAATATAGCCACCATCTGTCACCATATAACACTATTATAATATCATTGACTATATTCTCTACACTGTCCCATATCTCTTTTTAAAATCTCTGATTTTTATGTTTTCTGTTATTCCAATTTTCGACCTCATTTTACTTGGTTACTTTAATAAAATATGCCTGATTACACACTCTATGCTGAAAACCATAGCATTTGATTTATAGTAGTCTTCTTCTTCTTCTTCTTCTTCTTCTTCTTCTTCTTCTTCTTCTTCTTCTTCTTCTTTCTTCTTCTTAATTAACATATAATGTATTATTAGCCCCAGGGGTACAGGTCTGTGAATCGCCAGGTTTACACACTTCACAGCACTCACCACAGCACATACCCTCCCCAATGTTCATAACCCCACCACCCTCTCCCTAACCTCCCCACCCCCCCCCCCGGCAACTCTCAGTTTGTTTTGTGAGATTAAGAGTCTCTTATGGTTTGTCTCCCTCCCGATCCCATCTTGTTTCATTTACTCTTTTCCTGTTCCCCAAACCCCCCACATTGCACCTCCATTTCCTCATATCAGGGAGATCATATGATAGTGCCTTTCTCTGGTTGACTTATTTTGCTAAGCATAATACCCTCCAGTTCCATCCATGTCAACGCAAATGGCAAGATTTCATTTCTTTTGATGGCTGAATAGTATTCCATTGTGTGTGTATATATATATATATATATATATATATATATATATATATATTCATTTGTTGATGGACATCTAGGTTCTTTCCATAGTTTGGCTATTGTGGATATTAATGCTATAAACATTTGGTGCACGTGCCCCTTTGGATCATATACAGTCTTCTTTACCTCTATCAGAACCCCAGGAAGCTTTATTTATTTATTTACTCACATAAACAGATGATCCAACACAACGTTTTTTGATGTTCCAATGTATTATAATGTCTTACCGCTTAACACTATGCTTACTGCTCTCTTTCACTGTCTGACTAAATCCTCATCATCACTATGCCATTTAATGAGAAAGAACATTTGAACTCAGAGTTCTCTCCATATCAGGGAATGAAGACTCCACCCTTCTGTTTGTGCAGGTAAAATAAATGTTGATGTCTGTCCTGCACATACCCCATCCTGTTCACCAGAATATTCACCATCAAAATATATACACAATGAAAACCATACCTCACCACTTCTATTACCACCCAGCATGCTAAAAACACCATCATATGTTCCTGAATTATTGACTTGATTGATAACCCCACTTCCACACATACTGCACTCCTTTCTCCATGCAAATTTATTTTGGTACAGCAATTTAACCTAAAAATCAAGTCATATGATTTTATTCTGCTGTTGAAAGACTTTTGGTATCTTCCCCTTTCATATTAAATAAAAACTGAAGGCGTTTCAATGTACTAGAAGGTCATACATCAATACGTTCTTCCTCTCTCCACCACTATGAACTCCTCATTGGCCTCCTTGCTTTTCCTCAAAAGTAACAGACAAGCTGTTCACACAAAGTCTATATACTTACTTGCTCTGCCTAGAGCAATCTTTTCCTTTAATATTTGTATAACACTCTCCTTCACTTCCTGGGTCTTTGTGCAAATAACATCTCATAAATGAGATATAACCACCCAAAACAAAATAAAATTAACTTTCATCCCTGCATTCCCCAATGGCTTTTACCTTTCTTGTATTTCTTTGTATCACTTATCACCATCAACCATCAATCATTATTCTATTACTGGTTTATTTTCTTATTTGAGACAGAGAGAGAGAGAATTGGGAGGGTGCGCAGAGGAAGAAGAAAACACCCCACTGCCTAGAAAGCCTGCTGGGGAGTTACATCCCAGGACCCTGAGATCATGACCCAAGCCAAAGGCAGTCACTCAATGGACTGAGCCACCCAGGTGCCCCTCTATTATTGGTTTATTTCACTATTATATTTCAAAAGAATGTGAGCTCTTTGTGGTCAGGTATTTTATATGTTTTATTAATTGAAGTATTCTCAGAAAGGTAGCTGGCAGATTGTAAGGGCTCACTAAACTGTATTTTGTTGTTATTATTGGGCTCCTTTATGGGCTTTACCTCTTACGCTAGAAGTCTATCCTTCAGATGTAAGCGATAAGAATAGAGCCCTGCTGCCTGTTCAAATGTGTAAAAAGCCTGTATTAAGTGGATATTTTAAAAGCTAAATGAATGGCTTAATAGTTGTATATAGGGGAAAAGGGAACATATTTTCCACAGTTTAGAAGTGGAGTTCTTTTATAGAGTTCTTGTACAAGCCTACACTATGGAACGATAATGGGCAGTTGTACATTACAATTATACAAACACTTTGGTAATTTATATCCTTTTTTAGTAATTCTTGACTGGATCATTTAATTCCTTAGGAGCATTATAGCATTTCAACTTTTCATGTTCAATAAACTTATTGGGGTTGCTACCTTTTTTATTCAAATGGAGAAATAGTCATGATTTAATCTAAATAAAGTGTTATTGATTGTGTTGTTTTCTAGGAAAGAGTCGCACATGCTAGTTTAAAAGTTTTGTTAAAGTCCCAAGTCTGTCACTGATAAAAGCCTTTTGTAGATTAGTAACTTGATCAAAACGGAAAAGTTATGTAACACCAATTGTTATACTATCTTTGTTTCCATCTTGCATTGTAATAACACCCATCTTAACTCTATTTAAGACAAATCATTGCCAGATGGATTTCTGGCATTGATTGCAGGATATGAAATCTAGTATAACTAAAAGTTTTTGGTTTTAGTAGCATATAAATCAATTTAGAAAAATATATGTATTTGAATATAAGATAAAGTTTTAAATTATTTGGCAATAATAAACTAAACTTTTTTTTTGTAAATTTTTATTTTCTAAAATTTCATTGAGCTCTCTTGCAATAAGAAACAAGTTACAAAAAATTAAGGTTTATTTACCCCAATTCAAAATTATTAGGAATATAATCATAGAGGTTGAAGTATTTAAAATATTGAACCCAAAATGTTTTATTAGGTAAATTCATGAATGCTGAGCATTCACTGTTAAAATATACTAATACTATTGATAGACTGGTAGAAGCCTAAAATCAAATATTTATTAAATATTTATATCCATATCTTTTCATAGCTTGGTAATTCATTTCTCTAGCATTAAATAATATTCCATTGTTTGCATGTACTACACTTTCTTTGACCTTTCACTTATGGAAGGATATCTTGGTTGCTTCCAAGCTTTTGTCAGTTATGAATAAAACTACTATAGACATCTTTGTGGGTATAGATTTCATCTTCTTTGGATAAATACCAAGAGCTGCTACTGCTGAATCATCTGGCAAGAATATGTTTAGTTTTGTAAGAAACTGCCAAGTTGTTTTCCATTCTTTATTCTCAATACACATGGAAGAACATTCCTGTTGCTCCACATCCTCACCAACATTTCGTGTTCTGTTGTCAGTGCTCTGGATTCTGGGTATGTACTGGTGTCTCTTTTTTGTTTTAATTTGCATTTTCCTGATGACATATGATGTGAAGCATCTTTTTATATGCTTATTTGCCATCTGTAATATTTTCTTTGGTGAGGTATCTGCTAAGGCCTTTGGCTCATTTTTAATCCGGTCTTTCCCCCATTGTTGAGTTTTTAGGGGTCTTTGTGTATTTTTGATTAACAGTCCTTTGCCAGATGTGTATTTTGCAAATTTTTTCTCATAGTCTGTGCTTTGCCTTTTCATTCTCTTGGCATTGTGTTTCACAGAGTAGACATTTTTAAATTCAGTGCTTGTGCTTTTGTAGCTAAAGTTATTGCGAAAACCAAGGTCATTTAAATTTTCTTCTATATTACCTTCTACATGTTTCATGTTTAGGTTTATAATCCAATCTGAGTTCATTTTTGTGAAGAGTGTAGGATATCTGCCTGGATTTATTTTATTTTATATTTTTAGATTTAGCTTCACCATTGCTACAGAACCATTTGTTTAAAAGATTGTATTTTGCTCTCTTGTATTGCTTTTGCTTTTCTATTAAATATAAAATATAATTGATAATATATATTCTGTTGCTTTAATCTAGTCTCTCTGTGGTATTACAATATCATGCTTACAATTATCGTTATGGTAAACTTTTTTTTAAGATTTTATTTATTTATTTGACAGAGAGAGAGATCACAAATGGGCAGAGAGACAGCCAGAGAGAGAGATGAGGAGAAGCAGGCTCCCTGCTGAGCAGAGAACCCAATGCGGGACTCGATCCCTGGCCCCTGGGATCATGACCTGAGCCGGAAGGCAGAGGCTTAACCAACTGAGCCACCCAGGTGCCCAATCGCTTTAGTAAACTTTGAAGTCAGTCCTCAGTCTTTGTTCTCCTTCAACACTATGTTGACTATTGTGAGTCTTTGCCTCTCCATATAAACTTTAAAATAAGTTTGTTAATATTAAAAAAAAGAACTTGCTGGAATGCATTAATTTTATAGATAAACTTGGAAACCAGTGACCTCTTGAGCTTAGCAGGAGATAGACCATGGACATCAGTTGTCACAGTGGTGCCTCTGGCAGAACCTATTGCAAATCCCTAGGCAAAATGACACCTCAAGGATCTGAGAGAATGTCTAAGAAGTACTTGATACATCCCTTGGGTATGGTTTATTGAAGTGTCCACCTGTCTGAAAGCTGGGGAATCTAGATAAGGGAGGGAAAATTAGTTATGATAAAACATATCAACAAACATCAATAAATTTTGTAAAACTAATTGTCATGGCTCATATACAATATGACCAACAGAGGGACCATCAGAAGGAAAGCATCAGTTATGTTTATTGTGAAATTTTTTATTCAAAATAAAGCAATGTGAGGGGAAGACACAATGAGAAAATTACCATTTTTTAAATGGTAAACATCTTACAAAATGGAATAGGTTTTATATTCTAAGTAGTATATTGAAAAGTAAAACATTGGGGTGCCTGGGTGGCGCAGTGGGTTGGGCTGCTGCCTTCAGCTCGGGTCATGATCTCAGGGTCCTTGGATTGAGCCCCGCATCGGGCTCTCTGCTCCGCAGGGAGCCTGCTTCCCCCCCTCTCTCTCTCTCTCACTGCCTGCCTCTCTGCCTACTTGTGATCTCTGTCTCTCAAATAAATAAATAAAATCTTTAAAAAAAAAGAAAAGAAAAGTAAAACATTAAAAAATAAAATTTCAATGAAAAAAATTATTTAATTTTTAAAAAGGTTAAAAATAGCAGAACCATTTTTCTTATAACTGGAAAATACACTGTATATACATCTATCAAAATAACTTGTCATGGGGGAGCCTGGGTGGCTCAGTAGGTTAAAGCATCTGCCTTCGGCTTAGGTCATGATTCCAGGATCCTTGGATCGAGGCCCACATCGGGCTCTCAGCTCAGCAGGGAGCCTGCTTCCTCCTCTCTCTCTCTGCCTGACTCTGCCTTATTGTGATCTCTGTCAAATAAATAAATAAAAACTTTTATAATAAATATTTGAAAAATAACTTGCCATGTCTGGAATCAGGAGCATATGGAAATAAATAATATCTGAGGACAATACTTCTGCCATGTTTTGTGCCTTGCTAATATTTTTAAACAGTCAGGCAAATTTTAGCCTTATTGAAATACCTGCTAAGATACCTGCAGTGCCTTTTGGAGCCCTATGACTATAAAAATTAATTGCAAATATTCAAAATGTTTACTATGGTGTCACTATTTAGGGCCACCACCAAGTATGTTCAGAAGTAAGCATAACTGTTACTCTTCCATAAGGCAAAAGGGCATATTTTCAGGAGTTCCATCTGCTGTACCAGGAGGTGAATCAAGTAATGATTTTTGTCTATAAAATAATTCACTTTTCAATCTAACATTCCTCATTCCACATTATAATAATAAAAACTAGGAGGAGACTAAAACAAACAAACAAATACAACTACAACAACCAGCTTTTCCTACAGTGGAAAAGTAAATATAACCTTAGGAGTAGCCTAAAATTTATTTTTAAATATTTTAAGATAAACGTTTTTGTTAGAAAACCATATATTTTATATTACTAAGAAATAACAGGCAACATTTTATGAACTTCTAAAAAGTCTAGTTACTTGTATTTATCTATTAACTCATCTCTTTATGAAGTAGAACATGATCACACCTCTTGTATCTACCCAAGTTTGTATGCTTTGGTTGTTTTATGTTTGCTATTTCCTTGCTTAATTTTTACAATATTTGATACATAATAGTATCTTTAAGTCCATCTATGATTTCACAGAATTTCTTTGAACTTCATAAAAATGTACCATACTTTTTGCACTGTCCTTGTTTTACTTCTCTATTAGCTTTCCAAGTTTTATTCACTTTAGAGTGTGTAGCTATCATTTATTTTTACTCCTCCATAATGCTATGTTTACAAATTTGTATTTATCTGTACTTTTAAAAATATCTTAATTATATACCATTTCTCATCTCACGTAACACTCATGTTACTTCTACACTTATCAGATATTATGTAACTGAAAACCACAACTCAGCAACAATAGAACACCATTTTTCAAAATTAAATGGCTTACCAGAATTCTTTAATTCTATCCTTTATTTGTATTAGATGACCCTTTATTCTGGTATTTGGCATTGTTCATATGGAGGAAGGTTATAAGTTGATATTCCATAAATAGAAGGATTTTTATGATCGATTAATTATTTTCATTTAGAATGCATAGAATATGGTTGATTTAATATTTCTTTCTTACTCTCTGCCTGGAACATAGTGCTATCTATGCAATAGCCACTAAAATATTAAGTTAATTACCTAGACTTTAAACTGCATATTAATAGGAATAGCATACAGAACTCTTCTCAGATTGGGACACCTGGGTGGCTCAGTCAGTTAAACGCCTGAGCCTTTAGCTCGGGTCATGATCTTAGGGTCCTGGGACTCAGTTCTGCAACAGATTCCCTGCTTAGCCGGGAGTTTGCTTCTCCCTCATCCTGCTGCTCCCCCTGCTTGTGCTCTCTCTCACTCTCTCTCTTACAAATAAATAAAATTAAAAAAATAAATTCTTCTCAGATAGCTAATATAGAATATCGTCTTTGTATTCATCAAAGGGAAAGTGCCATATAATAATGAAATCCAGACTACTTCAAATTCATTTTTTAACCAGTAAGAAAGTACTGGAAACAAGCCAAAAATGTCTTCAATGAATTAAAGAAATAGATTGATTTTCAATATCTTAATGTTTCTAATGTTAAATTGCAAGATTTTTATACTAGATATCAGTGTAAATATTCATTATACAAGGATATTCTAAAAATAAACCTGAGAAAACTACTTGACATATATGATGACAAAAACAAATGTCAGTTTGGGTAAAACTTACAACACCTACCACCTGAAACTCTTGTTCTATATGGTGCCATCTTGTGATGCTGGGCAGCGGCAGTGAGCCACAGCTTCCAGTCAGCTAGAAGATTACAGGGGTGAACACCTGATATTCTTACAAGCATTCTATATATAGAATATATATATATATTCTATATATATATTCTTCTTTTTTTAGTGTAATATTTAATAAATTGCATGTGATATTTGATACTTTGTTATAAAATAGGCTTTGCTTAAGATGATTTTGCCCAAATGCAGGCAAATGTAAGTGTTCTGAGTATGTTTAAATAAGCTTAAGGTAAGCTATGATATTTGATAGTTTTGGGGTATTAAATGCATTTTCAATTTTTTATGTGTTTCTCTGTACATAGCCCCCTTGTAAGCTGAGGAACATCTCTATATGTATATGTAGCCTTGGTATGGCTTACATATTATTGGCATGAAACATCTAGAACAGTACGTGTGCCATAGAATTGTCTACAACATCAAACAAGTTTCTTGAAAACTTGTGCCAAAGGGGTTATGTCTTTAAGGATTCTTATTTCAGAAGGGTTCTCTCAAACGTAAGATTTTTCAGAAGTTAAGTGAAAATCTGACCAAACTAAACATTTTTCCATTTTCCCTAGTGAGCAAAGATAGCTAAAATCTATCTGCCATTTTCAACACTGTACTCAACGATTGTAATTCTAATTTAAGAACAGATTATTTATATCAAAACCACATGTTGGCCTAATCTTATACAATATTCATAAGTCACACTCAGACCCTTGGACACTTTTATTTGTTGAGTCTATATGGTACTACGGACATTCATCTTTTTTGACCTCATAGCTTCATGTATGTCTATACTTTTGAAAATACACGCATCATAGTTCCATTGTAAAATGTCTGGGTTATAAAATGTGCTATGCTATCAAAATGGTAATAAGAACATACAAATGACCTGATGTAATGAACTGGACCAGATTGCCAGATATCACATTGCATACCAGAAAGATTCAGTGGTAAGTTTTAAAATGGCCAGCTATACACTGACTGAATTATAACTCATTTAGCTTCTTTCTTTGTGTACAGTATTATACATTAGTCAGTATTATAGTAGATAAGTACTTTGGACAGATGTAAATATGCTGTAATAAAAAATGTTTTTCTTCTTTCTTTTAGTCCTTTTTACTTGTAAGACTAGCCACAAATACCACGCCTCCCCCAAAATAATTTGCAATCCAAATTTATCTCTAAATGAATTTATTGCACAGAAAAATATGTATATATATATATATATATATATATATATATATATACACTTACAGAAGACATGTTCAAAAATAGTTACACAACAGCAGGGCCCTAAATGTAAGCAGTATAGTTGTTTTGTTTTGTTTTGTTTTGTTTCTTTTAAAAAAAGAGGTTATGTGAAATATTAGGATTTTATTTCCAGGCGTAGTATTTCAAGACAGTTAACTACACCTATGGTGACAACAGCCTCTTGTTGGCTGTATGATTTTATTGGCTCCATGGAATAACAGCAAGAATTTACTATTGCTTCTTTCTTTTATGACACACACAGAATAAAAAAATTGACACATTTGCTCAAGACCAACCAGAATCCTTTTAACCTATCAAAATTGATGGGAGGCCTTCACTGCCAAAGTCACTGCTGGGTTTTCACAATTCATTGCAGACAATGTGCTACTCCCATTATGATAAAGGAGAGAAGAGTCATAATCAGGGAAGAAAGCTAGATTAATACTTGTAATTATCATTGAATTATTTAGCCTGCTATAGGATTATTATTATTAGTGCCATTTGATAATTTTCTCTCATTATATTAAACACAACTGTGAGTAATTACCCTACCTAATATTTCTCTGTATTGGCTGACTAGCTAGCAAACATTCATGAAAATATCCATTAGCCACACATATAAAATGCTGCATTATGATGCTGTTGAATCAGAACATACCACTACCTGATCCTGTAGCTCTTTGAGGATTTGCAAATCAATTAATTCTATCTTTGTTGGATTCTTCCCATACAATTAGAAAATTTATAATCGAGTCCATGAACATTATTAGTTTTACCATTTTAAACCAGCAATCACACTTTGATTTTTACAACAAAAGCAGAAATATAAACACACACATTTGGATCAGTTTTCTCTTAGTCTGTCTGGACTTCAAAATCCTATTCCTCAAGATGATGCACACCAAAGTTCTGGATTAAACAAGAAATTAGATGGCACCTGAACACTTGGTTTAATATTCTCAAAAGGATTATGCAACTTCTTTCTTACAATATGACATTGTTTTACAAAGATCCACACTTTTATAATGTTAGTATTTATAATAATCAATAAAGTCAATTAATCATGATTAAAAATCAAACATAAAAATTTCTACTTTTTGCTTTTGCCCCCTCCATTTAGAACTTATTTATAGCCTGATAATTCAAAGGTCCCTATGTTTATGAAAATCTGGACAGAAATAGCTCTAAGATCCCATTCAGAACTTGATATTAATCTAAGTCTTTTGGCTCCATTTATCCTGAGAGCAAAGAGTAGGACAAAGGATTTGAGTACTGTTAGTTTATCTGGGAGATTATCCAAGGTAGAAAAGAATGGGAAAGTGATACAGTGAAGAAGCAACTTTGTCAAAGAGGTACATTGTTGATATAATTGTTGTGGATAGAAAATGAAGGCTTGCTTTTACTGAAAGGTCCTGAGAAACTTCTTTAAGTTGTCCTCATGAAGACCTGAAAACTGACAATTTTACCTATGGTTCTTATTTCCACTTCACTGAGAGCTGTCCTCAGAGGACATTAACTCTCCTACACTTTCAGGTTGTGTTGGAGACATTCTAAAATGAGAGAGAGAACATGAGATGCTATCAGTGTTAAGTAACTGCAATTTCCCATGGAACTATCCACCACAGGTTTGGCTATAATCAGGTGTTGGGCCTTGATATCAGAGGGATTTGAGGCAGTATCATTTTAGGTTAATCATTATATCTGAAATTTCCAAAAACTTCAACTGATGAAACTTTGATTATAAACCTATAAATATAACAATAAATCTACAGTATTCAAATTATTTTCATAGAAATACACAAACAAAGCATCAACTGATTAATATTTAAATGTTACAAAATACTGAACTGAAAGAATTTGGTCATATAAAAACGTGTAAGAAGTAGAGCTTAGGTTTAGGTTAGAAGTCAGGATGCATTTGGGACTCAGTTAAGAAATTGAATGGAGGGACGCCTGGGTGGCTCAGTGGGTTAAGCCACTGCCTTTGGCTCAGGTCATGATCCCAGGGTCCTGGGACCGAGCCCCAAATCAGGCTCTCTGCTCAGCAGGGAGACTGCTTCCTCCTCTCTCTCTGCCTGCCTCTCTGCCTGCTTGTCATCTCTCTCTGTCAAATAAATAAATAAAATCTTAAAAAAAAAGAAATTGAATGGATGTCTGACTATCTTATAGGTTTGCTAAAAATCAGTGACTTTGTGTTCACGTGTGGCTATGCGGGAATTTTTAACTTTCTCTAAGAAGTTATTAGATTGATTATATAATGGCAGTAAAGGATGGGGAAAAGCAAAGTACAAACCCCATAAAGACAAAGACACTGAGTATGAGAAAAGAGTAATAGATAAGAAGAATCAATGCATTTGAGGAAAATGGGAATTGAAATACACAATGATTGTTGATTTTTTTAGATGCAGAAATCAAAACTAGCTTGCAAGAAGGAAATAACAGAAGACATGTTGTGAAAAGGCAGTAACGTGGAATAAAGGAGTAGGGAGAGCATATCAGGTAATTTGGATAGGAAGGAGTTAGGAGATAACTGCTTGATAAGTTTTATATGGCCCACTTAAATGCACAGATTTCTCTTCTTTAATTTATATGGAGAACAGGGTGTCGTTTCTCTTCCCTTTCAGAGCACCCGAGGTGTACTCTTTCAGACTGAAAACCTGAAAAGCTCAGGACTCAGTTGCTTAAGCACAGCTGAGAGGACATATTTCAATTAAGATTTACAGTTTGCTGTAGGTAGTAGACTGTCAAAAGTGGTTTAACCATATTTTTCATTTAACAAGAAGACTACAGAGAGTGTTTTCTGGTGTTGGTTCAGAGTCTTAAGAAAGTCAAGTGAACTATCTTAGAGGTTTTCATGGCTTTTTATTCACAGTTGCAAAAATTGCTGTTGGAGTTCTCACTATTAAGCCCACATTTCTGGCAGAAAGATAGAGGTAAAAGAGAATGATATCTTGTACGACTGATACTTTGTCATATGGTTACAATGTAACTAGAAAAGAGACAATAAAATATTTGATGTTGTTTTAAGTTTCCTTGTTGTCAATCCCTCAGTGCTTTCTGATACTAAAGGAAAAAGTAGATGGATATTGACCTGGCAACTATCAACACCTGTCAGTCTCTCTTGGATAACCAATATCTCTATAATCTCTTCTTCCCAGTAAAAAAAAAATAAAATATATTCATAAACCACACTGTGCCATCTCAAGTTACTGCACCAAGATAAAATTACAATGATTTTCAGTTGTTCCAAATGGACAGAATACCCTTCCTTATGATATCATGTCTTATAAGATAGATAATTGGCTTGCTACCAATATACCCAGATGAGACTGTGGAAGAGACAGGAAAAAAATAATAATATTTATTTATTCCTTGGGTTGACCCTGTTTACACAGATGCATTACTATTAGAAAAGGTTGGTTTGGGACATTGGAATGAATTTACTTAATGGGTCTGTATGTAATTGGGTTGGAGAAAATTTTTAATTTCTACAAAAATTATTAGAATTCTATCTTATTCCCTTTTGATAATTTTCACATGTTAACAAAGCCAACGTTTTTGTCTAGCAGACAAGATCTTAAATCCTAACAAAACTCAATTTTTTCCTTTTTTTTTTAAGTTTGAGAGCCTCATGTTCTCTCATGCTGCTTTAAATACAACTCAAAAAAACAAAAGGAGCTAAATGGGGCAGTAAGCCCAGACTTTTTATTTTAATTTATTTATCTTATTTTTAATTAAAAAATTAAAGATTGTATTTATTTATTTGAGAGAGAGAGAGCATGAGTGGGGCAGGGGGATGTAGCTGCAGAGAGAGACTGAGAAGTATACTCCCTAATGAGCAGGAAGCCCGATATGGGGCTCGATCCCAGGATACTGACTGAGATCATGACCAGAGACAAAGGCAGATACATGTGCAAAATCCCTTTTTTTCTGGGAAACAATACTTTACAAGAGATGTTTGAAAAAGTACTGGGGAAACAACTTTAATCAGAGATACACAAATTTAATTGACTTCTGTAAAGCTACAGGGATCCAAATGATGGGAATCCCAGGCCGTTTAGGTTGTGGACCACAGAGTATTCTTCTCTGTAATATTTTATTTTCTTCCATGTCTACTAACTCCAGTCCAAGTTCACTGATCTCTTTTTAGATAGTGCAAAACATGGCAAAGAATACCAAACAAGTGCCCAATATTCTACATTTATTACATCATTTCTAACATATAGAAGTGTGTTACCAAGACTGGTTCTGTGAACAAACCTAGTTATGCTAAAGTGTGTTTTGTTCTCCAAAAATTAAATTCATGATTATCACACAATTATAAAATACTTGTGTCAAGAATTTTTATTCAAAAATTAATAAGAGAAGCAGATATTAAAACTAGTTCACATGGTTATTTGGGATATAAGCAGAGTTGTGCAGCAGAAGTGCTCTGGGCCCATAATTTGGGTTATAGAATTTATGTTTTCTAATGAAAAATCACTAACTTGCATTATTGTTAACAAGAATCCTGTGCATTACCATCAGTTTTCTCCATTATAACCTCTTGCTCTACAGTTTGTAAATAACTTTGTCAATAGCAAGCTAATAAACGGGGTGACTCCAATGGATTGAGATAATCTCCAGAGTTTCTGCTACATAATGAACAGGACTCCATTGAAAGGACACCTAAGAGTTTATTTTGCCCAAAAATTTGATCACTTTTTTCACTGTCCTTACCTATTTTCCAAACCTAGTTCTTTTCAGTCTACAGACAACCCTGTATCTGACTGACTTGTTAATTCTGGGAATGTCTTGCAGATTAATTTGCTTGCCCGAGGTGGTTCCTCTAATTGATGTCTAAGAACCCTAATTAGTTAAGAAAACTTTTTTTTTAACATTTTCATTGCTATTTATTATTATTATTATTATTATTATTATTGCTAATATCTCTATTATAAATAATTCACAAGGGCATCTTTCTGACAAAAGACAAAGAGCTGGCTACTAGTAGAAAAAGTACATTTGACTCTGTCAGTGAAAGTGGTAAAGGGATTTGAGAAAATAAGGCAAAGCAGTGGAATTATGTGTTAAAACTTTAAATATTATAGACACATTTACTTAATTTCTAATACTGCTTATAATTAAAAAAGATGTTTTCCATGAACCACGCATTACAGCAAATATATTGTTTATACAGATTAAATTTTCATCAAAAGGGACGCCTGGGTGGCTCAGTTGGTTAAGCAGCTGCCTTTGGCTCAGGTCATGATCCCAGCATCCTGGGATCGAGTCCCGCATCTGGCTCCTTGCTCGGCCGGAGCCTGCTTCTCCCTCTGCCTCTGCCTGCCATTCTGTCTGCCTGTGCTTGCTCTCTCGCCCACTCTCTCTGATAAAGAAATAAAATCTTAAAATAAATAAATAAATTTTCATCAAAAAATTATAAGTGTATTTTTTTGTAGGATCATGATAAGCATTTTGCAGATGAGAAAAGTGAAATTTAGAAAAGTATGTCTCTTCAAATCCCTCATACAATATCTGGCCTAGATAGAAGGATATACTATCACAATTGAGGAAGATAATTGAGATTACTTAAAATGATAAACTTTACTGTATAGGGTTTTTTACAAGTTTGCCACAGATTCACATTTTTTAAAATATATATCTATTTGTGTAAAGAGAATGCACTGAGAAGTAAAAAGATAGTGATATATCAGTGCTACCAACTAATGGCTATAATATCATCACCTTATTTATGAACAATGAAACAGTGTGTAATATTTAAATAAATTTAAATAAATTCCTATTTATTTTATATATTTATAAATTTAAATGAATTCCTATTTATTTATTATTAAAGAAATTCCTCTAACAAACAGTATGTTTTGAAGGTTGCTAGCAGGAAAGTGTTGTACGACATGGAAGTAATCAGAAAATGTGATCTAAAATTCTGCTTTCAAGGGCGCCTGGGTGGCTCAGTGGGTTAAAATTCTGCTTTCAAGAAGCTATAACAGTAAGTACTGAGCATTAGCTATTATATGCTATGGATGAATAACTGAAATCTACATTTGAAACTATTGGTACACTATATGTTACCTAATTGAATTTTAAAAAGTTAATAAAAAAAACCACTATTTTATAAAACAATATTCCCAACAGGCTCTTTTGCTTTAAAATACTCACTTTGTTTCCTCTCCGAGAGAACACCAAATGGCGGATGACGCCGGTGCTGCGGGAGGGCCCGGAGGGCCCGGGGGCCCTGGAATGGGAGGCCGCGGCGGTTTCCGCGGTGGCTTCGGCAGCGGCATCCGGGGCCGGGGCGGGCCGGGGCCGTGGTCGGGGCCGGGGCCGAGGCCGCGGAGCTCGCGGGGGCAAGGCCGCGGACAAGGAGTGGATCCCCGTCACCAAGCTGGGCCGCCTGGTCAAAGACATGAAGATCAAGTCCCTGGAGGAGATCTATCTCTTCTCCCTGCCCATCAAGGAGTCTGAGATCATCGACTTCTTCCTGGGAGCCTCCCTCAAGGACGAGGTTTTGAAGATCATGCCTGTGCAGAAGCAGACGCGCGCGGGCCAGCGGACCAGGTTCAAGGCATTTGTCGCCATCGGAGATTACAATGGACACGTCGGTTTGGATGTCAAGTGTTCCAAGGAGGTAGCCACTGCCATCCGCGGAGCCATCATTCTGGCGAAGCTTTCCATTGTCCCTGTGCGGCGAGGCTACTGGGGGAACAAGATCGGCAAGCCCCACACTGTCCCGTGCAAGGTGACTGGCCGCTGTGGCTCTGTGCTGGTGCGTCTCATCCCCGCCCCCAGAGGCACTGGCATTGTCTCGGCCCCTGTGCCCAAGAAACTGCTGATGATGGCTGGTATTGACGACTGCTACACCTCGGCCAGGGGCTGCACTGCCACCCTAGGGAACTTTGCCAAGGCTACTTTCGATGCCATCTCCAAGACCTACAGCTGTGTTCACCAAGTCTCCCTATCAGGAGTTCACGGACCATCTTGTGAAGACCCACACCAGAGTCTCTGTTCAGAGGACCCAGGCTCCAGCTGTGGCTACTACATAGTTTTATACAAGAAAAATAAACTGAACTAAAGCTTGAAAAAAAAATACTCACTTTGTAATGAGAGTCATTACTTTTGTCTAGCCAAATCTTATAGCACTGTTTATCCCTTCCCTGCTTTATCCCTTCCCAGTATCACTTGGTTTACCTAGAAGCCATGAGAAAGCTTGTAATAGATCTGGCTGGTTTTCACCAGCAATTTGACCACCATGTGCACAGGGAAGTCTATTGATAAAGGCTTTATTGCAATAAGTTGCAAATACATGGATGATTTTGAATTCTCTTTCTTGAGGTCTTGTTTCATGATAATAAATTTAGGGTGGCTTATTGGAATGGATGTTATTAACATATCTTCATAGTTATAAGCACATGGAATTGTAAAATAGATGAATGAATGTGGCATTACTGACAACTGTCCTCATTTTGAAATCAAATTACAGTGTACTAAGATGAGGAAGCAAAGCAGATTTGGGATTATGAGTGAAATAATTTTAAAAAGTATTAGGGGTATGATCGGACTATTGGGTAATTCAGTAGAAAAATGTCTACTGATTGAGATTCTGTGTTCCCTGATTTCAGAGAGAAGTTAAGATAAATAAGTAACACGAGGAGACTAGGAAGCCAAACATAAGTGATAATTTTGTGCCAGGGTGTGTATACATCTGTTTATCTTCTTGCTTTACCACTAAGGTTGCTCCTAGAGGAGAGTTTAAATATGTGTTGGAGCTAATCTCTGTGGATTACACAAGAAACCACATCCTACAGCTCTCCCTGAAACACCCCTTATGATTTCAATGTAATTTGGTTTTTGCATTTTTAGAAATAACAAAATACTTTGCAAACTCATCTACTTTATTACCATCACAAGTGAGTCAGCTGACTCCACATTTTAACACAGTGACAGTCACAGAGGAATGGAGGAATGAGTAGAGTTATCAATATATGTGCTTTTAAGAAGTATGACAGGGTAGCAGCTATTTCCAGGAACCAAAACATGGGTCAGCAGCTGTGCAGGAAAAGTGATGGAATAAATGACTCATTTCAGAGGAGTTCTATAACATATTAGTTCTATAATGTATCTTCAGCCCCCAATTACCCGCTTTGATCTAAAGATAAGGATTTACAGTTAAGGTCCCATTTATGATTTGACTGGTAGGGTCTGAATCATGTTTACTATTGTTTTGACTATTACTTGAAACCTATAGTAGTACTTGGGATATGTGTTGTGTATTCTGTGAACATGTGCTATTTTTAGATTAGATAATTTCTGTCTCGAACCCCTGTTCATTTCTTTGTTTTTGTTTATTTGATAGTGGTTTCAGTAAATGGATATATCTGAAAAATTGCAAAGCCACTATTAAAACAAGTTATTATTATATATAGCATGGAATTGCACATTCCTCCTTTGAATCCGACAGAGCTTCACCATATCCTTAACAATTTGGGAAAAACATGCTATTATTTTTCTTTATAAAATTTCTCCTGTTAGGCTGTGATGGTTGTCATCAGCAGTAACTCCTCTGAAGGCTTTGTCAAAAGAGTTGAAAAAATTGGAAAGGTGTGTGAATGAAGCTGTTTGTTGAATATAAAGAAAAGAGCATTGAAATACAATTCACACTCTTACTTCTCCTTCTATGCTTTCAGATGTTTGTCATTTGAAAATTTTGCTTCTAGAAGAGATGTCCTATATAATTCTTACTTTAAGGAGCAAGTTGCTTTTATAATTTTTTTATTATTCTACCATTCCAGTATTTCCATTTAAATTAAATTCAATACCATTTAAAAAAAATCAAAAGTGCAGCCAGTATTCAATTCCTGGGCTAAATAATTTTAGAAAGCTTTGTGTTATTGAACCTACGGGGTTTTTATGTAGTTTTAACTCTTTCTTTCTGTGATTTTTCCCATTAGTCATGTAAGTGACTGCAATATAACAGACATTGAGGATAAAGAAGGACTGAATAGAACAATCCTTGGCCTCATGAAGTTGAGAATCTAGCAAGGGAGTCAAACAATTCAATCATTCAGAGACAATTTATTGAGTGCCTGGCCTAAGATGAGCACAACAAAACCCCAGCCCAGAGGAATCATTTTAATGGGAGAGATAGATAATAGGTAAGCCAACTTTAAAAAAGAAAAACGTACTGATTTTTCTTTAATAGAGATGCATATTTGAACTAAATAAGCACATTTTTAAAAGAGCAGTGATTGAGAAGAGGTTTTTAAACTGAGTGGTCCAAAAGGGCCTTCCTGAAAAAGTCTGCTTTGAACAGATTTCTGAATAATATCAGCTAGGAAGCTGCGTAAAAATCTCAGGGATGGGTGATTTTTCCAGTCGAAAAACTGTAAAGGCTCCAAAGTCACAATAGAGCTATAAGTTTCTCTAATAAAGTAACTTCTGACAAAGAATGAGAAGAAATAACTAACCCAGGTTTGAAAGAAAAGGGACAGACTTTCTATGGAATTCATATTTAATTAAAGCTCTAAAGGACAAAAATACAATAGAGCAAAATTCTGGTCACGCTGATATACCTAACGAAAGTTCATAAACAAGCTTTGGGTAGCAAAGAGTGTGTGGGAATGTTGGTAAGAACAGTGGGGAAGAGTCATCCCTGAACATGTTCTTAAATGAAGCAATTCTTGGGTTGTTTTAAAGGGTAAATTGGAGTTTGCCTAAGTGATTAGAGAAGGATGCCTCAGCTTATGGAAGTTCAAAGCCATAAAGATGTGATAAACTACTGCAGATATTTTCATGTATATTTGTTGTTGCTTCTAGTAATGGTGATCTAAAAACTCCTACTTAAGACAACTAAAAATCCAGACAAAATAGCTTTTAAAGTTAAAAATATCAGAATGATTATAAAAATAAGTGAGGGATTACTGGGCCAAAATACGAAATACAATGAGAGCCTAGAGATATATGCCCTGAAGCCATTTTAGCTATGAGAGCATTTGAAACTGCTAAAACACACTGAGCTGTGTTGTTCATAGACTCTTGATACTAGAGAAACAAAATTCAAAATCCAGCAGCAATCAAATTTGAGGACTTTGGTACAACCCAAATTTAACTTGAGATCCCCAAAGCACAAGGAGAAGCAGAAATAAGACTATAGCCTATCTTGCCTTCTGTGTAAACTGAGAAAGTCAATCACTGAATTTGGGGTATGATTGTCTTGTAGAGTCTCAGATATAAGAGAAAATCCTACCAAGGAGGACCATACCATTATTATAGCTCTTAATTATCCCTACTCAATAAGAGTTTCAAATATAATGTCTTGAACATAGCAAAATGTAACAAAGCACACAAAGAAAAACCATTAACAAGATTTGATAGACAAAATGGGATTAAGTATGATGTTAAAATGATCAATAAAGATTGTAAAATGGCTTGATTACTCTGCTCAAAGAAATGAGAGGGGAAGCAAATTGAACCAAAAACTGACACTAAAAATGATATTGAGAAAGGTTTTATAAATGAACAAATGGATACTCTAGAACTTTAAAAATATGACAGCTAGGGCGCCTGGGTGGCTCAGTGGGTTAAGCCGCTGCCTTCGGCTCAGGTCATGATCTCAGGGTCCTGGGATCAAGTCTCGCATCAGGCTCTCTGCTCAGCGGGGAGCCTGCTTCTCCCTCTCTCTCTCTCTCTGCCTGACTCTCTACCTACCTGTGATCTCTCTCTGTTAAATAAATAAATAAAATCTTTAAAAAAAAAAAATATGACAGCTAATTTAAGGTACCACAGGGGTGCCTGGGTGGCTCACTTAATTAAACCTCCAATTCTTTTTCCTTTTTTTTTTAACACCTTAATTTTATTTTATCTCTTTCATTTGGCTCAGGTCATGATGTCAGGGTTGTGAAATAGAGCCCAGAGTTGGGCTCTGTGCTGAGCCTGGAGCCTGCTTAAGATTCTTTTCCCTTCTTTTTCTATCCCTCCCTGCACTCTCACTTGCTCGCTCTCTCTTGCTTGCAAATAAATAGATAGATAGATAGATAATAGACAAAGAAAAATAAAAGCAGATTATGAAAATAAATATAAAGATTTTGAAATGAAAACAAGTTCAAAATAAAATAGAGAAGACCTACACAGCTTAAAGTTCATTCAGAAAATCTACTATTAAAGAAGTCAGTATGACACAATGTTAAGATATCAAAAGATTTGAGCATGCACTTTTCAGAAAGGGTAATCCAAATGGCCACTCATATATAAAAACTGTTTATCTTTATTATGAATCTGGAATTAAATTAAATTAAATTAATAATAAATTAAAACCTAAAATGACATACTATTACACACTTACCATATTGGGCAACAGTAAAATTGCCTTGCAAGAATGTGAAAGAATGAAAGTGCCCATAATAAAAACATTTGAGGTAAGTTGGACAATATTTAGAAAACTTAAAAATAAAAATAAAAATTTGGTCCATTCCTAGAAATACAACATGGAACTAAATGAATATTTTCACCAGGATATGCAAACAGATGATTATAGCTATTTCATTCATAACAGCAGATCAGTAGTGGTCTATTTGCACAATGTTACATTAAATAAGAGAGAATATTAACAAACTGGGAGGAGGGGCTAGGTTGTTATCATAAACAGATCTTCTATGGTGCTGATTATGTTCTATTTCTCAAAATCTTTAAGTTAAAAAAGTTTTCACATTATATCTAGATAGATAGATGATAGATAGATATCCCAGAAGCTGCAATGCTAGGCTAAGACCAGGCTTTAAAGGGCTTTTCTATACTCTACTAAATACTTGAAACCATTCATTATATCATAGCTCAGTGTTCAAATCTCCATTTGTTTCCTCAGTTTCCTAATATTTACCTTAAGGTGACCTGATCCAGACTTTTGATCACCTTTGTCTAAATATTTCTATTTTAACAAAGTCCTTTTTAACACTGAGAGACTAAAACTTAGAAAAATACTCTTTTATCTCACTAGAGTGGAAAATATATAGTTACCCATTAACTAATGATATCCATGTCTACATTAGATCAATGACATTTTTAATTCTTGGGAGCTTTTGGTTAAATGAAATTTTTAAGCTTCCTTTAAATGAAGCTTTAAGCCATCACCACATGAATAAAATTAAAGAACCAAATGAAAACAGGCCAAGTATTTACAGAGTAATAGAATGTGCAATGGTAAGAGTACAATTCTGAAATCATAAAGCCTAAATTAGTGTGATGCATTTTTGCTACCCATGTAATCATAAACCAGTTATCCAAATGTGTTAGCCTCAGTTTTTTCACCCATGAAATGGTGATGATAATACTTATTATGCTGCGTTGTTGTGTGTATGTGATGAAGCATGGAGCATGAGAATCTCATATTCCATGCTAAAATGATAGCTATTTTTATACTTATAATAATTCTAGTAATAGTAATTAAATTGTTCAAAATGGTAATATTCATTTATATTGAGGCATTGTATTGACTATTCATAGACACATTTACCAAAATAAATTTCATTTTACTTTACCCCCTCTGAGGATATATATTCCCTAATTCAATATGAATCTCTTTATGAATAATAATTATCATAATAAATATGCTGATTTGTCTTCTATTTGTTTTTAGGGAGGTATCCTTTACTGTTGAACATGAAACTTAAGCAAGTCTGTCTTATTCAAAATTTGCATGCTGTTTTCTTATGAAACTAGATTATAGAGTTGTATGAAATAAATTCATGCAGTTAAGACATTGATGTTTGGAACACTGGGTGGTCAGTTTAGTATTTCAAAAGAAGATTTTAAATTTAAACCTTAAAACTGAGCTCTTTCAGCCTTATTTATAGACCATCCTTCATGTTTCATAAGTACTCCTCCATTGTAAACTAAGTAATACTTTTTGTCACAGTGTATATAATGAAAATGGATTTTATATTCTATTATTTCAGAGTTAGTTGCAGTTTCTACTGCCTTACTTCATTTTTTGAAAAATAGATTAATTCTACAAAAAGTTTTTTCCAGGTTTATTGAAAAAAATCGACATATTTGTAAATTTAAGAAATGATTTCTTATAACATTGCAAACCTTTAACATTGTGTAAATTTTGTACAATTTGATAAATTGGTATACATCTTTATTGCAATATAATCTACATAAAAATGTTAATACATCTACTATCTCGTATAGTTGCCACTGTTTTTTATGCATTTATCATAAGGAATTTTAAGATCTACTCTCTTAGCAACTTTTATGTATATAGTATAGTAGAGATAAACTTCAGAGGTCTTGTGGGTTTTGTTCCAGACTGCCTCAATAAAGTGATTATCTCAATAAACTAAGTCAAATTATTATATTTTTTGGTTTCCCAGTGCATATAAAAAATTATGTTTCCCAGTGCATATAAAAAATAAAAACTATACTGCACTGTTCAAAAGCATTATGTTTTTAAAGAAAAACAATGTATATACCTTAAGTACACTAGTTCTGAGTTTTCAGTGGGTCATAATTACTGATCACAGATCACCATAACAAATACAATAATAATGAAAAAACTTGATATATTGCAAGAATTACCAACATGTGACAAAGAGACACAAAATGAACAAATGTTGTTAGAAAAATGGTGGCAGCAGACCTCTTTTATACAAGATTGCTATAAACTTTCAACTTGTAAGAATGTGATATATGCAAAGTTTAATAAAGGGAAGCACAATAAAAAAAAGTATGTATATCTTATTAACTATGATCATCATGCTGTACATTAGATCCCCAGAACTTTTTCATATTATAGTTGCAAGTTTGCACCCTTGGACCACCTTACTCCACCCCAGGTTCACCCCTTGTCAACTCAACTCTAAGTTTCCATTAGTTTTCCTTTTCCTCAGATTCTGTATGTAAGGGATATCATAATACATAAATTAAAAAAATATATAAAATCTTTGAAATATTTCACTTAGAATAATACCTTCAAGATCCATCCATGCTGTTGTAAATGGCAGTATTTCTTAATTTTTCATGGTTAAGTAGTATTCCGTAGTATATATTTACCATACTTATTTTACTCATTCATCCATTAATGGATACTGAAGTTATTTCCATCTCTTGCTTAGAGTTAATAATTTTATAATAAACATAAGAGTGCAGATATGTCTTTGAACAGTGAACTTCGTTTTCTTTAGATAGATACCTAGAAGTGGGATTACTGAATCATATGGTAATTTTACTTTTAATAATATGAATAATCTCCATACTGTTTTCCATACAAATTTATATCCCTATTACAGTGCATAAGTTCCCCGTTTTCCCCAATATTTACCAAAATTGGTTAGTTTCAATTTTTTGGTAGTATATATTCTAATATCTTGCTGCGTTTTTCAGAGGTAAACAACAACAACAACAACATAAGGACTTTGCCCTGAGATTTTTACGTTGAGCACTTTTTAATGCTCCTGTTGGTCATTTATATAACTTTTTTGAAAAAAAGAGTCTATTGAGATCCTTTTGCTATTTTTTTAATCATATATTTTTTTCTATTTGTATCTGTTGGTTATTAACCTCTTTTCAGATATAAGATTCGTAAGTATTTTCTTACATTCTGTGGATTGTGTTTTCATTCTCTCTCCCTTTTTTTGGTAATGCAGAAACGTTAGTTTGATGTAATACCATTTATTTATTTTTGCTTTTTTTGCTTGTGTTTTTAGTCTGGTATCCAAAAAACTATTGGCAAGACCAATGTCAAGGAGAATTTTTCCTATGTTTTCCTTTAGGAAATTTAGTTTCATGCATCACCTTTAAGTCTTTAATCTATTTCAAGTTCAGACTTATGAGTGATATAAGGTTCCCTTTTCATACTGTTTATGTGACTATTCAGTTTTAAATATCATTTATTGAACAGACTATCTTTCCCCATTACATATGTTGGCCCCTGTCAAATATTAGGTGACTGTATGAAAGGATTTATTTCTGGACTCTCAATTCTGTTCTACTTGTTTATTGGTCTGTTTTTATGCCAGTATACTTTATTGTTTTGAGCATGAGGGCTTTGTAGTATAGTTTCAAATCAAGAAGTGTAATCTCCCTTCTTCATTCTTTCTCAGAACTGCTTTGATTATTTGTTGTCTTTTATGGTCTCATATAAACTTTAGGATTCTTTACTTACTTCTGTAAAACAATAATATTGGATTTTTTTTTAAGATTTTTAATTTATTTATTTGACAGAGAGAGATGACAAGCAGGCAGAGAGGCAGGCAGAGAGAGAAGAGGAAGCAGGCTTCCTGCTGAGCAGAGAGCCTGATGCGGGGCTCGATCCCAGGACCCTGGGATCATGACCAGAGCCGAAGGCAGCGGCTTAACCCACTGAGCCACCCAGGCGCCCCTAACATTGGATTTTTGATAGGAATTGGATTTACAGATGGTTTACGGTAGTATGGACATTTTAACAATGTTAATTCTTACCATTCATAAATATGAGCTATCTTTCCATTTCTGTCACCTTCAATTTCTTTATCAATG
Source organism: Mustela nivalis (assembly GCF_964662115.1). NCBI lineage: Eukaryota > Metazoa > Chordata > Mammalia > Carnivora > Mustelidae > Mustela > Mustela nivalis. Next base: position 686,682 of record NW_028136357.1, on the reverse strand, counting down.
TCATAGTTTATGGAGTACAGATCTTTCATCTTCTTAGTTAAATCTATTCCTAAGTATTTTATTATTTTTGATGCTATTGTGAATTAGATTGTTTTCTTTATTTTTTCAGATAGTTCATCATTAGAATGTTAAAATGCTCCTGTCTTGTGCTTACTTTGGCAGCACATATACTAAAATTGGAATGATGCAGAGAAGATTAGCGTGATCACTGAACAAGGATGACATGACAAACTGGGAAGCAGTCCATAAAAAAAAAAAAAGAAACAAAACAAAATTCTTTTCTTTTATATATTGATCTTGTATTTGGTAATTTTACTAAATTTGTTTATTCAAATTTTTTGTGAATTTTTTAGGATTTTTTAACATGTAAGTTCATGTTATCCAAAAAAAGAAAATTTTACTTCTTCCTTTTTTTTTTTTTTTTTTTGGAGTCTCTTATTTCTTTGTGTTCCTTGTTTCTCTGGCTAGGACATCCACTACTGTGTCAAATGAGAGTAGTGAAAATGGACACACTTGTCTTTCTTCTGATCTTTAAGGGGAAAACTTTCAAAAGTTTTGATTGAATATGAGATTAGCTCTGGGCTTGCAATCTGTGTTTTTTCTTTAATGGGTTTTTTAAATTATTTTTTAAAATTTTTTATATAATGTGTTTTTATCCCTAGGGGTACAGGTCTGTGATTCACAGCACTCACCATCACTCACCATAGCACCTGCCCTCTCCAATGTCCATACCCCCACCATCCTCTCCCAACACACCTCCCCCCAGCAACCCTCAGTCTGTTTTGTGAGATTCAGTCTTTTATGGTTTGTCTCCCTCCTAATACCATCTTTTTTTATTTTTTTTTCGTACGCCCGAAACTGCCTATGTTGCATCTCCACTTCATCATATCAGGGAGATCATATGATAGTTGTCTTTCTCAGATTGATTTATTTCGCCAAGCATAATACCCTCTAGTTCCATCCACGTCATCACAAATAGCAGGATTTCATTTCTTTTGATGGCTGCATAGTATTCCATTGAACATATATACCACATCTTATTTATTGATTTATCTGTTGAAGGACATTTAGTTTCTTTCCATAGTTTAACTATTGTGGACATTGCTGCTATAAACATTTGGGTGCATGTGCCCCTTCAGAATGCCACGTTTGTATCTGTAGGGTATATACCCAGTACTACAAGCACTGGGTCATAGGGTAGTTCTATTTTCAGCTTTTTGAGGCACGTCCACGCTGTTTTCCAGAGTGGTTGCACCAGCTTGCATTCCCACATACAGTGTAGGAGGGTTGCCCTTTCTCCACATCCTCGCCAGCATCTGTCATTGACTGACTTGTTCATTTTAGCCATTCTGAACGGTGTGAGGTGGTATCTCATTCTGGTTTTGATTTGTATTTCCCTGATGCCGAGTGATGTGGAGCATTTTTTCATGTGTCTGTTGGCCATTTGAATGTATTCTTTGATGGAACATGATAGTGAGCTTAGGGAATCACCAAGTTAATGAAAGAGGTGCCTCTTGTAGGTGAAGTAAGAGTGAGAGAAAGAAAAGAGGGCTTATCCTAGATTGGAGAACTCGGGGCTGAAAAGGACCCTCATCTGGGAGCAGAGAAAGTGGTCCAGAATCAGAGGCACAGAGGACTCCCAACACCTTCCACAGAAGCGGAGCACCTAAAGACATAGTGCCATTACCCCTGAAAATCTAGGCATGGAGGTATTCTCTTTAGGCAAATAGGCATCGGAGAATAGTTTGTCCATAGCCCAGTCACTGACTTCAAGAGGAAAAGCTATACCAGCTCTCGAAGCAGGCCGGATAGCTCAAGCAACAGCAGCCAAGCCAAAATCCTTATCCCCTGCATTTCTGAACAATGACAGAGCAGCGGTTCTGTCTAGAACCAGGAGGTATTCAGAAGTCAATTGTTGGGTCCCGGGTTGTGTCCATCAGTTCAGACGCGGCCTTCAGATCAACTCATGATTCCAGGGCCTTGGCATTGACTCTGTTCTCAGGTTCTCTGCTCAGGGGCAAGTAAGCTTCTCCCTCTCCAGCTCCACCCCCTGATTGGGATCTCTCTGCCTCTCTGTCCAAACGTGCATGTGCATGTTCGATAAGATAACAAAGACAAAAACAGTGCACAATAATTGACTGGGGCCAAAGGATGTTTTATTGAATTTGGACCTAGGTTCCTATGGAGGGCAGCCAGGTATAGAGAACCTCCCACCATCCTAAAATGCCCGACCTTCGCTTGGAGCTTCCTTGTTCATTCTCCTGTTCTTTGCCTTCCTGGATCTCCTCACCAACCTGCAGCATCCGCTGTCTGTCGTGCTGTACTGACCCCTTGTTAACACATTGTGCATCCTCTCGGGGCTCCATTGGAACATGCCCATCTTCCTCAAGAGGCACTGTTTGCTTATTGCATGTAACCATTTGGGGGATGGTCATGAGAGGGTGAAGGCAGGCTTGTGCTGCCACATCTCCATGCAGTTCCACAGAGGGTAGCTGATCCACCATGAGGGAGTGCTCAAGGTTCTTCCACATTCGAATCCTCTTCAATGCGTCCTTTTGCACATACAAGTTGTCTTCCTGAAATGGGCACGGAAGTCTTTCAGTTGGCTTCATTGGGCTATGGGTCTCTTCCAACATGCTCTCCGTTGGCTTCTGTGGACTCCAAGAACATGAGTCCGTCCTGGACCTAAGGTTCTAGGGTGTAGACTCTGCCTTGGATGCATGGTCTTTTTGGAAGATTGGGAGGCCTTGTTGGCACCGTTTCTGGAGACCATTGAGGTACTCGTGTGCTTTCTGTGGAAGACTCCAGACATGTCTTTGGCACGGTTGCGGGGGTTCACTTTGAGCTTCCCTTGGGTGGACCTTTTCCTGTTGAGATGCTCCATGATTTGGTGGGAGGGTCTCACCCTTACGAAGGGCTCAGATTTCCTCCCCTGAGGCATTGCTTGCGGTCTGTTAGTTTCTTGGCTTGTCGGTGCTAAGATGGAATGCGGCATCTTGCCTTTCTCCGAGGTCCAGAGGGCTGGTGCTGACACTCACGACCAAATACTATGAATTGGGCCATGGAGAAGGTGACATCGACTCGCTTCGCAAACTGCCTTGGTGAGAGACCCAGGCGGCTCCAGCAGTTTGGGACGGCCTGGGGTCCTCTTGGCCCACCCATGACTACTCCAGTCAAGTGTAGTGATCAGGCCTGGGTTGATGAGGAGTGGTTGCTATGACCTCAAAGCTTTGTGACATCACAGATGCTGGCTTCACTGAAGCAGCTGTCCCTCTCCCATGACCTTGGTGTCCTATGGCTTTAAGTAGGAAGCCCCAGGAAGGACAAAACAAGAGCCCTCTGAACCTGATCAAGAACTCAGGATGTCTTGTGGTTTAATGTCAAACTTCCCCTTTCTGGAGACATAGAGGAAGGAAAATGACATTCAGTATACCTTCCTTTAGGCCAACATATCCCCGGAGACGGCAAGGTGTCCTTTTACACTACAATTTCTAGATATCTCAAGAAAAGGTGAGGTCGCGTGTATGAGCAGCTCTCCGTGGGGTTTCTCGTCCTGTGGGTGAGAGCGTACTTTGTCAGCGTCTTTTGCTTATGGGTCAGTGATGACTAAGGTACGGAAAGTCCCTTTCCGAGGTAAAAGGTGAGGGCATCGCTATATGGTGCTGTCTGTGGCCTCGTCTCCTAGTGTTCTGAAACACGCGGCTAAGGGATGAGGCCTCTGTCTACCTGGCTTTCCCTTAAATACCTTTGCAAAGTCTTTGAGGAGAGTGATATTCTGCATCTGAGCTAACTCTCAATGAAGAGGCCTGGACCGAAACCGTTGTCATTATTAGTTAACTGTACTTGTTGTGGTAACGGGTATAGACATGTGGACCAAGACTCTTTAGTCAGAAGGAAAGGGACGGCGTATATAGACGGCTTGCAAGGCCCATTCGAGCAGACCTTTGGAGTGAGCCGCAATGCCCTTGCAAGGACTAGTGGATCAGGAAGTTTGGGTCCATTTCGGCACCTCAGTATTCCTCTGCCATCGAAGTGAATGAACCCCTGGACCTTGCCTTGACATGAATGTCCCATGCCCTGCTGTTGGGAAATGGAAAAGGAAGGGAATACTGACGGGCAAAAAGTCAGAGAAGGAGACCTACCAGGAGTGACTCAGGACTCTGAGAATCCAGCTGAGGTTTACCAAAAAGAGAACTGCTTAATGGGTAGTCAGGAGTTGTGGAATATATTAAGAGGAGCACTGGACGTACATGCAACTAAAGCATCCCTGAATACTCTGTCAAAAACGGATGATGGATGATAGGCAGGCTTTCTCAACAGAACAGCAACAAGAACAACACTTATATAAGGCTCACTTGAACAGAACTGAGGATTGAGCTGCTATGTCCTTGCAAAGACTAGTGGATAAAGAAGGTGTGGTCCATATTGGCAACAGAGTATTCCTCAGCAATTAGGGAGGATGAACTCTTGATTCTTGCACTGGCATGAATGCCACAGGACTGGGTTTGTGAAATGAAATGGGCAAGGAGACATAGGGAAATATCATATGGCTTCTCTCATATGTGCCCTAGGACGAATACCACGGCCCTTAGTAGAAAGAAGGAAAAACTGAAGGGGATAAGTCAGAGAAGGAGACAAACCAAGAGTAACTCAGAACTCTGAGGAATCAAGCTGAGAGTCAAGGAAAAAAGAGACATGCAGGGAATGAGGGAACGGGCTAATGGGTGTTGAAGAGTTCTGGCATATCTTAGGCGGAGTACTAGGTCATATATGGAACTGAAGCATCAGTGAATACTCTGTCAAAAATGGATGATGGATGACAGGCTGGCTTCCTCAACAGTACGAAATAATACAAAAACAAGCTGGCCCTTTCAAATGCAGGTGAAGACAGACAGAGAAAAGGAAAGAATTATATTTTTATTATGTTTAATTATTGAAATGGAATATAATTTATTTCCTAAAATGTCATTATTTGAATTGGGTCTTTATACTAGTAAAGTGGAGTTCATCCACCTCCTCCATTTGTGGAATTGATGAGAAGAAAATGGCATTGCCTTCTCTAAATGTCTAGAAGAGTTGAACAGGAAATGATTTGCACCTCGCCATCTGTGTGTTGACAGGGGTTTGATTACTGCTTCAAACGCTTTAGTCACTACTACAGAGCTGAGATTTTGTAGGTTTCCTGACCTAATCTTTGGAGTGAATATGTGTCTTGGAATTTATCCTTTTCTCTCAGTTCTTTTCTTTTGGGTTTGCTTCATTAGTGCTATTCTTCACTTCCTCCCCATCTTTTGTGTGTCTTATCTGTGTGTGTGTGTGTGTGTGTGTGTGTGCTGAGTGTGTTTCAAATAACAATTATAATTAAATTGATGGAGATAGGAAGTCGGTATTTAATGGATAGCAGTTCCATTTGACATGCCTTGAAAACTCACATTCCCTCTCTTTCAGCCACATTTCCTACAAAGAATGTCATCTTTTGTCCTCTTTGATAAACACATATTTTCTCAAACCTGACCTCAACAAACACCACATTTTGTGTGCCTGGGTAGTGTCGTATTATTTGTCCATTTTTCCCTTGCTTTTTCATATGTCTCTTGACAGTCATGAGAGAGTGAAATTGTATGTTATTTGTCTTTCTGGGACTGATAGATGTGACGTAGGCTAATGCTCTCCACAATTCTGCCACATGAGGCAAGTGGAAAGAATTCATTCTTGCTTATGGCTGGGTAAGATTCTGTGGGGCTTTTTCAGGACAGTGAGATGGTAGTAGTGTCTGGTAACTCCAGACTTGTCTTTATCCAGGAACACAACAGGAAGATTACCACATCAACTTCAACATGGCAGAAATGAACTGGAGCCCACAAAGCAAACTCCATAGCAAAAGAGAGAATAAGTTGCAATCACTATGGGAGAAGACTGGAGACATGGTTTAGGGGAAAAGTGGAAAGTTGGTAATTCAGAAGGCAGTGAGACAATGCAATGGGCAAAGCCACAAGAGATCGGAGCACACTTGGAACCCACAAGGAGTACGTTCTCCAATTCCATTGATTCTGACCATCAGGGGGTCTGAATCATACTAGTTCATGCCAACAAAGGGCCTTGAGGCCTGGAGATTTTAGATCAGCAGCCTTGGCATATCAACTCAAAAGAACACTGTATTTCTCTGTCAGAGAACACCAACAAATAGCCAGGTGAAGACAGCCTGGAAACCACGATTAGAGACAATACCAGGTGACACAGTGGGAAGATGGTGGGTTCTGGCTGTACATTAGTGAGAGGCAGTGTTCTTGGAGATGATTTGATGGGGGCAAAAGAAATTTGGGGCTCTCGCACAGGCAGCATCAAGCCCGAGCTACTGGCCAAAGACAGGTTGGTGAGGGCTTTAATTGCCTCTCCTGCAAACACGAAATTCTCACCATGGAACACATAGGGTACTGTGTTCCTCAGTCCAACTTGCTTCATTTTAAGAGAACAGATTCTCCCATAGGGGACTAGAAGAAAGCCCTGTCCATAGGCTGTCCCCTGACCACAGAATGCTACAGGCATTCATTCTGTTGTGAAGGTTGAATTTCTCCTTTCACAGGCACACCAGATCCCACCAAGCTAAACCTCAGCCTATTCAGCCCAGACCCCAAACACACCAAAAGGCTGGCAAAGAGAGCCTCTGCAGATGACTGGTCTCAAGGACAGGGGGCAGCTATGATACAACAGCAGAGGGCATGCATGCCACACACACATACCTGAGACTCCCTCAAGGGCCAGCCCTTGGGCACTCCATGATATCTTATTTCTAAAGAAATTACCATCAGGATAAAAAACAGAATGGATTTTTCAAATACTGAGAAAGAGTCAGAGACCTATATCCAAGACAAAGATGGAAGAATCAATTGTTGCCAAGGAAGAAGACAAGAAATTATCATGGCCAGGTAATCGGAGTGAAACCTCACATATAACACGCCCAATGGAGGATTGAAAGCAGAAAGATATCAGGGAGTCTCAAAACACATAGATTAAACTGATAGAAATAAAATAAAGTAAAATAAAATAAAATAAAATAAATAAAGAATTTCTAAAGAAAAGATTGGTAGCAGACTGAAGGAAAAGTCCAAGAAGCTGGCAGAAGCAAAGGACCAAATTTTTGACCTGGCAGAAAAGGAATGGTAAATAAGGAAACAAATCCAAAGAAAGAAGGAAGAATGATGAAACATGACAATGAGCTTAGGAAAGTCATTGACTCCAAGGAATAGAAAGAGGTGCTTATTGTAGGAGAAGTAGGAGTGAGAGAAAAAAAAGAGGGCTGAACATGGATTTGAGAATTCAGAGCTAAAACTGTCCCTCATCTGGGAGCAGAAACAGAGATCCAGATTCAGAGGCAAGGAGGACTCACATCACCATCCACAGAAGCATGGAACCACAAGACATAGTTTCATTCAATGGAGGAATTCTCTTTACCTAAATATGCGTGGGAGTGTAGTTTGTACATAGCCAAATCACTTACCTCAAGAGGACAAACTATACCAGCTCTCAAAGCAGGCCAGGTTGCTCAAGCAACACCAGCCCAAGCCAAAATCCATTTCCCCTTCATTTGTGAACAATGACAGAGCAGTGGTTCACGTCTAGAACTAGGACATATTCAGAAGTCAAAGGTTGTGTCATGGATTGTGTCTATCAGTTCAGAGGCGGCCTTCAGCTCAACTCATGATCCCAGGGTCTTGGCATCGACTCTGGTCTCAGGTTCCCTGCTCAGGGGTAAGTCAGCTTTTCCCTCTCCAGCTCTACACCCTGATTGTGATCTCTCTGTCTCTCTGTCAAATATGTGCATGTGCATTGTTTGACAAAAAGACAAAAACACAACCGGGGTACAAGGATTGACTGTGGCCAGGGGATGTTTTCTTTAATTTGGACCTAGATCTCTATGGAAGGCAGCCAGGTTCAGAGAACCTCCCATTATCTCAAATGCTAGACCTTCGCTCAGAGCTCCAATGTTCATTCTCCAGTTCCTTGTCTTCCTGAATATCCTCACCAACCTGTAGCATACGCTGTCTGTGGCTCTCTAATGGCCCTTTGTTGTCCCACTGTTCATCTTCTGCTGCCTCCATTAGAACACGCCCATCTTCCACAAGAGGCATTGTTTGCTTATCCCATGAAACTATTTGGGGGATGTTCATGAGAGGGTGAAGGCAGGCTTGTGCTGTCACATCTACATGTACTCCTCCAGAGGGTATCTGCACGACCCTGTGGGAATGCTCCAGGTTCTTTGACATTTGAATCCTCTTCAATGCGTCCTTTTGAAGATACAAGTTGTCTTCCTGAAACGGGCATGGAAGTCTTTCAGATGGCTTCACTTGGGCTATGGGTCTTTTCCAACATGCTCCATGCTTGCTCCTGTGGACTCCAAGTACATGAGTCCATTCTGGACCTAAGGTTCTAGGATGTAGAATCTGCTTTTGGTAAATCGTCAGTTTTGAAGATTTGGAAGTCATTTTGGCTCTATTTCTAGGGATGCTACAGCTACTCATTATAAGGTCCGCTAGGCCAGAGGGAGTCATTTTGTGTTTCTGCAGTAAACTTATATTGAACCCATGCTGTAAACAAAATTGACCCTACTCCTCCCAGAGGAGCTTACTCTCAAAGCCTAGATACAAGGGTGAATCAGGCCAGGTGAAGACATCCCATTAGAGGGGCACGCATATATCTACTAGGGTAAATTGAGATCCAATTGTCCACCCATGTGTTACCTAGCATTTTTGTTTTTGTGGTGTAGCAGACTTAGCACGACTGTGCAGTTTTTTCTGTATTGTTATCTCATTGGCCACGTCTGTATAGCCTGGCTAAACTACCGCTATAAATGTTAGTCTCTGAGGCTGGGAGGGGTTGCCTCTTTGCAAGAGAAGGCCCTGACCGGTCAATATGATTCTCGATGCTTTGTGCAAAATTAACGTTTGCTTGACCTTCACTTTGTATCAGTCTCGCTCTTTTGAATAAGGACCCTATCTTTGGAGGGCCACCCGAATTCAAATGATGAGAACTGAAACAGCATTGGAATTTTTGGAAAAGCCTCTGGAGGTAAGATTATGGGATCCTGCATGGAGCTGCAGTGTACAGTCTCCTGCCAATCTTCTCTTCAGGAGTTCTTTAGGTGCTTTTATCTTTATCAGTTTTATCTCTGTGGTTCGAGACTCTCTGATATCTCCTATGTTTTCTGACATACAGCGAGTATCCAGGCCCCTGCTTTCAATCCCGCATCGGGCGTTTTCTATGTAGAGGGTTCACTCTGATTGCCTAGCCATAATCATTCCTTCTTCCTTTACCTGGGCATCAATTGATTTTTTCATCTTTGCATTGGATCTAAGTCTCTGTCACCTCTCTGTATTCGTTAAACTCATTCTGCTTTCTAACCTGAGGGTAATTTATTTAGGAGGAAGAGATCCGGAGTACCCAGGGCTGGCCCTTAAGGTTTGTTGAGTGCGTGCGTGTGTGTGTGTTTGTGAGTGTGTATGTGGCATGCATGCCACTGCTGTTTGTGTTGTGGCTGACCCTGTCCTGGAGGCCAGTCATTTGCTGTAGCTCTCCTTTCCGGCCGTTTGTTGTTTTTAGGGTCCGGGTTGAATATGCAGAGGTTTACCTTGGTGGGCTCTGGTGTGCCTGTGAAAGGAGAAATTCGAGCAACTCAGCAGAACGCAGGCCTGCAGAATGCTGTGTTCAGAAGAGAACATGTGGTCAAAGCTTTCTTCTCGTCCCCTATGGGAGAGTCGTTGTCCTTGGACTAAGCATCTTGGACTGAGGAAGGCAGTTTTCCAAGTATTCCACTGTCGGGATTTCGAGTTGGCTGGCTAGGCAGCCTATGTCCTCACATACCTGTCTTGGCCAGTAGCTTTGTCTTGATGCTGCTGTTGCGAGAGCCCAAAATTTATTATGTCCACATTGAGACATCTCCACGAACACTGCCTTTCACGGAATCACTCCCACTACTCACCATCTTCCCAGTGCATCACTTAGTATTGTCTCTCTCTGATCATTGTCTCCAGGCTGTCTGCTCCTGGTCGCTTGTTGGTGTCATATGCAGGAAAAAGATGGTGTTCCTTCAAGTTGATGTGTGCCAAGCCTGCTGATAGGAAAACTTCAGCCTTCAACACTTGTGTTGTAAAGTACTCGTGCCCTTCAGACCCTCTGCGTCTCACAGTCAATGGCACTGGGAAACAGGTTCCTTGTGGGTTCCCAGTGTGCCCTGCTCTCCTGTGCCTTGGTACTCTTCATGGGATCCAGCCCTCTGATCCACTAACCAACCAAATATCCCCTGAGCCATGTCTCCAACCTTCTCCCATCATCTCTGCAACTTCCGTTTTCTTTCGCTGTGGAGTTTATCTTGTAGGCTTCAGGTCAATTTCCACCCCAATGCAGTTGTTGTGTTCATCTTCCTGTTGCCTTCATAGCTGAAGACAAGCATGAGGTTATTAGACACTACTACCATCTCACTCTCCTCCATGTCACCGCAATTCGTACTGAGACATAAGCAAGAAGGAATTCTTCCACTTGTCTCTTATGGCAGTCTTGCGGAGAGCATTGGGCTTTGTCACATCTATCATTCTCAGAACGACATCAGACAGACGATTTCACTAACTCATGACACTCAAGAATCATACGAAAAAGAAAGGGTATTGGTACAAACAGTATGACTCTAATGAGAAATTCAAATGGTGCTGTTCTTTGGAAAGCAGTTTTGTGAGAACACGTGTTACTTGAAGAGGACAAGAGATGACATTCCTTGCAGGAGATTTCCTGAAACTGATGGAATGTGAGATTTCAAGGCATGTCAAATTGAATTGCTACCCACAAGAGACCGAATTCCATTCTCTCGTATTTTAATAATAATTGTGATGTGAAACACACACACACCACACAGCATTAACACATGCACATGCAAACACACAAAGATAAGACATGCAAAATATGGGAAGGAAGCGAGGAATCGTACCAATGAAGCAACCCCAAGAAAATACCATATAGGTGAAAGGCAAATAGAATCCAAGTCAGAAGCCAACCGAAATGAGAAAGTGAACTATTACCTATCAATAATACATTCAGTATCAGGACTAAAGTCTCCCGTCAATACAAACAGTTTGTAAGAGTGGTTGAAATTCCAAATTAAAAAAAAAAAAAAAAGGTAGAAAACATCCATAAGAAAACAGCAAATATTAAACTAGCTCGTCCTTCTGTTGACCATAGGAGATTTCCTTCGACTATAAAGATACTCATAGCTTGCAAGTGAAGAAACAGGGAAGACATAGGTTATGCTATTCCCAAGGAGAAGAGAGCCAAAGTGTTTGTGCATAAGTCAGCGAGAGTCATTTTATGCCTTCGAGAGACAAAAGATAAGCGGAAGTTGTTTTGTCTTGATGGAGCATCAAAACAACAGAAACCTGGAAGAATTGCCAACATATACACCACGAACAAGGGTGTATCTAAACGTTGGAAGGTATGAACACACAGGAATGGAGATGGCTGTTCTGCCCCATCTCTCTGCCCTTCAACCACACTGCCTCCTTCTTCCTGTGGAGACCTCTCATGGCACCTGCCTCCAAGCACAGCTGATTCCCATTGATGGGAAGACCCTCTTCTCTCCCCCATCTCCCCACTCCAGTTACTCCCACTTATTCGTGAGCTCACAAGCCCCATGGTACACACTCTCCATGCAGCATGCTCTCTCTTTTCTAGCATTGGCCTCCGTTTCTAGCTGTGCTTGTGTCATGGATGTCCCTCCCCAGCCAGCCTCCAAGCTCTCCTTCCCTTTAGCTCCAACACCTGACACAGTGCCTGGCACGTATCACTTTGAGCTTCCCTTGGGTGGACCTTTTCCTGTTGAGATGCTCCACTGGGAGCTTAGCCCCGCACCCCAGCATGGGCTCTGGCCTCAGAAGTGAGAGGGCGGGGCCAGCGCAGAGAAGGGTCTTTGCTTATTTCCAAAGCTGGAAGTGAGCTCTCAGAGGACTCAGGAGGGAGGGGGGCGGGGGCGGCCGGAAGAGGGGCTTTGCTAATTGCCCAGGCGGGAAGGAGGGGCGCGCAGCGCCAGTGTGCTGTGCTGCAGCCCATTTGGGACTGCAGGACCCACCATACTCGCTGCCCCTGCACTCCCATGCTCCAGCCTAGCCCCTGAGGCCGCGGTGTCCTGTTCCCGTTCCCGCCGCCTGCTGCCCCTCCCCGACCCATGGCTTCTCTGGAGGACCCTCTGCTCACAGGTAAAGTGACACCACGACACGCCCTCACCTGAAGCAGAAAACGCAGTCCAGGAGCTGGGCGCAGCCTCCCGCCAACCCCAGGGCACCAGGACCACCCCAGACGCTGCGCCACACCCTGTCCGCAGGGGGTCAGGCCGGGACAGCGCCACAGGAGGTACCCCCCCCCCTGCCAGCGGGCAGGCTAGCCCCCATAGTTCTGCACCCCCACGCGCTTTTCAGAGCCTCCTGCCATTCCCAGGGCACCCAGAACCCAGAGAGTGAGGCCTTGGGTGTTCTCTAGTGACAGATTCAAGGCAATTTTTCGACTTTGGGACTCAGAGTTAACATAGTTTTCATTTGTGATTATTATTTTTGTGTGGGGGCCGTCGCTTTTCTTTTGACCTATGCTTGTTTTCACTCCCGGTTCTGAAGAAGCCCCTAAATCCTAACCCTTTGAGGACTCCGAAAGCTCTCAGAGCAGCAGTGCTGGGGGACAGTGTGGACACATGGTTTGGTTTCTCCTCTGGCCTGCTTCTGTGGCAGCCCCGCTCTGTCCTCCTCAGACTTCAGAGCAATATCTGAACAAGTGGAGAAGCAACCAGGGGGTCAGGAAGGTGGCCACCGAAGAGTGACTTCTCTGGAGGGTGGCTGAGCTAGCAAGTGAGCATGTTAGTCCAGCTCTGCCTGCATTCAGTATGGAGCTGAACAGGGGCCAGGGAAGGGGAGGAGGAGCAGAGAGCAGGGACAAAGGGACCAAAGAGGAGATTCAGATGAAGGGAAGTAATGGGGAGGAAAGAGAAGAAACTCTAGAAGACAGGTATGTAGAAAGGAAAAGGGATGAAGTGGGCATTGGGAAAGGGCACCACCAGGGAAGGAGAGAGGGGAAGAAAAGAGGGAGGAAAGAGGAAAGGGGAAAGGGAGAAGGGAGGAGTCAGCATGCCAGGGCTCCCCCTGCATCTGAAGAAGAGGTGGCTGCTCCAGCTTGTCAAACAGGGTGCTCACTCTTTGGCCCCAGTTTCTGCTCCCAGTGCTACTGGGCTTTGCAAGGAAGGCAGGCTGTCCCTTGGGACCTACTGGAGCCCACTGGAGCCCACAGGAGGGTGGGAGAGGTAAGATGCCACCAGGTCCTGTCCTGAGCTGCTCCCAGCCACCAGCCTCACCACATGGTGCAAGAGGGACCCCAGAACAAAGGACGGACACAGGCCAGCATGTCTGCTGGTGGCCCTGGGCACTTAGCTCATCGCAGTGAACCACACGGCCTCCTCAACCCACGCTTTCAAAGCCTCCTTCTTCGCTTCTGGCTTTCATGTCTGTAGGAACATGAGCCAGATCTAACTCATCTCCGACAGACAATTCTGACTCACCCCGTGTCAGATTTTTATGAGTGGCTGTGATAGAGTAAGATAGCAATGCTCCAACAAACGGACTGTTTCCTCCCACTTGACCTCAACAGTCTTATACATTTTCTTAGCGAAAACATCTTGTCTCCTTCCATTAAGCTCATAACGTGGTCTAATAGTATACATGCGCCTTCCTTAGATGCGAAGCAATACAGAGGTCCTTTTTTTTTTTTAATTTTACAAGGTAAAGTCAGTGAACATATCCAACTTGACGAATACGTCTCTAAAATGTCAATCCAGGCAAAGCTTTTTCTGCCTACAGTTTGGAGCCTACGTGGTGACATTTTTAAAATGCTTTCAGTCCCTCAGTGAGGCTCTTAGAAGCTAGCCAGGGCTTACTACGTGCCAGGCACTGTGTCAGGTGTTGGAGCTAAAGGGAAGGAGAGCTTGGAGGCTGGCTGGGGAGGGACATCCATGTCACAAGCACAGCTAGAAACGGAGGCCAATGCTAGAAAAGAGAGAGCAGGCTGCATGGAGAGTGTGTACCATGGGGCTTGTGAGCTCACGAATAAGTGGGAGTAACTGGAGTGGGGAGATGGGGGAGAGAAGAGGGTCTTCCCATCAATGGGAATCAGCTGTGCTTGGAAGCAGGTGCCATGAGAGGTCTCCACAGGAAGAAGGAGGCAGTGTGGTTGAAGGGCAGAGAGATGGGGCAGAACAGGCATCAGTCAGTTGGAGGGGTATGAATAGACTGATGGGAGGATTTTGGGTGCCTTTGGAGGACTGAGAATTTGTTAGATCAGTGCAGATTTCTATGGAGACAAATGCCAGGAACTGATAGGTCTTTGAAAGGTCACTCTGGCTGCCTTTTGGCAAAGGGGTTGGTAAAAGGCACTTGCAGGTGTGAACACACCAGGTGGGAGGTGAGTGCAGGAAATCGGGTGAGGGAGCATGGGAACTTGGTCCGGGGGTATATAAGGGAGAATAGCCTTTAAGGAGTTCCACAAATTGGCACCAGCTGTGGCTTCATTACAGAGCTGGAAGGGGGAGGTGGGTGTGTCCTGGAGGTTACAGAAATTACATGAGAAAGGGAAGTCTTTTTAGATCTCTTTTTCAACTAGAGGAACTCTCACCTTATTGATAGAATTCCAGAGTGGGAACCAATGATATGAGGACATCTTTGAAATGTCTGAATATGTTCTTCGACATCTTTGCAAGTGACGAGGAGACCTTGACCTTAGGAGGCCTTGGCCCTCTTTGTAGCCAGAAAGATTTCACCTACAGATTTGGGTTCTCCCTTTTAAAGTCAAGGAGTCAGTCCTTCCAAAGGACACCTCCTATCATTTTACCCTCTCATCATACCTCACGTGCTGACATCTCCAAGACCCTCTGTTCCAGGTTGAGAGTATCCACTTTGGCCGGGCTGGTCTTGCAAAGAACACCACAACAGGAAATCTAGAGCCTATAGTGCTATTAATAACATCATCTAAGACTGTGTTTGCTACCCTCTTGGCCTCTTCCCACCATGACTCACTGAAGCTTTTTACACATTGTATCCATTATGCTATAGTTCCCAAAGCTCATCTTCTCTAGTGCCATTAGTTTTTAGGGGACCAGGCAAACCTTAAACTTGTCCCGCTTAATTGGATCCCTGTGCCCCCACAATCTCTTTGAATGCCTTTCACCATGATTCTTGAATGAGATCTGAGACCACTGCTGGTACCTAACACTTCTTGGCACCTTGTCTGCTAGGTTCTTGGAAGAGGAGGTGGCTATGGAGGTGAGTGGGAATGGGAGTGGGAGGATTTTTCCCTTCACTTCCCTTTTTGTGTTTTCAAATAATGGGTTTTGAGGGGGAGGGAAAGGTTAACCAGACCATTTATTTTCCATCTCCCATCGATAAAATGTCACACAGGAGAGAGGTGGCAGAAACGCACTTTCACGTTAATTTTTTTACAAGGAAGATTGACTTATGAACCTACTTTGTTATTCCCTTTCATTCAATTTCCCTGTACCTCCTTTTCTATGAAGTGTAACGGTAACCCATTATTATTTTTATTGTTGGCACGTGCCTTGTGAACCATAAAGTGTACGCTATAAATGGGAGCGCTTTTCTTTTTTTTTTTTTTTTTTGTAGTTTACGAAAAACTAATATTTTTTAAATTAATTTTTTATTTATTTTCAGCATAACAGTATTCATTCTTTTTGCACCACACCCAGTGCTCCATGCAAGCAGTGCCCTCTATGATACCCAACACCTGGTACCCCAACCTCCAAATCCCCCGCCCCTTCAAAACCCTCAGATTGTTTTTCAGAGTCCATAGTCTCTCATGATTCAGCTCCCCTTCCAATTTCCCCCACCTCCCTTCTCGTCTCTAACTCCCCATGTCCATGAAAAACTAATTTAAAAACATTCATCCACCAGAGTACCCAAAGGGCTCCCATATAAACTATCTGTCGTTACATTATGTCCCGATGTGGAGCTCGATCCCAGGATCCTGAGATCATGACCTGAACTGAAGGCAGAGGCTTTAACACACTGAGCCACCAGCCCCAATGTATTCTCTTCAGTACCAGAATTTGTAACCAATTGACAGATGAAAAAGGAGGCAGTCAAGTGAAAATCAATAGGTCTTAGACCTGCAAGAAATTTGAATTAGATGAATTCAGCTACTCAGGCACTATTTCACATTTTCAGATCTCTGCAGAAAAGGGGTTAACCTTTTTACAGCATGTAAAAAAGAAGACTATAACACATACTATGTGTAAGCATGTAAATATCAAAAAATATCCCATTAGATGCTAAGACACACAGGGCCTATATTTTCTCTCAAATTCATGAATATGTAGGAGCAATAAGTGAGAAG
The DNA here is from genome assembly GCF_964662115.1 of Mustela nivalis. NCBI lineage: Eukaryota > Metazoa > Chordata > Mammalia > Carnivora > Mustelidae > Mustela > Mustela nivalis. The sequence continues at coordinate 670,260 of NW_028136357.1, read as the reverse complement.
TGAATGTATACTTTTCACTTCGAAGTCTTTTAGAAATCTAAAATATGACTTTCTATGGTTTGTGTCTCCATATTCCTTTATTGCCAGTTTGAACAAATCCACATGCTTTGATTCAAAGGTAATAAATTCCTCTTATTTGGAAACATGATGTTTATTTTTATTCTCTCACCCTTAGCAGGTGGTTTCATTTTAGCACACTTCAGAGTTATAATTTCATGCTTATTAAAAACATTTATTATGATCTACATAGATGAATGAAACTTTTATTTTATTAAATTATTTGACAAAAAATCTGTTATTTTTAAAAATGTATTTCCTTTAGGGTTATTTTAGAGCGTTCAGAGAGGATCTAGGAGTGTGGTATTATGTAGTTTTTAAGTAGGTATGAAATGGTTATTTATAGGATTGTTTCTTTAAGGCTTATGTATATTGTCCATTATATGCTATAAAATATTTTGAAAGTAAATTTAAGGTATGTTTTACATAGTTTATTTTTTGGAAATAAATATTGAAATGACTTGTGAAATTCAGTATATTCTCAACATTAATTTATTTTGAAATTTACCAGTTGTCTACTGAACTATTATATGGCAGATATTACTTCAGACTACACTGGTAAATGAAATACTTGGCTTTGTAGAACTTTTATTTTAATGGGTGAGACAATTCAAAGCTATAAACCTTAATAAAAATTGCATAGTGCATTCAAAAAGGATGAGTACAATGGGGAAAAAGAAAAACTCGATCAGGGTGAGAAAAATCAAGGTTGCTAGGCAGGGGATGGGGAGTTAAAATTTTTAATAGGAAGATCAGGGTAGTTACAATGAAGCTGACAATTGAACAAAGGTATGGAAAGGTGATGAATTTGCGCAGAACTATCAGCAATAAGGTCACTCCAGACAAAGGAATTGGCTATCTTGAAGGCCATAAGGTTGGATCATGCCTGGCATATCTGAGGAATAGCAAGGAGGCCACTGTGAGTGACTGAAGAGTAGCAGGGAAAGAGGTCACAGAGGTTAAATGAGTGGCTAGATCATGTAAAAGCTTCGAAGTCATTGTAAAACTCTGGCTTTTATATTTGGAAACTTACTGTGTGATAGAATTTCTGCTAATAACTGAGAGTTCAATTGTCCATAAAATTTCAAGGACTCTTATTCTAGTAAGACAGAATGAAGAGAAAGAGTTCATATTTACACATGGTGTAACAAATGCTCAGAGATACAAGTGTAGGAAGCTATAGGATCACAGAAGAAGGCACTAAAATCACACCAATATATTTGATGACTGTGACTATATATAAATTTGTATTTTCTAGATTTTTTATAGTCATGGAATCACACTGTATATACTATTCATTGCCTGGCTTTTCTTTTCTCAGCATCATTACTTTGAGAATCTCCAATTGTAAATAGTTCATTTTGATGTTGAATAGTAATCTCTTTAATGAATAGATCATAATTTTTCTTTGCTCTATGGATGGACATTGATGAACATTTCCACTGTTTTCAATTCTTAAAAATAAAGCTGCTATGAAATTCATATACAAGTCCCTGTATGAACATAGGGCTTGTTTCTCTTGGTTAAATGCCTAGAAGTAAAATGGCTATTTTTGTAACTGCAACATATTTTGCATTTAAAAAAATTTTCAAACTATTTTCCAAAGTGGTTGTATCATGATATATGCCAACAACAGTTTAGATTTTTTGTTGCTTCTCAATCTAGCTCAGACCAAGTACAATTAGCCTTTATAATTTTAGCCATTCTAATAGATATGTAAGCATGTCTCATTATGATTTTAATTTGTATTTCTTTAATGTCTAAATGTTGAGAAATTTGTCATGTGCCTATAAGCCATCCATATACTTTTGGTGACATGTCTCTTCCATTATTTCCTTCACATGTAAAATTGGATACTCTGTTTGGTTATTAGTAAGGTTTTTTATTTTTATTCATATTTAAATAATCAGAGTAGATGTCCATTATCAGATATGTAATTTGGAAATCGCTTGTCCATCTTTACAGTTTCTCAATGGAGCTTTGATAGCTGTGTCTTTCAAGAAATATGCTACTTCTTTCCTGGTACACGGAGGTATGACTAGAACATTATCAATGTTGATCTTTGCAAAGAAAATCATGGCTTAAGATATATGTAGTCTGCAGTTGTTGGGAGTGTTCACCATCCTTGCCTCTAACTCATCTCTCACTGCCCACACATTCAGATATAGGGGAATATTGATTGACAAAATATTAATTGCCAAATAACACTAGTTAGAGAATAAGAAAAATGCAGGCACCTGATTATATAATATTACATAAATAAAATGTGTTTTTATAAGTGCTATTGGAAGTAAATTCCTCAATACTTTAATCACACAGAATGATGGAATCCTAGATTTTTTTTCTTGTATTTACTAAGAAAATGATCATGCCTCAAGTATATTAAAATGGAATAGGGAAAATTAAAAATTGTTTTAAGATGATTTGCGTGTGTTGTGCGTATGTGAGAGAGAAAGTGAGAGAGAAAGATAAAGAAAAAGAGAAAGGGAAAGACAGAGAGGTGGCTGCAGTGAATTGATGAGTTGGGGGATAGATTTTAAAGTTTTGTCTTTTGCTTTCTACATTTCTTTTTCCTTAGGTACAAGAGAACAATCAGTAATATCTCAGAAGCCTGCTGGTAACATCAGCAGAAAGAATTAGAGGTTCCCAGAAAATTAAGATGACATATAGTTTTCCTGACATAAGAAAATCATTTTTTGTCCCCAGCTATTTTCAATGATCTATACCCCACCTGTGTACTTGCCCAAGCACACTTCTTCCAAAACTTCCTGGGAGGTTCTTACAAAGAAATGCAAAAACCTCACTCCTAAGGATTTTGAGGGAACAAGGCAATGGGAAAACTAACAGTCACCACCAGACCAGGAAATAGCCTAAGCTATTGAGACAATAAATCAGTGGTAAAACTCCTAGTGCTATTTCAAAAGCAATCAAGGCCTTGCATTCCTTGTCCCAGAAAATGAGCCCAAGACCCCATCTAGTTTCTATCTGCTCTTGAAGCCTGCAGAGTCCCTTTCCCTTGTCCAACAGTTACCTCTGCTTTATTCTAACGTTGAAGTTTCTGCCCTCGGTGGAATACAAGCTTCATTCAGGTGAACATGCAATACATATTGCACAAATACATATGTGGATGTGCATGCAGCCACAACCTTATGACCAACCATACACGGAATAATAAAACTCTCCCTTCTGAGTATTCATCTTAAATACTAAATAAAAATCTCTCTCCTGTTCAAACAGTCAAGGCTTTGGAACTTATTCCCTGTGATCTCCTTGTATGTTGTAAACAAAGATTCCTTTGTTTGACAACTCCACCTGTTTCTGTGATTCACCAAAGACTGACCTCAGTTAGTTCAGTTGCTGTAATGGCTTTCACTACTCTGATTCTATCTCTGCAAGTCTCCAAATTTAACTATTTTTTCTCCCAATTCTGCATGTTCTTGGCTTTAAACTGCAACTCTGAAGAGAAGATTTGCTTGTTTAAAAAAAAAATCAAGAAAAGGTAGTAGTAGTTAACATTGTTACTTTGAACTTCCTGCCCTAAGGGGCTCTCCTGTTCTTTCTCTTTGACTTCCTGGACTAAAACGACAGAAATTTGGCAATACATCACTCCCCAATCCAGATTACTGCCAGAACAGTTTATACTCTTAGAAAAATATTAGTTTAAAAGATCACATAATTAAATACTTAAGCATGTAGTGTAATATAGTGGTTTACAAGAAATATATTTTGGTCATCTGAATATTTGGTTTTCAACCATGGCTACTGACTCACAGCTCCTAAAACTCTTGGGATTTCCTGTGATAAGGGTGAGAGAGGTGTGTTTTGTTCTGTTAATGAAGTGACCTTCAGACCTCACTCAAGGCAAGGCTGTTTGCCTGAAGGACCAACCACTTGGTGAAAGCCTTCACAACTTTTTGCCTCCCCTTCCTCCCAATACAGGATTATCTGGGGAGGGAAGAGGATCTGGAGATTAGATCAGCAAATGACAATGATTTAGTCAGTCATGACTATGTCATGAAGCCTCCACAGAAAAGCTGAAAGGACTGGGTTCAGAAAGCTTTTAGTTTGTGAAATGTATGAAAAGGCAGGAAGAGTGGCAGTCTTACAGAAGGTAATAGAAGCTCTGTGCCCATTCTCCATACCTTGCCCTGTGCACTTCTTTATCTATCTATTGATTTAAATCTTCTATTATATCTTTTAATAAGCTGGCAAACATAAAGTAAGTATTTTTCTGAGTTTTGTGAGTCCCTGTAGCAAATTAACAGAATGTAAGAAGTAGGCCACTGGGACCTCCAACCTGTAGTTGCTCAGTCACAAGCACAGGTAATAACCTGGGGCCTACAGTGAGACTGGCATCTGAGGTGGGGTTGGAGATAGTCTTGGAGGACTGATCCATTAACTGATGAAATCTTACACTATGTTCAGGTAGATAGTGTCAGAATTTAGTTGAATTCTTGGAGATCCTGCTGTTGTCTGAAAATTATTTGGCATTGTTGGTATGATGTCCTAAAACCCAAAAAGATATAGCTACCTCAAAATAAGAATACGGTTGACAGCTTATATATAATAAGTGAGTATTTCAGGGATTTAAAATATACCCAATAAATAATGTAAGGAATTAAGGAAAGATTTTGAAATAAAAACAAGAATAAGAACATAGTGGTACTAATAGATTAAATATATGTAATCTAGTTGAATTAAGAATACAATGGATAGAATACATAATGGATTCAATAGAGATAAGAAGTCACTTAAGGATATAGTCATCTGGATACCAGCAAAGCATTAAAATTATCAATATAAAAGAGGTGTAAGATGTAGGTGATGTGTGTGGAACAAAAGCTAGAGAAGAAATTAGATTTCCTTACTACTCATAGCCTGTTGACAAGTCCTTGAAGCTCCTCTGGGGACTCAGCTGCTTCCATGTGGACACATCCACTCAGGGCAAAAAGCATTCTTAGTCCACCCCCCAGGATACTGAAAATCTACTTTCACATGTAAAAATTACTTTGGAAACTTCTTTATCTCTACTCCCCACCCCTGCCCTCAAGATATACATTGGCAATCATCTCCCAAGCATATACCCACTGATACACATCAGAAGAGTCTCTTCCCTGAGTTTTTACTAAATAGTAATAAATGACCTTTCCCTAACAATAGCTAGCCCCCTCAAGGTCCTGGAAACCTTGTTTATAAAATACCTTGGAGGCTTGTGCTATCCCTAACCTCCTCCCAAATTGAAAGTATATAATCAGCCACTCTTCATGACCCTCTCTCTCTACTCCAAATAAATAAATACATATTTTTAAATAAAATAAAATAAATGACTTTTTTTAAATGAAAGAAGAAAAAGGAAAGAAATATTTGAATATTAATGTACATCTATTTCTCAAGCATAAAATAGTCAAGACACTGGATTAAAACTTACATACAAGAAAAGAAAGAAAATATTCATAACTAGAGTTGACTCTATGAATCCCAAACTAGGGCATACATACCAAAGACACACAAAAAAAATCACAAGTGTTAGAGAGAAAAAAAATAATTCATTAATAAAGAAACAAGAATCAGACTGACAGAAATTTTTTAAATAACATCAGATATAAAAAAGAATAAAGTAATAGCTTTATTATCTTGAAAAAAAATCACAAATGGAAACATTTAGATCCTTATAAAATGTCATTGGCATAGGAAGGCATAATAAAAAAAATATTTTCAGGAATACAGACCACAGATAATTTGCCTTAATTTGTGTAGGCAGCACTTAAATACTAATATTATTTTAACAGTTAAAATATACTCTATGATCTTTGAGGTTGGGGAAAAGAGGATGACCAAGTCATCTTGAAATAATTCAGTTTTATGAAAAAAGTAAAAAGATCAAAAAAAAGACTTGTAGAAAAGAGAGATAAAACATATGCATAATAAAAATAAATAAATAAATAAACAGCTGGAGTGCCTGGGTGACTTAGTCGGTTCAAGTGTCTGCCTTCAGCTCAGGTGATGATCCCAGGGTCCTGGTATTGAGCCCTGCATCAGGCTCCCTGCTCAGTGGAGAGTCTGCTTCTCCCTCCCATTGAGAAAAAAAATTTGACTTATTTATTTGAGAGAGATAATCTTTAAATTTTACTTATTTATTTGAGAGAGAGTGAGAAAAGAAAAACATGCACACAGCAGAGGGAATAACAGAGGGAGAGGGAGAAGCACGCCACTGAGCAGGGAACCCCCTGCGGGGCTCTATCCCAGGACCCGGGTATTATGACCTGAGCTATAGGTAGACACTTAACTCAGGTACCCCAATAAATACAATCTTTTAAAAAAAATAAATAATAATAAAAATAAATAATATTTCAGATAGTATGATTTTTTTAATGTGAGACTTGGTATAAAAACAGGATGACATACTTGTCTAATTATAGCAAAGACTTTGATAAGTTTAGATGCAGTAGTACATAAAAAATTTAACTTCTTTCATTAACTGATAATTTAATTAGATTAAATTAAGAGACATCAAAATTTAGAGAATCTAATAGTCCTGATCTATTAATAAATGTAGCCATCCTGACCCCAAAACAAGAGTCTTCAGTAAGTATATAAGCATAAGTTGAACATTTACACAAACAGGCCATTATTTAGGCCAGAAGTATATGCCAATAAATTCCTAGAGTTAAATATCAGGCTATATTTTCCAAGAATAAGGCAATAAAATTAGAAAACAATGACCAAAATATTAAATTCATATAATTGGAAGTTAACTTCATACCTAAAAAGAAATAATACAGCTAATTCAGAAATTTTTAGAATTACAGTACTTTGGTAATATCAACTATCAGAATGAGTAACGGACAGGTGGGGCTAGCAAGAGACTCGTGGGAGGATTAAATCATGAGCCCCTGTATCTCAGGTGCAGTAGAAGCAGTGGATTTGGAATTTCAGTTTTTCCACAACGTTCCACCACAAGCTGGTTAGAACTGTGCAAAAGCAGGAAGGGAAGCCCCAGTAAAGTGGACTGGGGATGCCAGAAGGGGAGGCTGGAAGGGGGCGCCTGGTGCTCAGTGCCCATTACAGACCCCACATTGCAATCCCCCACAGGAGAGACTCACCAATTTTAGGCCCCACAGGGGAAGCTGGAGGTTCATCTCCTGACTTTTTGTAGGAGCTTTGCAGCTCAGCTGGTGAGAATTCTCCATCACCCTGCCTTTCTCCAAGGGACTTTCCTTCAAGCACCCTTCCCAACTTCTTCCTCCTCCATGAAATAATGTTCCTCTCCTTTGTTTCTCGCACTTGCCTGTGATGGGACCTTAGCTTGCTCAGCCCAGACTGCCATTCTCTGCTCTTCCCAATTAAACCCATGCTGCTGGTCAAATAACTGGCAGATTAAGTTTAAGGCCAATCGAACTAATAAATTCAAGAACTTGCAAGGAACAAAATCAATATGCACAAATTAGTGGCACTCCTAGGTGCTCGGAAGGACCCATCAGAAAGAGACTGCTGAGAACGATCTCATTTACACCTGCATCCAAGATAGCAAGATACCCAGGAGGCCCCTGAACCAAGAAAGTGACAGCCCTGCAACAATGACGACAGACAGGGAGGGGTACACACGGAGATGGGGAGGCACTGTGCTCAGGGAAGAACCCACACTGGGAAAATACCTACTCTCCCCAAAACCGGCTACAGAGTCCTCACTTTTGCTCCCGAATTTCCGGACTAGGCGCAAGCCTGGAGTGGGTGTGGACACGGGAAGGACCCCGCAGGGCTGAGGTGGGGAGAGCACGAGCACCAAAGCAGGGGGACGCTCCCTGACTGCAGACCATCTGAGGAGCCCAAGGAACCGAATCCGCGAGCACACAAACACAGACAAGGACCAAGGATCACCCGAGCCCAGAAAGGGGGGACCCCACAGCCCCGCGCACAGCACAGCAGGAGGCCATGTCTCCTCACACAAAACGACGGAAGCCCCAGTGTCTACACAGGGCGCCCTTTCTCTGTGGGGTCCTGAGACCACGAACCTCTTGACAGTCCACTAAGGGACTTCTCCTCACCTCCTCCAGCGTCTGGTCCTTAGGAGGTTGGACTGCTGCCAGTGTGGGTGCGTTCTCCACAACGGGTCTGGTCAGTGTGGATGCAGAGCCACACCCTCCTCAGCTTGTCCTGTCAGGGTGGGAGGCGCCCCACATTCTCCAGAAGTCTCCACAGTGGGTCCTGAAAAGGCAGGGCTCAGGTCACAGCTGTGGCTGTGCAGCCTGGGCTCAGGGCGGGTGCTGGGGTCTGGCGCCCTCTGCCGGCGGTGGAAGGCAGTGCAGGACTGTGGGAGCTCACCCTTCAATGGAAGGTCCTGCTCCCTCCCCGGGTCCAGCTGATGCCATTTCATTCCGGAAATTCAAGCTGCATGGAGCCCAATACCCCCCAACTTCCCCCCAAATAGCTAAGGAACAATGAATTGGAAACAATGTGGAATTACAACAGTCCTTGACCCAAACAGTGTCACTGAACATGGCCCTGATGCAGACCCACACTCTGACCTCAACTTGGTCTCAAGCCTGGACCCTACCCTAATCCAAGACCCTAACCCTAGCCCCCAACCCAAACAATGTTCACAAGAATCAAGAGGTACAAACTGCAAATATCCATCAATGGCAAGTGCATAAGCAAAGTGTGGTGAAGGGTTTGAATTTGGGTTCAGGTTCAGGTTTTAGTCAGAGTTCTAATCAGGCTTTGGGTTTAGTGTTAGGGTGAGGGTTTAGAGTGAAGGACAAGGGAACAGAGTTATAGTTTAGGGCTTTAAGTTTATGATTTAGGCTTTAAAACTCAGGACTTATGGGATAAAGTTCAAGGTCAAATTTGGGGTTTGACTTCATGCTGAGATTTGGGTTCAGGTTTCATGACTTGGAGGTCTTGTTTAGGGTTTGGGTTCGTGGTTCAGGGCTTGGATCCAGGGCTCAGGTACAGGCTTTGGGTTCCATTCCAGGTTTGGGATTCAGGGTTCTAGTTTGGGCTTTAAGGTCAGCTTAGGTTTCAGTGTTGGTAGGGTTTAAGGTTAGGTTTAGGGATGACACATTTTCTTCAGTTGTCATCATGGACAAAATAATTCTATCTGAAGTTTCTAAGTCAGAAATGTATTTCATCTGGGGGCGCCTGGGTGGCTCCGTGTGTTAAGCCTCTGCCTTGGGCTCAGGTCATGATCTCAGGGTCCTGGGATTGAGCCCTTCATCAGGCTCTCTGCTTGGCGGGGAGCCTGCTTCCCCATCTTTCTCTCTGCCTGCCTCTCTGCCTACTTGTGATCTCTGTCTGTCAAATAAATAGAATTAGTAAAAGCTATTATATGATCTTTTACAAACCATTTCGAATCTTTGCATTCTCATGTGCCAAGACAGACAGGGATTATTTAAAACCCTGAAGAGAGTGCTCTTGCTTTTAAATTGCCTGTAACCTTCGTGTAATAGATTTATGATTGATGATAGATTTAGTTAAAATATAACTATTTAAAATATTTACTCTCAGTAAACGATTTCAACCTATGCTCATTTAAGTAACTTGGTGCATAATCCCTTTTCTATTAAACCATAGTGCAAGGACCAATGCCGCGTTTCCGAGAGAACCCCAAGCTATTTTTCTAGAATGGACATATGCATATATATCAGGCGTCCTGTTTTCACTCCCTTTGTGGAGCACCTACCCTGGAGGTCATGTAATAACCAATGACCAAAAAAACAAACCAAAAACCCAAACATCCAGGTTGAAGTGCCATCCCTGCCTGGAGTGGAGGAGACTGCTCAGACAGATCCCAGGCAGGCATCTCAGCCCAGGCCTGTGCTGGGGAAGCTGGTTCCTGGCTTTGGGCGCAATCTGGAAGCCAGCAAACTGACCCAAGAGTGCAGCTGGCCTTTAGGACTGATGATCTTTTCGCAGCCAGGCTGCCCGTGGACACCCGCTCAGAAAGCCAGGCTATGAGTCTGCCCAGCGCAGGCGCTGGCAATGGGGCAGCATGCTAGGGCATAGCCCTGCACCCCAGCCAGGGTTCAGGCCCCTGGAGTGAGGGGGCAGGGCCGGCGCAGAGAAGGGTCTTTCCTAATTTCCAAAGCTGGAAGTGAGCTCTCAGAGGACTCAGGAGGGAGGGGGCGGGGGCGGGGCGGGGGGGGCCAGGAGAAGGGGCTTTGCTAATTGCCCAGGCGGGAAGGAGGGGCACACAGCTCCAGGGTGCTGTGCTGCAGCCCATTCGGGACTGCAGGACCCACCATACTCGCTGCCCCTGCGCTCCCACGCTCCAGCTTAGCCCCAGAGGCCACGGTGTCCAGTTCTCATTCCTGCTGCCTGCTGCCCCTCCCTGCCCCATGGCTTCTCTGGAGGACCCTCTGCTCACAGGTAAAGTGACACCTCGACGCGCCCTCACCTGAAGCAGAAAACGCAGGACAGGAGGGGGGGGGGGAGGGGGGAGTGGTCGGGGCCCAGGCTTCCAGCAACCCCAGGGCACCAGGACCACCCAGGACGCCGCCCCACACCCCCTACGCAGGGGGTTGTGCCAGGACAGCGCCACAGGAGGTACCCCCCCCTGCGAGCGGGCAGGCTAGCCCTCATAGTTCGGCACCCCCACGTGCATGTCAGAGCCTCCTGCCATTCCCAGGGCACCCAGAACCCAGAGAGTGAGGCCTTGGGTGCTTTCTAGTGACAGATTCAAGGCAATTCTTCGACTTTGGGACTTCAGAGTTAACATAGTTTTCATTTGTGATTATTATTTTTGTGTGGGGGCCGTCGCTTTTCTTTTGACCTATGCTTGTTTTCACTCCCGGTTCTGAAGAAGCCCCTAAATCCTAACCCTGTTGAGGACTCAGAAAGCTCTCAGAGCAGCAGTGCTGGGGGACAGTGTGGACACATGGTTTGGTTTCTCCTCTGGCCTGCTTCTGTGGCAGCCCCACTCTGTCCTCCTCAGACTTCAGAGCAATATCTGAACAAGTGGAGAAGCGACCAGGGGGTCAGGAAGGTGGCCACCGAAGAGTGACTTCTCTGGAGGTTGGCTGAGCAAGCAAGTGAGCATGTTAGTCCAGCTCTGCCTGCATTCAGTATGGAGCTGAACAGGGGCCAGGGAAGGGGAGGAGGAGCAGAGAGCAGGGACAAAGGGACCAAAGAGGAGATTCAGATGAAGGGAAGTAATGGGGAGGAAAGAGAAGAAACTCTAGACGACAGGTATGTAGAAAGGAAAAGGGATGAAGTGGGCATTGGGAAAGGGCACCACAAGGGAAGGAGAGAGGGGAAGGAAAGAGGGAGGAAGAGAGGAAAGGGGAAAGGGAGAAGGGAGCAGTCAGCATGCCAGGGCTCCCCCTGCATCTGAAGAAGAGGTGGCTGGTCCAGCTTGTCAAACAGGGTGCTCACTCTTTGGCCCCAGTTTCTGCTCCCAGTGCTACTGGGCTTTTCAAGGAAGGCAGGCTGTCCCTTGGGACCTACTGGAGCCCACTGGAGCCCACAGGAGGGTGGGAGAAATAAGATGCCACCAGGTCCTGTCCTGAGCTTCTCCCAGCCACCAGCCTCACCACATGGTGCAAGAGGGACCCCAGAACAAAGGACGGACACAGGCCAGCATGTCTGCTGGTGGCCCTGGGCACTTAGCTCATCGCAGTGAACCACACCGCCTCCTCAACCCACGCTTTTAAAGCCTCCTTTTTCGTTTCTGGCTTTCATGTCTGTAGGAACATGAGCCAGATCTAACTCCTCTCCGACAGACAATTCTGACTCACCCCGTGTCACATTTTTATGAGTGGCTGTGATAGAGTAAGATAGCAATGCTCCAACAAACGGACTGTTTCCTCCCACTTGACCTCAACAGTCTTATACATTTTCTTAGCGAAAACATCTTGTCTCCTTCCATTAAGCTCATAACGTGGTCTAATAGTATACATGCGCCTTCCTTAGATGCGAAGCGATACAGAGGTCCTTTTTTTTTTTTTTTAATTTTACAAGGTAAAGTCAGTGAACACATCCAACTTGACGAATACGTCTCTAAAATGTCAATCCAGGCAAAGCTTTTTCTGCCTACAGTTTGGAGCCTACGTGGTGACATTTTTAAAATGCTTTCAGTCCCTCAGTGAGGCTCTTAGAAGCTAGCCAGGGCTTACTACGTGCCAGGCACTGTGTCAGGTGTTGGAGCTAAAGGGAAGGAGAGCTTGGAGGCTGGCTGGGGAGGGACATCCATGACACAACCACAGCTAGAAACGGAGGCCAGTGCTAGAAAAGAGAGAGCAGGCTGCATGGAGAGTGTGTACCATGGGGCTTGTGAGCTCACGAATAAGTGGGAGTAACTGGAGTGGGGAGATGGGGGAGAGAAGAGGGTCTTCCCATCAATGGGAATCACCTGTGCTTGGAGGCAGGTGCCATGAGAGGTCTCCACAGGAAGAAGGAGGCAGTGTGGTTGAAGGGCAGAGAGATGGGGCAGAACAGGCATCAGTCAGTTGGAGGGGTATGAATAGACTGATGGGAGGATTATGGGTGCCTTTGGAGGACTGAGAATTTGTTAGAAGATCAGTGCAGATTTCTATGGAGACAAATGCCAGGAACTGATAGGTCTTTGAAAGGTCACTCTGGCTGCCTTTTGGCAAAGGGGTTGGTAAAAGGCACTTGCAGGTGTGAACACACCAGGTGGGAGGTGAGTGCAGGAAATCGGGTGAGGGAGCATGGGAACTTGGTCCCGGGGTATATAAGGGAGAATAGCCTTTAAGGAGTTCCACAAATTGGCACCAGCTGTGGCTTCATTACAGAGCTGGAAGGGGGAGGTGGGTGTGTCCTGGAGGTTACAGAAATTACATGAGAAAGGGAAGTCTTTTTAGATCTCTTTTTCAACTAGAGGAACTCTCACCTTATTGATAGAATTCCAGAGTGGGAACCAATGATATGAGGACATCTTTGAAATGTCTGAATATGTTCTTCGACATCTTTGCAAGTGACGAGGAGACCTTGACCTTAGGAGGCCTTGGCCCTCTTTGTAGCCAGAAAGATTTCACCTACAGATTTGGGTTCTCCCTTTTAAAGTCAAGGAGTCAGTCCTTCCAAAGGACACCTCCTATCATTTTACCCTCTCATCATACCTCACGTGCTGGCATCTCCAAGACCCTCTGTTCCAGGTTGAGAGTATCCACTTTGGCCGGGCTGGTCTTGCCAAGAACACCACCACAGGAAATCTAGAGCCTGTAGTGCTATTAATAACATCATCTAAGACTGTGTTTGCTGCCCTCTTGGCCTCTTCCCACCATGACTCACTGAAGCTTTTTACACATTGTATCCATTAAGCTATAGTTCCCAAAGCTCATCTTCTCTAGTGCCATTAATTTTTAGGGGACCAGGCAAACCTTAAACTTGTCCCCCCCTAATTGGATCCCTGTTCCCCCACAATCTATTTGAAAGCCTTTCACCATGATTCTTGAATGAGATCTGAGACCACTGCTGGTACCTAACACTTCTTGGCACCTTGTCTGTTAGGTTCTTGGAAGAGGAGATGGCTATGGAGGTGAGTGGGAATGGGAGTGGGAGGATTTCTCCCTTCACTTCCCTTTTTGTGTTTTCAAATAATGGGTTTTGAGGGGGCGGGAAAGTTTAACCAGACCATTTATTTTCCATCTCCCATCGATAAAATGTTTACCACTCCACACTGGAAGAATTTATATCTTTCCTTTGAATCTCCAGGAAAATCTCCCAAACCCAGACCACCACCATGTGGATTCAGCCATCTTCTGATTCACCTTCAGATTGTCTCCTCCTAAATGCTCAAGCCACAGGTTAAGGGCGAAATGTTCAATGCCCAAGCAATTAAGTGGGGAACACGTTTATCTAAGCAATTGCATGCAGCTCTCTATCTGCATACAGGGGGTCTCTCCCAAGCCTTTCCAACCTCAGCAAAAGAAGACAAAGCCCCAGCAGTCTGGGGTATATATCATTCATTCATTCCTGTGTTCAACACTCATGGCGGATCCCCAGCAAGACAGTGGGAGAGCAAGGACTGGAGAAATCCTGGAAGCTGAAGTCTGAGGAGGATTTCAAATTCAAGTCAGAGATGAAAGAAACATCTGGACTTGGTCCTCAGGTACATGCAGTATTCTGAACTGAGGCTAGAACCAGAGACCATTCTAATGAAAGGCCTCTACAGGTGGGCTCCAACTCAGTTTCGTGTATATTCATTCATGAAATAGCTCTTTGGGTCAACATGCAGAAGAAAACCATTTCAGAAAACTGACAATGAGGAGAGTAAAGGGAAGCCAGAAGGCTTGTGAATGGGGAGAGAGGAGGACCCAGGGCAGGAAACCAAGAATCCCTCCCTGCCCTCCTTGCTGCCAGGGAGGTCTGAGGGACTAGTTTCCACCTGGGATCCCAAGTCCAGAACAAAAGCAGCGGGGCCACGGCGGGGGAGGGAAGGGGGTCCTCAGCACGGGCGCATGGGGCTGCGGAAAGATGGGGGCTAGCGTGCCTGCTGGCGGGGGGCACCTCGCAAGGCGCTGTCCCCAGCCCGACCCCATGAGGACCCGGGTTTGGCGCAGCGTCCGGGGTGGTCCCGGTGCCCTGGGGTTCGTGGGAGGCTGGGCCTCCACAACCCCCCTCTTCGCCCCCAGGTCGGGTCCGCGCTTTCTGCTCCAGGTGAGGGCGCGGCGCGGTGTCACTTTACCCCTGTGCAGAGGGTGGTCCGGAGAAGCCTTGGGGCGGGGAGGGGCAGCAGGCAGCAGGAGCGGGACAGCGGAGCCTCACATGGGAGCATACGGGCGGCGAGTCCGGTGGGTCCTGCAGTCCCGACTGAGCCGCAGCACAGCACCGCGGTGCTGCCCGCCCCTCCTCCGCCAGCCCCTCCACCTCCTCCCAGACTCTCAGCCACATCCTCTGTGAGCTCACTTCCAGCTTAGGCAATTAGCAAAGCGCCTTCTCCCCGCCGCCCTCCACCCGCCCCCGCCCCCCTCCCTCCTGAGTCCTCCGTGAGCTCCCTTTTCGCTTTGGCAATTAGCAAAGCCCCTTCTCTGCCCCGCCCCTGCCCCCTCCCTCCTGAGGCCCCGCCCTGGCTGGGGCGCGGGGGAAGCCCCGGGGCTGCAAGCTTGACCAGCGCTGGCGCTGGGCAGCCTCCTAGCCTGGCTCCTTGAGCGGGTGTCCACCCGCGGCCTGGCTGCAAAAAGATCATCAGTCCTGTTAACCCTGGCTGCACTCTCCCGTCAGTTTGCTGGCTTCCAGATTGCGCCCAAAGCCAGGAACCAGCTTCCCCAACACAGGCCTGGGCTGAGATGCCTGCCCAGGATCTGTTTGAGCAGTCTACTCATCTCCAGGCAGGGATGGCACTTCCACATGGATGTTTGGGTTTTTTTATTGTTTTTTGGTCATTGGTTATTATTACATGACCTCCAGGGTAGGTGCTCCACAAAGGGAGTGAAAACAGGATGCATGATATACCCCTCACCTCCCATGCTGTCTTTCTCTTAAATAATAAGCACTGCTGAACTATCTTAGATTCTGTACCTTCTCTCCAGCCATGAACCTATCACTGTCTTTAACTCTTGAAAACTTCATTAGACAAATTAATGTGGTGAAGGAAGCAATATGAGAAAGCCTATTAATCTGATGAGCATGGAACTGAACAAACCCTATAGATACTTTCCCTTTGATTTCTAGCCTATCAATACCTACAGTGAGTCACATACACTCAAGATTATTGTTTTTATTGTATACTTCATATATTCATTGATTTTGGACTCGTTATCATTTCGTTGAAGTGTTAAACTATGGTAATAAACAAACTTTTAATTAACTTTTCCTCCTATGATACAAATATAACTTGCACTTGAGCTTTAGCTAATTTTATGTTCTAAAATTGCCAAAACAAAATGATCAAGGTTTCTAGATTATTTACTGTATTTTCTACTATATAATATTGTTCTATCTCTTCTGTATAAAGAAAATGAATGCTTGGGGCTCTTGGGTGGCTCAGTGTGTTAAAGCCTCTGCCTTCTGCTCAGGTCATGATCCCAGAGTCCTGGGATAGAGCCCCACATCAGGCTCTCTGCTCAGCAGGGACCCTGCTTCCCTTCCTTTCTCTCTGCCTGCCTCTCTGTCTACTTGTGATCTCTGTCTGTCAAATAAATAAATAAAATCTTTAAAAAAAGAAAATGAATGCTTGATAACTAAATGAATGCTTTACTGAACAAATTAAATATGGCAATGGCATTTTATTTTATCATGCTTCACATATTAAACTATAATATTATATCACTAGTCTACAAATAATCTACTCGCATAGTCATTTGGAAGCTTTTAGCAAAAGAATTCTTCCTCCTGATTGTAGTATAAAAGCCACAGAAATATACAGAAGACTCCTAGGATAGAAAGTTAAATCCAGTTATCCGTGATGCCTTGAGGAGGACCTGACCTATGTATGTCCTGGGATGCACTAGTAACTGTTACATGTGATAGGATTATATTTAATATATACAGTTTCATTTACTTCACAAAGGACATATAAATTTGAGAATAAAATATTTGATGAATCTATAAAGTCTATATCTATTTGTAACTAATGTGGTAGAATTAAGATGTTAATTTGAAAAAAAATTCATTGAACACATACACATATTCAATTGTTTTTATATATATAAACAGCATTATTTATTTATGTAAATAAATGCATTGTCAGTAAAATCCATTTACTTATCAATCATAAGGGTAATTTTAAGTACTAAGAATAAGAAATATGTGAAAAGATAAGTGTTCAAGAGTGCAGTTTGTGGTAATTAATACAATATGATAGGCTCATGAAAAAGATATATTACTTGAACTTAAAAGCTTCTATAATTAAGCGATGACCACTTGAAATTTGTAATTAGTCTTGCTGCAGTTTTTCCTTGCACTTATTGCCCTTCCCCAGAAGTTCATTAAGAATTTCTGTGAATGTCCTTATGTTTAATCTCATTCATAGATTCCACTGCTGCTCACAAAACAAAGCCAAAAAGAGAGGTAACTCTATGTGGCACTCCATCCACAAGCAATACATTCATAAATAATTAAAAAGCTCTCTACTTCATTTGTTACCCATTCAGCTGATAATTTAAATGAGTAACTGAGGCCATTTTATCAGCACTTTTAATAGAATGCGACTCAGAAACTTCACAGTGTTATTTAAGAAGAAATGCTCACGTGTTAAGGTTTTTATTTTTTTAAATCAACAAAATAATTTTCAAATATTAAAAGCAAATGTCTCCTTTTCCTCCAAGTTTCCTTGCTATGTCAAAGTTACAAATAAATACATTAAAATCGTATTTTGAGTAGTAGATAAAAACAAAAGTTTTGAAACTGTGGGTTCAGTGTCTGGGTTAACTTGTATAAATATCTGAACTCAATGTATTTAGACTTTATTAGATTTTTTTTTAGACTATTTAAAAATACATGCTGAGATAATGACAACATTATTTTATTCATTTTAATAAATAAATTATTTTATTTAATTATGTTTAGATATTTATTTATTAAATTAATGATTTAATATTTAATAATCTAAATTTGAAATATTTTAAATTCTAAAAATATTTATTTAATTAAATTGATATATTTAATATAAATATTTAATAAATTATTTAATCATTATTATAATTATGCAATACATTATGTATTGTGTAATAATTGCATTTTAATAAATAAATAAATGTATTATTTACATTATTTTATTTTATTTTATTTTATTTACTTGACAAAGAGAGGGAGAACGCAAGCAAAGGGAGCTGCAGGCAGAAGGAGAGGGAGAAGTAGGCTCCCAGCTGAGTAGAAAGTTCAACCTGGGGTTCCATCCCACAACCCTGGGATCACCACCTGAGTCGAAGGCAGATGCTTAAGTGACTGAGCCATCCAGATGCCCAAGGCTTTGTATTCTTCGCTTCTAAATATTGATGCTCCTTCATCTCTGGAGTTAGTAAATTGATGTTGAGAATTCATATCAAAGAATTGATAGTAGCTGTTAAACAGAAACATGTAATTTAGGGGAAAAAAAAGAACAGAAGGAAGAGAAAGGCCAAAAGTCAAAAGCACATTAATATAAAATTTAATTAGATAAAAAAGCTGATATTCCTGAAGGGGGCTAATAAAAGAGCTGCAAAGAGCTGATAGGATTAGGAAAATTGTCCGCTCCTGGTCATTTCATAATTTTAAACTATTCCTTATTAATAAATATACTTAGTTCCAGAAACACAAGCACATAAGAACATTTCCACCAAGTTTCCTCTAACAGCATTTACAAATTAGACGTTCAAACAATGCAGTTCATTACATGTTGCATCTGTATCTTAAAGTTTAAACACATTCTGTGACACATTTTCCAACAATTAAAATTAAAAAATATATATATACATATATATCTATGTATATATATATATACCTTATCCCTAAATGGAAAAAATATATATATAGAGAGAGAAACCTTATCCCTAAATGAAACCTTTCTTTGTTTATTAGATTAAATAGGTAAATTAGCAACAACAACAACAAACAGCTAATATTATAGAGGTAGGAACAATTTACCTTTTCATTCATTGCTATTTTCTAAAAATTCCTATTTTATTTTTTTCTCAAGTCTGTCATAATAATTTTCTAAATCTCCTGCCTTATTCAATTTTTTTCTTTTAGTGGAAATCTCTATTTCATATTTATTTTCTCTTCCTCCACTCTTTGCTCTAATAATTCAATGTATTATTAGATTTTCTGTTTTTCTCTTTATCCAGATATATCTTTTCTTTCTTTTTTTCTTTTTTAAATAATTTGATTTGCTGGCATTTTACATCAGTACATGCTTTCTTATGGATGTTAGAAATGTCTGTGGAACTACTAGAAGAATAAACTTTTTTACCTTTAAGAAGTTTACAGTCTAGAGTGCCTGGGTGGCTCAGTTGGTTAAGTGTCTTCCTTCAGCTTAGGTCATGATGCCAGGGTACTAGGATCCAGTCCTGCATCAGCTGCCTGCTCAGCAAGGAGTCTGGTTCTTCCTCTCCCTCTGCCCCTCCCTCTCTCTCTCTAATAAATAAATAAAATCTTTAAAAAAAAGACTTACTGAAATCTGAGACTGAATTACTAAATTCAGTCTTAATAGAAGACAGCTAAACAAAGCAATGATCACAACTGGAAAATTTAGCGAGATCATGGTTTAACATTTTTGGTTGACACAGGACCTCTTTCAGTAACAACTTTCCCTAAATATCAATTTCTTTTTAAGGCAAAAAATTTTGACAAGAAATCCAGATCCTTCTGATCATTTTCATATCAATTTAAGGTGACATCCTCAGAGTATATAATCAAATATGTAATTATTCTATCTGTTGCCTTGTATATTGCCTGTATCTTTTTCAGACTCAAAGTTCCATTGAGGTAGAGTTTTTTTTTTTTTAAGCAGAGATTTTTAAAGTGTTTGATATATACAAGATGCTTAATAAGTGTTTACAAAGCCTATGTATTACAGAATCTTTAAACAGGCTTTAAAATAATGTAGGTGATATTAGTGGTCATATCAAACAATTTTTAGGTTTCAGTCATGTAAATAACTACATTTCTCAGAGACAGAGAAATATACAAATGGTCTGGGTCCAGTAGGATAATGCTAGCATGTGTTGTAAATTCTTTTATATGACCTTATTCTTGCAAGAATTGGTTATGTGGCAGAAAAAAAGGTATCACTATCTTATACTTTATTATTTAAAGAGATTTATGGAAGTCTTAATTTCTTACACTACCCCTTTGTTTCAGTGGACCCAATTTCCGTGGTAATGGTGAGAGGAAAGTAGGCAATTTAGGCAGCAGCAAAAATCTCCTACAAGGCACTATAAAATAAGGCTTGTTCTAGATCATGGGTCTGTCCAAAGGGGAATGTTAAGGGGTAGAATGGATGATGGATGCATTGTGGACTTATAACTTTAAGATTAATACTGTTATGCCCCTATAATGGGTCTATGATTAAAGGAGCGAGACTGATGTAAAGCAAAGGTCAAGCAAAGCTTTATTTCATGCCAAGCATCAAGAATCTAACCAAACGTTCGGGGCCACACCTCTTATGAGAGAAGGAAACCCTTTGCTGTTTCACAGTCTAGCTTTTAAGGGCAAAGGCCATGCAGTCAGGCCTGGCCACGCACAGGTGACCAATGAGATTTTAACACACACAGGAAACTCCACAGTGAGGCTAGGTGACCAATTGAGGTTCAATTTACCCTAGTATAGACATTTGACCCAGCCTATTACACCTTGATTAGGATTGGTGCCAAAAAGGTTCCCAAAGAGCAGAGGAGTGGGGCATACTCCTTAGTATCTAGGGAGACAATATGCAAACACCGCGCCCCCCCTCTGCTCATTGATGTCTCCACCTGGCCTGACCCACCCTTGTATATGGGCTTTGTTACCTGGAGCTGATTTCCAGGACTTGTTTTTAAGTGAATCCCCTGGGGGAAGGGGAGCAAGGACAGTTTAAGGGTTAACCTCAATGAAAGCCTCTTGCTAAAATATAAAAATATAAAATAGGTCCTTACATTACAACAACTCAGTAGGGAAAGTCCCAGTGTGGTGATAAAAGAAGTGAGGTAACTTGCATTGCACATTTTTTTTTAAAACGTGTAAGTTGTATTTTTCCGTGCCATGACATCATACTTTATCTTCATCTCTGTCTACTTGTTTAAAACTAGTTAAAAAAACTCAACAATTTTTTAAAAAATATTTTATTTATTTATTTAAGAGCAAAAGCCAGAGAGAGAGAGAGAGAGCATGAGCAATATGGGGCTCGATGCCAGGACTCTTGAGATCCTGATCTGAACCAAAGGCAGACACTTAACTGACTAAGCAAATGAGACTCCCACAAACTCAACAATTTTATAAAATTTTTATTTGTTGGGGTGCCTGGCTGGAACAGTCAGTAAAATATGTAAATCTTGATCGTGGGGTTGTACGTTTGAAATCCACCTTGGGTGTAGAGGTTTTATTTAAAAATAAAATCTTTAAAAATTTTTTTTTCATTTTTTTATTTAAGCCATTGTATGGCAGTGTTGATCACTATATTGTACACCTGAAAGTAATATTAACCTTATTTTAACTAACTACAATTTAAATAAAAACTTTAAAAATAAAATAAAAATAATAATCATAAAAATAAAAAAGAGGAAAAATTATTTGGCAGGCAATTTTCTTAATTGCATTATTATTTATTATTATCATAGTCTGTGTGTGTCGGTGGGAAGTGGCTGGTATTACAGTGAGTTCCATATCTGTGTTACACTGAGGTCCATGTCTGTAGTCAGTCTTTTTTTTCTTTTAGTTTATTTTCAGGGATCCAAAATTCATTGTTTATGCACCACACCCAGTGCTTCATGTAATAAATTCCCTCCTTAATACCCACCACTGGGCTCACCCAACCACCTGCCACCCTCCTCTTCAAGACCCTCAGTTTGTTTCTCAGAGTCCACAGTCTCTCATGGTTTGTCTCTCCCTCCGATTTCCCCCAGCACACTTCTCTCCATCTCCCAGTGTCCTCCACGTTATTCCTTATGTATTGAGTCTTATAAAAACTTTTATTTCTTTCCCTATTCTGCTTTGCATATGCTTACCTTAGATGTTAAAATGTTATAAACCTCTCCTGCCTGGTCCATTTTCTCTCTATTCTCTTATGATTTCTCATGCTCTCCCTGCCAACCCCACATGCCTTACAATATCTGGATATGACTAATTTCTTCCTGAGCTACTTTATTCTACTCTGCCATATGGTTGCCCTTCCCTCTTCTGTACCATAACTTCTATCTTCTATCCCCTGCATTTGTGCTTTAACAATACCTAATTCTTTTCACTGCATCTGTATCTTTGAGGTCAATACTCAGTAGTGCAATCGCTGGGTCATAGGCTAGCTCTATTTTACTGGAAAGAAGGGCCATATGCACCCCAGTGTTCATAGCAGCAATGTCCACTATAGCCATTCTGTTGAAAGAGTCAAGATCCCCTACAACAGACAAACGGATAAAGAAGATGTGATCCAAGGATACAATGGAATATCACTCAGCCATCAGAAAGGATGAATACCCAACTTTTGCATCAACATGGATGGGACTGTAGGAGATTATGTTAAGTGAAATAAGTCAAGCAGTGAAAGTCAATCATCATATGGTTTCACTTATTTGTGGAACCTAAGGAATAGCATGGAGGACATTAGGAGAAGGAAAGGAAAAATGAAGTGGGGGTATTGGAGAGGGAAATGAAACATGAAAAACTATGGACTCCAAGAAACAAACTGAGGGTTTTAAAGATGAGAAGGATGTGGGGATGGGTGAGCCTGGTGATGGGTATTAAGGAGGGCACATATTGCATGGGGCACTGGGTGTTTTACACAAACAATGAATCATGGAACACTACTTCAAAAACTAATGATGTATTGTATGGTAACTAACATAACATAATTTAAAAAAAAAAAAGGAGGGGGACAATACCTAACACTCAATCTTTGCTAGTTTCTTGTTTACCTCCTTTTAAGAGTAAGCTCATTAGTGTTTTTTTTTTTTGGTTTTTTTTTTTTTTTTGTCTCAACTAAAAGAAGAAAAATAATACACATTATTTTGAAAACTTTTTGAACAGTGTACAAACGTTAGTCAAGTCCACAATGTCTCATCTCTTCTTCCTCCTAACATGGCTAAGTTGAAAAACCCTTTATCTGGGAAAAGATCATTGTCCAGCCACCTTGTGTAAGATTTTGGCTTTAGGTTAGATTATCCTTTCTTTCCTTTTCTGAAAATAAGTTGAAAATATTAATAGCCTCAGTTTTTCTTCCAAAATATGACTGCTTCTTTACCAAGTGCAAAAGCAACCCATTTTGACCATAGTAAACAGCTTGGACCTACTTTTTTTGGCTCACTGTTTTAGTGAGACAAGTGGAGTGAAGATGACACACCATTTCCAAATGTATTAATAATTGGTAGACCATACTTCTAAATTGAAGATTTGTTGCCATTAAACTACGACCAGACTCGCTATAATTACAGAGGTAAATTCTTTATATTTACTATATTTGAAATTACCATATAATACCAAAATAAAATTATGATTATGTGAAGAGTCTGTAATATTAAGAAGATGACTTTGAAATGATTGCTTATCTAAATGAAATTTCCCATTTTATAATCTTGTATAAGCTTCTGTTGTCATTTCCTATTTAAAATCTATTAGAAGGCACTCTTATTTTCCCTTAAGTGGGAAGTCAAATGTGGAACAAATTCATCCCAAAGGAACTGATTCTATGTTCCACTGAAGACAAGGTGGCTTCCATGTGGCATTTTGCCTCTTGCATATTGTTCATCTCCTACAACAAATGGGGGTATGCTCTTTAGTAAACTAATTCAACTCAATTAGAGACATTGTCTTCAAGGGATAACATCATAGAGACTAGAATCAGAATCATACTTTTGGGAAAATTGGGCCCAGGATTTTTGTTTTGTTTTGTTTTAAGATTTTATTTATTTATTTGACAGACAGAGACCACAAGTAAGCAAATAGCGGGGGGGGGGGGGGGGGAAGCAGGCTCCCTGCTGAACAGAGAGCCTGAGAGCCTGATGCAGAGCTCGATCCCAGGGCTCTGAGATCATGGCCTGAGCCGAAGGCAGAGGCTTAACCCACTGAGCTACACAGGTGCCCCTGGGCCCAGGTTTTGATGGCTTCTTTCCTCAATCTTATAAAACCTATTTGAACTCTACTGGATGCCAGAACTGCTTAAAAATATTTGGTCCCTTGTAATTTTAACCTTCCAGTATTCAATGCACCTGATCCATGTAATATCCTATAGTATTTTTGTCAAATGAAGACTCTCAAAGTGTGTTTCTTGGGAGACACTTTTCAATTGGTTGCTTACATTTCTGCATTTATTATTTGTTCTAGGCCATCCTTTGAAGATGGTTGTATTGAATAGACTTGGAAGACAGAAATAGTATCTTTTTTTTTAACTTAACCTGTTGTGTTTGCAAATATTATCTGCCTCTGTTTTGATTCTTCTTGTGGGAACTGAGGCTCAGTACTGATATATAACTCCCATCCCTACACACACACAAACACACACACACACACACAAACACACACACACACACACAAATAATGTTAATATTCTGGCTACCTCTATTGCTGTGAATAATAAACTATATTATTTCTGAAACATGAGTCTGCGTCTTCTATCAATACCCAAGAAACTACGGCAGACTCATACACCAGCTTTCAAATAAGGGAAAATAATCTCAGATGCTTTATATTTTTTGATAGTGTTACCTACTTCTGAACATATGACTGAGCACATATAAAGCTGGAGCCATGACCATTTAGAGCTTCTTCTGTGGAAGAACTATGCATTCACTAGTAAACAATAGTAGTTTCATCTTTTTTTTTTTTTCCTCCTGGACACCATTTCCTCTCTCAAACTGTTGCTCAAATTGGATGGAGTCTAAGGTCCTTTGAGGAAATTTTTGTTTAATGATTCAAAATAAAATAGGAAGAGTCTAAAGTGCTAAAAATACTTCTAGATAAAAGGTATAAGATCATGCCAGAAAGGATAGTAATTTTATCTAACAACTGCCTGTTCACCCCTTATTTGTTCATTAACTAATCTCCAAATTCCTGACTAAATCCCTTTTGTAAGCCAGAATGTGAGCTAAAAACTGGGATTTTAAAAAATGTTCATTTGAAATCCAGTTAGTTAACATATATGGTTGTATTAGATTCATGTGTACAATATAACATATAGCACTCAGTGCTCATCATGACAAGTGCTCTAATTAACCCCCATCACTTATTTAATCCATCACTCCTTTCAGATCCCGTCAAGTAACCATCAGTTTATTCTCCGTAATGAAATGTCTGTTTTTTGCTTTGTTTCTCTTTCTATGTCTTATTATTGCCCCTTTGCTTGTTTGTTTTGTTTCTTTTATTCCATATATGAGTAAAGGTATTTGTCTTTCTCTGACTGACTTATTTCACTTTTAGCATTATACTGTCTAGTTCCAGCCATGTTATTGCAAATGGCAAGATTTCAGTCTTTTTTATGGCAGAATAATATTCCATTGTATATACATACCACTTATTCTTTATTTATTCATCAATTGATGGATAATGGGCGCTTTGCATATCTTAGCTTTATAAATAATGCTGCTATAAATATAGGGGTGCTAGCATCCCTTTGAATAAGTTTTCTTATATTCATTGGGTAAATACACACCAACAGGTTTGTTGGATCAAAAAGGACTTCTATTTTTAAATTTTATGGAAATTCCATACTGTTTTCAAATATGGCTGTATCAGTTTGCATCACCACCAACAGTTCACAATTGTTACTTTTTCTTTTTTTTTTTAAGATTTTATTCATTTGACAGAGAGAGATCACAAGTAGAGAGAGAGAGAGGAGGGAGCAGGCTCCATGCCTGGCAGAGAGCCCGATGTGGGACTTGATCCCAGGACCCTGAGATCATGGCCTGAGCTGAAGGCAGAGGCTTAACCCACTGAGCCACCCAGGCAGCCCCCACAAGTGTTACTTTTTCACATCCTCTCCAACACCTTTTGTTTCTTGTAGTGTTAATTTTAGCCATTCTGACAGGTGTGAGGTGGTATCTCTTTCTAGTTTTGCTTTGCAATTTCCTGATGATACATGATGATGGACATCTTTTCATGTATCTACTGAACATTTGAATGTGTTCTTTGGGGAAACACTTGTTCATGTCTTCTATCCATGTTTTTATTGGATTATTTGTTTTTGGATGTTGACTAAAAACTGGATATTAAGTAACACACAAGACAGGTTTCCTTGAGCTTAAATTTTATTTGCATGAGTATCATTAACAGGAAAAAATATGCATATGGGTATGTACAAGTGTGTTTATGTATACATCTATCTATCTATCCTCTATCCCATGTCTTCTAATTGTGGTAAATCCTGTAAGGTGGGGAATGGGATAGTCTGAAGAAATATGCTTCTGGATATGCTGGGTAAGCAAATTTAATTGCACTCAGATGCATTGGATATAAGTGAATCACTCAAATGAGTTATTTAATATTATATAGAAACAAATTAAAAGTTTATGTAGTTGAAAATAATAGGTAGTTAAAATAATTTTTTTGTTTGTTGTTTTTGTGTCTTTTTTTGTTTATATATACTATGGTGTGAATGTTTATGTCTCCCAAAATCATATTATGAAATCTAACTCTGTAAGTGCTAGTATTAAAACATAGGGGCCTTTGGGAGGTGATTAGGTCATAAGTGGGATTACAGTCCTTTTAAAGGAGACCCCAGAGAGTTCTCTTGCTTCATTCATCATGTACGTTTACAGTGAGAAGATAGCCATCTATGAGGAAGTGGGCTCTCCCTGGATCTGCCCATTCCTTAATCTTGAACTTCTCCGTTCTAGAACTGTGAGAAATAAATTCCTGTTCTTTATAAGCTATTAAGTCTATATCATGTCCGTTATAGCAGCCTGCATGCAGAAGGACACTATGACCTAAATTGAGAGCAATAAATATAAAGTTTCAGTAAAGTCAGTTGGTACAATGTTTTTTTTTTTTTTTAATTAGAGAAGACATGCTGCTTCATGTTAAACCTTGATATTGTATATGTTTCTTGAAGGGCCACTTCTTACTCCTTTGTGTGTTTTCCACAAAGTCCAGGATGATGCCTTACATAAAGGTAATATTTTATAAATACTGTTGGAAATATATACTTCTCTAAAATCTTATTTTGCCTACAGATTACTTGGATCCACTTTGTCTTGTGTAGAATATTTGAAATATATTAAGAACAGAATGTCTCTCTAAATAACATTTAGAATCATCATTAGTTTATGACTCCTGACTGATTTGTTTACGCAGTGATACTTACTGCAAGAACACTGAAGTTTGTAATATAATTTTGAATTAATCACCAAGCTAGTTTATTTTAACTTATGAAAAAATAATTTCTCATGTTGGTTTAATTCTGCTCTTATGTTATGGTCATGACATTTTCATTAAAATAAAGTAGAAAATAGAAGTAAATAATAAATGAAAAATAAAAATTAAAAAATAAAAAAATAAAAGCAAATCTCTTGTGAAATGTTAAACTTTTCTTACTTATTTTGTTTTGCTTTTCTTCTACCATGCTGGCAAAGCTGTATATTGCAGATAGGTACAATTTTCTAGGTGCTAGGTTTGTTACTTTTGCTAAAATTTTCAAAATATAAGGAGTTGAATAGTCATGGATTGTTTATTAAACTCCTTATCTACACATATAAAAATAAAACAATGATGGTGACCTGGGTATTTCTAAAATTGTATTCTGTTTTTCCATATTATGGTTTACAATGTAATTAATAAAGATTCTGCATATATTAACATCCATCCCCTTCTATCTCATCTGTATGTCCATACAGAGCATGTATGATTTCTATTCATTGCTATGTTGTGGTGAAGAGATTGTCTGAAGTAGCCTATATTTATGCAGGTAGATCTTAAGCTACGGTGCTCTTGTTTATTTGCTTGTTCGTGATCAGTATGTTTGAAAGATGGTAACTATTGCATCAGGTGTGACGATTAAAAAATATTATTGGTGCCTGATACACTGTGATAAAATAGGTAAGTCAATTCATAATTTGTTAATT
Source organism: Mustela nivalis (assembly GCF_964662115.1). Taxonomy (NCBI): domain Eukaryota; kingdom Metazoa; phylum Chordata; class Mammalia; order Carnivora; family Mustelidae; genus Mustela; species Mustela nivalis. The sequence continues at coordinate 642,586 of NW_028136357.1, read as the reverse complement.
AAATTAGAAAAGAAATTCCTTTGGATTTGTTCTTTATTAAGAGTTTTTTTTTTTTAACGAATGCCTTGGGATGTTTTTTGTGTAATATATATCACATGCCTCAACCTTTAAATTTGAATGTAGAAAAGAGTTATCAGAATGAGCCTAGAAAATATTGTTATGGGGGCGCCTGGGTGGCTCAGGGGGTTAAGCCGCTGCCTTCGGCTCAGGTCATAATCTCAGAGTCCTGGGATTGAGTCCCACATTGGGCTCTCTGCTCAGCAGGGTGCCTGCTTCTTCCTCTCTCTCTGCCTGCCTCTCTGCCTACTTGTGATCTCTCTCTGTCAAATAAATAAATAAAATTTTTAAAAAAAAGAAAACATTGTTTTGAAATATTTTTGTTCTGTTGTATTATGTTAACTTAGGAAATAATGGTAGTTATTTTTATTAGCATTTCCTACTTTCCACATGCCCTTACAGATGAGATATCATGTTTTTCCTACTCTTTTTATCGTGGTTGTTATATTCTTCATGATCAATAACAATCAATGAAAATTCCTAACATTAATTTTCTTTGGGAAAGTGATATTTTAGCAGGAATCCATGACCTAAAATTTTAGCTGTTGTTCTTCCAGGAGATGAGACTATCAATGTTCCCGAAATTTCAAGAAATAGAACTTATTAATTGTGTTGGTTGATGTTTATTGTCTCTGAACTTAGAGGTGCATAATTCAATTTAAAATTTATTTTGGGGGCGCCTGGGTGGCTCAGTGGGTTAAAGCCTCTGCCTTTGGCTCAGGTCATGATCCCAGGGTCCTGGGATCGAGCCCCGCATCGGGCTCTCTGCCTAGCAGGGAGCCTGCTTCCTCTTCCCTCTCTCTCTGCCTGCCTCTCTGCCTACTTGTGATCTCTATCTGTCAAATAAAATAAATAAAATCTTAAAAAAACCGGAGTGGACATTATGGGGGTGCTTATCTGAAATTGAGGGACATTATAAAAAAATAAAAAATAAAATTTATTTTGAATTGAAAACAAGATCTTACTGAAGTTTAGGCATCCCACTTTATATCAGGCCTCCAGTACATTCTAATTTATTTATAGAAAATATCATAAACATGAATGACACTTTTCCTATTGCATTTATATGAAACTGCAATGACTCAAAGATGTCAGATTTGAAAAGCACTACCTTTCTATAATTTCTGTTTCCTAGGAGGAATGGATATACCATTTTAGCTCAATTATCCAACAGTATTCAAAACCACCATGAATTTTAAAACATAGTTATTACACCCTAAAAATCAAGTATGAAAATGTATAAACAACCAAATCTCTATCTGTAAATGAAATACTCCCACACAGACGGGTTTTAAAACTTTCTAACTTAAGGAATTTGATAGCACAGACTCAGGGTAGTAGTTTCAGTGCCTACAGTATACTTTCAGGGAGAGAGTAATGTAAGCTCTGAGTCACTTTCTGCCTAGAGATGACCTAATAGTGGTTCTGGCATTGTTTGTTTGTTTTTGAAAATACGTTCCTGGGCGTCATTCAGAAAATGCAGATTTTGGCATCTATATAAATTAAGGATGATCTTTTTGAACTTTTGTCTTTCATTACATCAAATTAACATAATTGTACAGAAATTCCACTAAATTAAGCATTGTTAGGAAATGTGTAAATTGGAGCTACTCAAATTAGTTGCTCTTTGAACTATGTGCTGTTGGTTCAGGATTAGATAAGGATTTTGAAGGCAAACCTAAATCATTGCTTCCTTTTTTGAGAGATTCTCAGCATATTTTCTTAAAATTAGCTGAAATAAACAATGTGTTTAGTCGCAAAGTGATTTGCATTTTTGCACAAACTCCCTATCTCCTTGAGAATTATAACAGATATTTCATGAAACATCATTGATCTTTACTTTGTTACACTGCTGTAAAGTACATTTAGAGTTGCCAGTTAAAGGTGTTAGTGTTGAGATGAAATGTCATGCATTTTTCTTCACTTCCATGCAAATGAACACAGTAAATTATTAAGACACAATGAAGAAAAAAAAAATTGACAATGAGTTCCAGATTTTAAAAATCACTTGCCATTCAATCCAAATTGTGAGTTTGATCAGTTACCGAACACTTTATAATGCACCCCCGGTAATTTTACAGAGATTACTTTTTTCTTACCAATTCTTGATTATTCTGTCTTGCAATGCAGAGAAAGCTAACTAATTTAAAATAAACTTCCGTTAATTTTGATTGTTATAAACTTAAAATTGACTAATTTCCATATACAGAGTTTAAAATGTTCACAATTTACATTAAATATATATTCTGTGTATACCTTGGAAAAATTATACTGAAAATTGAAATTAAAATGATGTTGTATATAGCTGCAAGAAGCCGCCTGTCCCATTTCATCTTACTATATAAGTTGTGTCAGGTAATTTATAAAATCCCTGCTGCATAACAAATCTATTTTTTGTTGGAATGGGTAGTAATGTTTCTTCTTATTTCGAAATAAGAGTTGGTCTATGAGTGCCTCTGCAACTGTATTTTTCCTAAGTGGCTTCATGGTCCTGAACTGAGAAAGCTCAGAGCATTAAACATCAAAGTAATATATTTTGACACAATTAGACATCAAGGAAATGCAATTAAAATGACACTGAGAGGGCGCCTGGGTGGCTCAGTGGGTTAAGCCGCTGCCTTCGGCTCAGGTCATGATCTCAGGGTCCTGGGATCGAGTCCCGCATCGGGCTCTCTGCTCAGCAGGGAGCCTGCTTCCCCCTCTCTCTCTCTGCCTGCCTCTCCATCTACTTGTGATTTCTCTCTGTCAAATAAACAAATAAAATCTTTAAAAAAAAATGACACTGAGATATCACTACACACTTACCAGAATGGCTAAAATAAAATATAATGACAAGCCCAAAAGAAAAAAATATACCATTTGATGATACACAATGGCAAGTTGTACCATAACTTAACCATCTCAGACTAGTGTAGTGTTAAATTTGTTTTTCTAAGCCATGTTTTGGGTCACTTACCACTTTTCAAGGATATAAAGTGCTATCATTTTACTTAAAACTGTGAAATTTGGTCAGATTTAAATTTCAATTTATGTTAAAACATTCTGTAAACTGTGTTAGACTTTGACATTTGTTCCCTCAGTTCAGTGAATAACACTATATCATATTCTGAAAAATACGCTAATTTTTATTTTGAAAAATATCCCTTTTTCCTCTTATGGTAATTATTAATATGAATTAATAGTAGAATTTGATATGGTCCAATATGACCATAAATACTTTATAGTATATTATCAAATTTAATAATGAATATAATGTACTTCTTTGGACAATTTTTAAAGACCAGTCTACTCTTAAAACAAAAAAAATGGAGATGCACTTCTTTAGTTCACACAAATTTCATTTTATTATATATAACCTCAGATAAATTTCAACAAATCATAATTTATTAAAATCATGTCTACTTAAAAATCTCATAGAAGAGTTAAACCATCAAAAATAAAAATAAACACACACAACACACACACATCACCCATGTATTGGCAAATCACAATTGCTGTAACAATACATTAGGCATTCCACAGTTAAGGGCTATCAAAATTTCCATCAGTGACAAAAAGATTTGTATCCAAATGGACTGATTTTCCAGAATCCAAGAAAAAGTCTCCTAGGATTTATTTAAAGGTAAATATTTGAACAAATACTTCTTAAATTTAGGATATTCAGAACATACGATTAAAGAATATTTGCAGTGCAGACTATATTCAATCCTTCCTTCAAAATGTGCCTTTGAGTACATAATTCTGTTTTCTCGATCTCAATTGAGCTGTCTTCCAAGGAAGTTTTCCAAAATGTGTGTCTCTGTGTGATAAATGTTCTAAGACCTAACATGCTTCATTGTATTTTTACTGTGCTCTCAAATTTAATCAATAATTTGGATTGATGTATAATACCTAGTTTCAAATATCTTTTCCATCTATAAAAACTCCCAGCTGTCTCTTTATATGCTATTACTATTGAGAATTGTGCTGTCAGTATTATTCTTGTACATTTTAGGTGATCTGTTCTTCTCTTGGGCATCATTTATGCTCTTCTCTGTTTTTGATATTCTTAAAACTCACCATAATGTATACGAGTGGTTTTTAGTGTGTGTAGTTTTTGTTTTGTTTTGTTTTGTTTCTGATATCTCGTGTTTGGCATCATTTTAAGTCTGGTATCTTTTATCTTTCTTTAATTCTCCAAAATTTATCTCAGTACTTATTTAAATATTTTCTTTATTTTTTTTTCTCTTCTGCTGTATTTGGGCAGAAGTCATTAATTTGTTTGTTTGTTTTTCCCAACTCATTTATTCATTTTACAGCTATATTCATCTTAGTCTCCATTTATTGTATTCTTTATTTCAACAATTTTCACTTAATTTATATTCACAGTATAGTATCTTTCTTTTCCTTGTATATGTATATCATTATTTTATCATATACTTTTAAGCTATTTTTAAAAATATTTTATTTATTTATTTGACAGTGAGAGATCACAAGTAGGCAGAGAGGTGGGCAGAGAGAGAGGAAGAGAAGCAGGCTACCTGCTGAGCAGAAAGCCCGATGTGGGGCTTGATCCCAGGACCCTGAGATCATGACCTGAACGGAAGGCAGCGGCTTAACCCACTGAGCCACCCAGGCGCTCCTTTTAAGCTATTTTTTAAAAGTACAGTCATTCTTTTTTTTTTTTAAGATTTTATTTATTTATTTATTTGACAGAGAGAGATCACAAGTAGACAGAGGGCAGGCAGAGAGAAAGAGAGGGAAGCAGACTCCCTGCTGAGCAGAGAGCCTGATGCAGGACTTGATCCCAGGACCCTGAGATTATGACCTGAGCTGAAGGCAGTGGCTTAATCCACTGAGCCACCTAGGCGCCCCTAAGCTATTTTTTTAATTCCTGTTCCCATAACACTTGGATTGGCATATAAAGTTAACCACATCATATTTTTTAGGTAAGTAATTGTACTTTTTATGTGCATAGTTATTTTGGTCCATGAGTTCAGCTCTTCTTAGGATCATCAAATCTCTGTAAAGTCTGGGTATGCTAGGATTTTCTAAGCAACAATAAAATACATTGAAACCTGGTAGCTTAATTATAATAATGTTTTCTTTCTCAATCATTCACAATAGTATTCCATTCTGAGTAGCTTCCTTCTATTTTGCAGCTATAGTGTTTGGAAAAACTTGAATTATGATATTACTGTGATAATGTGAATTAGTCAGGGTTTTTCAGAGAATCGGGAAGAGAAAAAAAGGAAGATATTCTCCAGGGCCAACTCTAGAAGTGACTATTAAAACATCTGTCCAAATTCAATTGAACAAAACTCAGAAATGCCATCTCCAGTGAAATACAAAAAAGATTATATATAGTTCTGGGCACACACATCTCATTTGACCCAATGATGTATATCAATGAAAGACTGAAGGCCAATCACCACTCCATGGGAGAATTTAAAAATAAATTTACTAATGAGGCCAAGAATTCAGAATCACAAATACTTCAGAACTAATAATAACTGCCTTCACTTGATGTTATTCTATAAGATAAATCCTACGGTCAAGTTTCAATTTTAAATTCTTAAATCCTTATGAAGAAGCATCATTTGGAGGGAGCAGTTTTCATAATTTATCATCCATCAGCCTTTTTTAAAAGATTTTATTTATTTATTGGACACAGAGAGAGAGAAAGAGAGCAAGAGAGAGAGATCACAAGTAAGCAGAGAGGCAGGCAAGCAGGGAGGGAAGCAGGCTTCCTTTTGAGCAGTGCCCGATGTGGGGCTGGATCCCAGGACCCAGAGACCATGACTTGAGATGAAGGCAGAGGCTTAACCCACCACCCACGTGATGAGAGAGCCACTCAGGTGCCCCTCATCCATCAGTCTTAATTGATTGGAGGAAAATGTGTGGAGGAATAATGCCTTAGGGAGCTAATCTCTCTAAAGAATTTTCAAGTCTTTACCCCTTCAAGGTTTTGTACAGTTCTGATAGCCTCTAAACATCCAGCGGATTTCTACAGTGACAGGCCTGTTAAAACCTGTCTTCAAACCAGGAATAGAGCTTGAAACATACCAGTCAAGGGCAACTTTGAGTATTTTAAGGCGTTTATCATCATTTCTTTGTTTTTGGTTAATATCTGAAATAGTTCCATATTACACTTGCATAATTTCTCCAGAGCTGACTTTGAAGGAGGCATTCAGTTCCAGCTAGTTCCATATTTTGGCAAGAACTATACTTCTATATTAAAAAAAAAAAACATATTTTAGGGCGCCTGGGTGGCTCAGTGGGTTAAAATCTCTGCCTTCGGCTCAGGTCATGATTCCAGGTTCCTGGGATTGAGTCCCACAGTGGGCTCTCTTCTCAGCTGGGAGCATGCTTCCATTCCTCTCTCTCTGGCTGCCTCTCTGCCTTCCTATGATCTCTGTCAAGTAAATAAATAAAATTTTTAAAAAAACATATTTTATACCAGTTATTCATGTTTATTAACTAAGATATCACAATACAAATAATACAAACAGTTGCTCTTTATTAATACCTTCAACCAAGATCAAAAAATATGTCATATTTTCTCCAAAAATTTTATATCATCTGATAGGTCAGATATATATAAAATTACATTTAAAGTTTTAAAAATATCAGCAAATATTTTCATTTAAATGCCAATTTGAAAAGAAATCTACTTTTCCAAACACGACTTTTTATCCTATTTATTTTGAATTTTGTCAACAACTGATAAAATGTTTAGCGAGACTATAAATGTTAGATCGAAAAAAATGATTAATAGATGTAGGTTCAAATTATTATGTTCCATTAAAAATGATTTAGTCTTTGATGAACATCTGTTTGGTAATATGTTGTATCCAGATATAGTAAATTAAAGACATATATAAAATTATAGGGAAATGACATCTTCCGTTCCATTATGAGTAGAGCTTTTAAAATGCTATTTGCCACAACCTGTCATCTTGTCATTATGTAGCATTATGTAGCAATTAAAAAATGTATACTCTTCACTTAGAAGTCTTTTAGAAATCTAAAATATGACTTTCTATGGTTTGTGTCTCCATATTGCTTTATTGCCAGTTAAAACAAATCCACATGCTTTGATTCAAAGGTAATAAATTCCTCTTATTTGGAAAAAGGATGTTTATTTTTGTTCTCTCACCCTTAGCAGGTGGTTTCATTTTAGCACACTTCAGAGTTATAATTTCATGCTTATTAAAAACATTTATTTTGATCTACATAGATGAATGAAACTTTTATTTTATTAAATTATTTGCCAAAAAATCTGTGAGTTTTTAAAATGTATTTCATTTGAAGGGTTATTTTAGAGCATTCAAAGAGGATCTAAGAGTGTGGTATTATGCAGTTTTTAAGTAGGTATGAAATGGTTAATTATAGGATTGTTTCTTTAGGCTTATGTATATTGTCCATTATATGCTATAAAATATTTTGAAAGTAAATTTAAAGTATGTTTTATGTAGTTTATTTTTTGGAAAAAAATATTGAAATGACTTATGAAATTCAGTATACTCTCAACATTAATTTATTTTGAAATTTACCAGTTGTCTACTGAACTATTATATGGCAGATATTACTTCAGACTACACTGGTAAATGAAATAATTGGCTTTGTAGAACTTTTATTTTAATGGGTGAGATAATTCAAAGCTATAAACCTTAATAAAAATGGCATAGTGCATTCAAAAAGGAAGAGTACAATGGGGAAAAAGAAAAATTCGATCAGGGTGAGAAAAATCAAGGTTGCTAGGCAGGGGATGGGGAGTTAAATCTTTTAATAGAAAGATCAGGGTACTTACAATGAAGCTGACAATTGAACAAATGTATGGAAAGGTGATGAATTTGCGCAGAACTATCAGCAATAAGGTCACTCCAGACAAAGGAATTGGCTATCTTGAAGGCCATAAGGTTGGATCATGCCTGGCATATCTGAGGAATAGCAAGGAGGCCACTGTGAGTGACTGAAGAGTAGCAGGGAAAGAGGTCACAGAGGTTAAATGAGTGGCTAGATCATGTAAAAGCTTAGAAGTCATTGTAAAACTCTGGCTTTTATATTTGGAAACTTACTGTGTGATAGAATTTCTGCTAATAACTGAGAGTTCAATTGTCCATAAACTTTCAAGGATTCTTATTCTAGTAAGACAGAATAAAGAGAAAGAGTTCATATTTTCACATGGTGTAAGAAATGCTCGGAGATCCAAGTGTAGGAAGCTATGGGAGCACAGAAGAAGGCACTAAAATCACACCATATATTTGATGACTGTGACTATATATAAATTTGTATTTTCTAGATTTTTTGTAGTCATGGAATCACACAGTATATACTATTCATTGCCTGGCTTTTCTTTTCTCAGCATCATTACTTTGAGAATCTCCAATTGTCTTTGCTCTATTGATGGACATTGATGAACATTTCCACTGTTTTCAATTCTTAAAAATAAAGCTGATATGAAATTCACATACAAGTCCTTGTATGAACATAGGGTTTGTTTTTCTTGGTTAAATGCCTAGAATAAAATGGCTATTTGTGTAACTGCAACATATTTTTCATTTAAAAATTTTTGAAACTATTTTCCAAAGTGGTTGTATCATGATATATGCCAACAACAGTTTAGATTTTTTGTTGCTTCTCAATCTAGCTCAGACCAAGTACAATTAGCCTTTATAATTTTAGCCATTCTAATAGATATGTAAGCATGTCTCATTATGATTTTAATTTGTATTTCTTTAATGTTTAAATGTTGAGAAATTGGCCATGTGCTTATAAGCCATCCATATACTTTTGGTGACATGTCTCTTCCATTATTTCCTTCACATGTAAAATTGGATACTCTGTTTGGTTATTAGTAAGGTTTTTTATTTTTATTCATTTTTAAATAATCAGAGTAGATGTCCATTATCAGATATTTAATTTGCAAATCCCTTCTCCATCTTTATGGTTTCTCAATGGAGCTTTGATAGCTGTGTCTTTCAAGAAATATGCTACTTCTTTCCTGGTACACGGAGGTATGACTAGAACATTATCAATGTTGACCTTTGCAAAGAAAATCATGGCTTAAGATATATGTAGTCTGCAGTTGTTGGGAGTGTTCACCATCCTTGCCTCTAACTCATCTCTCACTGCCCACACATTCAGGTATAGGGGAATATTGATTGACAAAATATTTTTTTTTTTTTTTAAAGATTTTATTTATTTATTTGACAGACAGAGATCACAGGCAGGCAGAGAGGCAGGCAGAGAGAGGAGGAAGCAGGCTCCCCGCCGAGCAGAGAGCCCGACGCGGGGCTCGATCCCAGGACCCTGAGATCATGACCTGAGCCGAAGGCAGCGGCTCAACCCACTAAGCCACCCAGGCGCCCCGGATTGACAAAATATTAATTGCCAAATAACACTAGTTAGAGAATAAGAAAAATGCAGGCACCTGATTATATAATATTCCTTAAATAAAATATGTTTTTATAAGTGCTATTGGAAGTAAATTCCTCAATACTTTAATCACACAGAATGATGGAATCCTAGATTTTTTTTCCTTGTATTTACTAAGAAAATGATCATGCCTCAAGTATATTAAAATGGAATAGGGAAAATTAAAAATTGCTTTAAGTCGATTTGCGTGTGTTGTGCGTATGTGAGAGAGAAAGTGAGAGAGAAAGAGAAAGAGAGAAAAAGAGAAAGGGAAAGACAGAGAGGTGGCTGCAGTGAATTGATGAGTTGCAGGATAGATTTTAAAGTTTTGTCTTTTGCTTTCTACATTTCCTTTTCCTTAGGTTCAAGAGAACAATCAGTAATATCTCAGATGCCTGCTGGTAACATCAGCAGAAAGAGTTAGAGGTTCCTAGAAAATTAAAGAAGAGATATAGTTTTCCTGACATAAGAAAAGTCATTTTTTGTCCCCAGCTATTTTCAATGATCTATACCCCACCTGTGTACTTGCCCAAGCACACTTCTTCCAAAAATTCCTGGGAGGTTCTTACAAAGAAATGCAAAAACCTCACTCCTAAGGATTTTGAGGGAACAAGGCAATGGGAAAACTAACAGTCACCACCAGAGCAGGAAATAGCCTAAGCTATTGAGACAATAAATCAGTGGTAAAACTCCTAGTGCTATTTCAAAAGCAATCAAGGCCTTTCATTCCTTGTCCCAGAAAATGAGCCCAAGACCCCATCTAGTTTCTATCTGCTCTTGAAGCCTGCAGAGTTCCTTTCCCTTGTCCAACAGTTACCTCTGCTTTATTCTAACGTTGAAGTTTCTGCCCTCGGTGGAATACAAGCTTCATTCAGGTGAACATGCAATACATATTGCACAAATACATATGTGGATGTGCATGCATCCACAACTTTATGACCAACCATACACGGGATAATAAAACTCTCCCTTCTGAGTATTCATCTTAAATACTAAATAAAAATCTCTCTCCTGTTCAAACAGTCAAGGCTTTGGAACTTATTCCCTGTGAACTCCTTGTATGTTGTAAACAAAGATTCCTTTGTTTGACAACTCCACCTGTTTCTGTGATTCACCAAAGACTGACCTCAGTTAGTTCAGTTACTGTAATGTAATATCAAGCATATCTAGTTAGTTGATCATTTTGTTCAAGTCTTACATATCTTACCAATATGATGACCATTTGTCTATGTAATCTTAAAATAAGGGTGTTGAAATTATTTTCCATTTGTCGTCCAAGGTAGAAGTTATGATTTTTGTTCTTAGTTTTTCCCTATATATCCCCAAATCTGTTGTTACGTATTAAAATTCAAGAATTATTATACTCCCGGGGCGCCTGGGTGGCTCAGTGGGTTAGGCCGCTGCCTTAGGCTCAGGTCATGATCTCAGGGTCCTGGGATCGAGTCCCGCATCGGGCTCTCTGCTCAGCAGGGAGCCTGCTTCCTCCTCTCTCTGTCTCTGACTGCCTCTCTGCCTACTTGTGATCTCTCTCTGTCAAATAAATAAATAAAATCTTTAAAAAAAAAAAAGAATTATTATACTCCCTGATGAATTCATCCTTTTACTCTTCTGTAATTTTGACTTGATCTTTATGTCTGATAATGAAATTTGCTTTAAAATCACTTTTCATTATCTTGATATAACCACCAAAGTTATAGTGTGATTAGAGTTAATATAGCATATTTTTTCTTTTACTTTTTAAAGCACTTCTATATTGAATCCTGACAAAGAAACAAAACAGCTTTTTAACTCTGGAAGCATCTTTCTAAATTATCCTTTTTTTTTTTTTAATGAAGCAGTAGCAATTTTTGTTAAGGGACCTAAACTGAAAGTAGGTTTAGAAATTTATTTATTTTTTTATTTATTTAGTAAAAGATTTTATTTTATTTATTGACAGCAAGAGAGAGAGAGAGAGAGAGAAGAAGCACACAAACAGGGGGAATCATGTGCAAAGGGAGAGGAAGAAGCAAGCTCCTTGGGGTGCAAGTAGTCCCATGCAGGGCTGGATCCCTGTACACTGGAATCATGACCTCAGCCAAAGGCAAACATCTGCTTAAACAACTAAGTCATCCAGGCACCCCTAGAAAATTAAAAAAAAAAAGGCCTTTTAAAACATTTTGTTTCTTTCTTGTTTTTTTTTAAAATATTTTATTTATTTGACAGACAGAGAGACAGGAAGAGGAACTATAAGCAGGGCAGAGGGAAAAGGAGAAGCAGGTTTCCCACTGTGCAGAGAGCCTGATGTGGGGCTTCATCCCAGGACCCTGGGATCATGACCTGAAAAGAAGGGACACTTCTTGGAGGAAGCCACCCAGACACCTCTTTTCTTTGTTTTTAATATATGGCAACTGATGCTTCCCAGCCACGAGGAGCATATTACCCATTGATTAAATCTTTGATAACAACCTATTTAAAAAGGTGTGTAAATATATACTTACTCAGATTTATACACTTTGTGTTTTCTTCATAGTTTGGGGCTGGACCCCATGGTCACAACACTGCTTCCAGTCTTTGCCTTCCCATCTTTTGATACCAGGTATTTGGTCAGCAAAGCAAATTAGTATCAAAATTGATAAGCCCTTGGCACCATATCTCTGGAGCAGGGCTTGCTCTTAGCCAAGGCCCAGAGCAGTTGACCTCCCCTCACTAGTGCTATAGCCCCAAGGACTAGGTCCCTGCCACCAGAACTCAGTCTTACATGTTATGCTAAGCAGACAAAACCAAACCAGGAAAGCTCCGACAGCTTTCACTGGCATGCCTCATCTCCAACTCTCTCGACGTCTAGGCAGTACCAGATGACAGGGAGGGGTCTTGGTCCAACATATGGGAGGGAAGGAAGTAGCCACGAGCAAGTACCTGCCTCTCTGTTCCTTTCTTTCATGAGCAGGTTGTAAGGAGGAGGAAGAGGAAGGGGAAGAGAGGTGAACTTCAAGGGGTGAAGGCCTCAGGTAGGCAGCTGGCTCCTGCCAGTAGGAAAGGGACAAAGGAGAAGGCAGTGAGTCTTGCAGGGAGGGTGGGGGGTAAGGGTTACAGCTTATGACGGAATCTGGACAGGAGTAATAGGGATACTAGTCATTTGAGTCCACCATTGGCAAGCTGGGCTGGGTGTCAGGGCAGATAGGCCTCCCTGGGCAACGGCACATGAGAGAAGGTGGAATTCTTCTCTGAGGAGCAGGTGAAGCTTTGGGTGTTGGGAAAGCATAGACAGTATTGTTCCAGGGCCAAGGACAGGTCCGGGTACTCCTGGTTGGAGGTCAAGGCCACAGTATGATCCAGGTCTTCTACCAGCAGCTTGAAGGTACCACATGCCAGCCACCCCTCATTATTGTGTATAACTCTCTGGTGCACTTATTGGCTTATCCATCAAATGACTCCTTCAGCAGCTTGAAAACCACCTCCACAGGCACTCCAGGATATGGGAGGCTTCCAGAGTGAAAATTTTGCACAGGATCACCCCCAAAAGACCAGAAGTCACTCTGGTGGATGTAGATCTGGTCAAACATGGCCTTAGGGACCATCCACTTCACAGGCAGTCCACTGTTGGTTCTCATTTTATAGTAACTGATGTGGTGATATCTCTGGCAAGGCTGAAGTCTGAGATCTTCATCATGTTGTCCTTTGTCACCAGCACTTCCCTGGTGGCCAGGTCTTGGTGTATGCACTTCTTGGAGGCAAGGTACTCCATGCCTCAGGCTACCTGGTAGGCAAAGTATACCGGGTGCTTGGAGGAGAGTTGCTCTGCTGCATTGTGGCTGATATTGTAACAGTACTCCAGGTCAGGAGGCCTCTGGGCCTGCAGGTACTCCTGTATGTTGTCTTTGGAGGCATATTCCATGATAGTGTACGAAGGACCATCCTGTGTGCAGGACCCAGCAGGTTTATGGTGTCCTTGTGCTGTCCAATCATCTTCATCATCTCCATTTCTGAGATTAGGTTTGACAGGTCTTTCTCTGCTGCATCTGACTTCAACATCTTCACAGACACTTTAGTCAAATGGTTGGATTTGTCTTTGTCCAGCCCAATGGCCTCCTCCAACACCACTTGCCCAAAGTAGGCCTCTCTTAGGGGTCTGCCTAAACTGCCTACAACCAGCCTGCCTCAAGGCAGTTATGAACTCTAGATTATCCTCAAAAACATTAAACCACAAGCTAAAAATTCTCTTCACTAGGTCTCTGTCGCAGGTCTAATTTTCTTATCTTTCATCATTTATCTTTTTCCTAATTCTTATTTTCAGTATAGTTTATTTGGCTTCCAGGTGTTTCCCCGGGTTTCTGTATGCTGTTTCATAGGGAAGAATTATCCTGTCATAAAATTATTTCTTGAGCATTCATTACATCTCTCAGTTAAAATGGGTTCTTTTATGGTTTTGATTCATTTGAGTTTTCTCAAAATGGGAAGAATTTTCAAAATGGTGTTTTCCTCAAGGTTCAGAGTATGTCTTAGCCTCATCTTTACTCTTTTTGAAATTCACTTTTCAAATTCTTGTCCCTCTTTTTATCTTTTTAAATTAAAATGTTTTATTTTTACTATTTTTTTATTTGAGTGTAGTTGATAGTCAGTGTTACATTGGTTTCAGGTTTTCAATATCTCCATACATTATTCTATGATCACTACAAATATAGCCGCCATCTGTCACCATGTAACACTATTATAATATCATTGACTATATTCTCTACACTGTCCCATATCTCTTTTTAAAATCTCTGATTTTTATGTTTTCTGTTATTCCAGTTTTCGACCATCATTTTACTTGGTTACTTTAATAAAATATGCCTGATTACACACTCTATGCTGAAAACCATAGCAGTTGATTTATAGTAGTCTTTTTCTTCTTCTTCTTCTTCTTCTTCTTCTTCTTCTTCTTCTTCTTCTTCTTCTTCTTCTTCTTCTTCTTCATTAACATATAATGTATTATTAGCCCCAGTGGTACAGGTCTGTGAATCACCAGGTTTACACACTTCACAGCACTCACCACAGCACATACCCTCCCCAATGTTCATAACCCCACCACCCTCTCCCTAACCTCCCCACCCCCGCCCCCGGCAACTCTCAGTTTGTTTTGTGAGATTAAGAGTCTCTTATGGTTTGTCTCCCTCCCGATCCCATCTTGTTTCATTTACTCTTTTCCTGTTCCCCAAACCCCCCACATTGCACCTCCATTTCCTCATATCAGGGAGATCATATGATAGTGCCTTTCTCTGGTTGACTTATTTTGCTAAGCATAATACCCTCCAGTTCCATCCATGTCAACGCAAATGGCAAGATTTCATTTCTTTTGATGGCTGAGTAGTATTCCATTGTGTGTGTGTATATATATATATATATATATATATATATATATATATATATCATTCATTTGTTGATGGACATCTATGTTCTTTCCATAGTTTGCCTATTGTGGATATTACTGCTATAAACATTTGGTGCACGTGCCCCTTTGGATCATATAGCAGTCTTCTTTACCTCTATCAGAACCCCAGGAAGCTTTATTTATTTATTTACTCACATAAACAGATGATCCAACACAACGTTTTTTGATGTTCCAATGTATTATAATGTCTTACCGCTTAACACTATGCTTACTGCTCTCTTTCACTGTCTGACTAAATCCTCATCATCACTATGCCATTTAATGAGAAAGAACATTTGAACTCAGAGTTCTCTCCATATCAGGGAATGAAGACTCCACCCTTCTGTTTGTGCAGGTAAAATAAATGTTGATGTCTGTCCTGCACATACCCCATCCTGTTCACCAGAATATTCACCATCAAAATATATACACAATGAAAACCATACCTCACCACTTCTATTACCACCCAGCATGCTAAAAACACCATCATATGTTCCTGAATTATTGACTTGATTGATAACCCCACTTCCGCACAAACTGCACTCCTTTCTCCCTGCAAATTTATTTTGGTACAGCAATTTAACCTAAAAATCAAGTCAGATGATTTTATTCTGCTGTTGAGGGTCTTTTGGTATCTTCCCCTTTCATATTAAATAAAAACTGAAGGCGTTTTAATGTACTAGAAGGTCATACATCAATACGTTCTTCCTCTCTCCACCACTATGAACTCCTCATTGGCCTCCTTGCTTTTCCTCAAAAGTAACAGACAAGCTGTTCACACAAAGTCTATATACTTACTTGCTCTGCCTAGAGCAATCTTTTCCTTTAATATTTGTATAACACTCTCCTTCACTTCCTGGGTCTTTGTGCAAATAACATCTCATAAATGAGATATAACCACCCAACACAAAATAAAATTAACTTTCATCCCAGCATTCTCCAATGGCTTTTACCTTTCTTGTATTTCTTTGTATCACTTATCACCATCAACCATCAATCATTATTCTATTACTGGTTTATTTTCTTATTTGAGACAGAGAGAGAGAGAATTGGGAGGGTGCGCAGAGGAAGAAGAAAACACCCCACTGCCTAGAAAGCCTGCTGGGGAGTTACATCCCAGGACCCTGAGATCATGACCCAAGCCAAAGGCAGTCACTCAATGGACTGAGCCACCCAGGTGCCCCTCTATTATTGGTTTATTTCACTATTATATTTCAAAAGAATGTAAGCTCTTTGTGGTCAGGTATTTTATATGTTTTATTAATTGAAGTATTCTCAGAAAGGTAGCTGGCAGATTGTAAGGGCTCACTAAACTGTATTTTGTTGTTATTATTGGGCTCCTTTATGGGCTTTACCTCTTACGCTAGAAGTCTATCCTTCAGATGTAAGCGATAAGAATAGAGCCCTGCTGCCTGTTCAAATGTGTAAAAAGCCTGTATTAAGTGGATATTTTAAAAGCTAAATGAATGGCTTAATATTTGTATATAGGGGGAAAGGGAACATATTTTCCACAGTTTAGAAGTGGAGTTCTTTTATAGAGTTCTTGTACAAGCCTACACTATGGAACGATAATGGGCAGTTGTACATTACAATTATACAAACACTTTGGTAATTTATATCCTTTTTTTGTAATTCTTGACTGGATCATTTAATTCCTTAGGAGCATTATAGCATTTCAACTTTTCATGTTCAATAAACTTATTGGGGTTGCTACCTTTTTTATTCAAATGGAGAAATAGTCATGATTTAATCTAAATAAAGTGTTATTGATTGTGTTGTTTTCTAGGAATGAGTCGCACATGCTAGTTTAAAAGTTTTGTTAAAGTCCCAAGTCTGTCACTGATAAAAGCCTTTTGTAGATTAGTAACTTGATCAAAACGGAAAAGTTATGTAACACCAATTGTTATACTATCTTTGTTTCCATCTTGCATTGTAATAACACCCATCTTAACTCTATTTAAGACAAATCATTGCCAGATGGATTTCTGGCATTGATTGCAGGATATGAAATCTAGTATAACTAAAAGTTTTTGGTTTTAGTAGCATATAAATCAATTTAGAAAAATATATGTATTTGAATATAAGATAAAGTTTTAAATTATTTGGCAATAGTAAACTAAACTTTTTTTTTGTAAATTTTTATTTTCTAAAATTTCATTGAGCTCTCTTGCAATAAGAAACAAGTTACAAAAAATTAAGGTTTATTTACCCCAATTCAAAATTATTAGGAATATAATCATAGAGGTTGAAGTATTTAAAATATTGAACCCAAAATGTTTTATTAGGTAAATTCATGAATGCTGAGCATTCACTGTTAAAATATACTAATACTATTGATAGACTGGTAGAAGCCTAAAATCAAATATTTATTAAATATTTATATCCATATCTTTTCATAGCTTGGTAATTCATTTCTCTAGCATTAAATAATATTCCATTGTTTGCATGTACTACACTTTCTTTGACCTTTCACTTATGGAAGGATATCTTGGTTGCTTCCAAGCTTTTGTCAGTTATGAATAAAACTACTATAGACATCTTTGTGGGTATAGATTTCATCTTCTTTGGATAAATACCAAGAGCTGCTACTGCTGAATCATCTGGCAAGAATATGTTTAGTTATGTAAGAAACTGCCAAGTTGTTTTCCATTCTTTATTCTCAATACACATGGAAGAACATTCCTGTTGCTCCACATCCTCACCAACATTTCATGTTCTGTTGTCAGTGCTCTGGATTCTGGGTATGTACTGGTGTCTCTTTTTTGTTTTAATTTGCATTTTCCTGATGACCTTTGATGTGAAGCATCTTTTTATATGCTTATTTGCCATCTGTAATATTTTCTTTTGTGAGGTATCTGCTAAGGTCTTTGGCTCATTTTTAATCCGGTTTTTCCCCCATTGTTGAGTTTTAAGGGGTCTTTGTGTATTTTTGATTAACAGTCCTTTGCCAGATGTGTATTTTGCAAATTTTTTTTCATAGTCTGTGCTTTGCCTTTTCATTCTCTTGGCATTGTGTTTCACAGAGTAGACATTTTTAAATTCAGTGCTTGTGTTTTTTAGCTAAAGTTATTGCGAAAACCAAGGTCATTTAAATTTTCTTCTATATTACCTTCTACATGTTTCATGTTTAGGTTTATAATCCAATCTGAGTTCATTTTTGTGAAGAGTGTAGGATATCTGCCTGGATTTATTTTATTTTATATTTTTAGATTTAGCTTCACCATTGCTACAGAACCATTTGTTTAAAAGATTGTATTTTGCTCTCTTGTATTGCTTTTGCTTTTCTATTATATATAAAATATAATTGATAATATATATTCTGTTGCTTTAATCTAGTCTTTCTGTGGTATTACAATATCATGCTTACAATTATCGTTATGGTAAACTTTTTTTTAAGATTTTATTTATTTATTTGACAGAGAGAGAGATCACAAATGGGCAGAGAGACAGCCAGAGAGAGAGATGAGGAGAAGCAGGCTCCCTGCTGAGCAGAGAACCCAATTCGGGACTCGATCCCTGGCCCCTGGGATCATGACCTGAGCCGGAAGGCAGAGGCTTAACCCACTGAGCCACCCAGGCGCCCAATCGTTATGGTAAACTTTGAAGTCAGTCCTCAGTCTTTGTTCTCCTTCAACACTATGTTGACTATTGTGAGTCTTTGCCTCTCCATATAAACTTTAAAATAAGTTTGTTAATATTAAAAAAAAAGAACTTGCTGGTGTGCATTAATTGTATAGATAAACTTGGAAACCAGTGACCTCTTGAGCTTAGCAGGAGATAGACCATGGACATCAGTTGTCACAGTGGTGCCTCTGGCAGAACCTATTGCAAATCCCTAGGCAAAATGAGACCTCAAGGATCTGAGAGAATGTCTAAGAAGTACTTGATACATCCCTTGGGTATGGTTTATTGAAGTGTCCACCTGTCTGAAAGCTGGGGAATCTAGATAAGGGAGGGAAAATTAGTTATGATAAAACATATCAACAAACATCAATAAATTTTGTAAAACTAATTGTCATGGCTCATATACAATATGACCAACAGAGGGACCATCAGAAGGAAAGCATCAGTTATGTTTATTGTGAAATTTTTTATTCAAAATAAAGCAATGTGAGGGGAAGACACAATGAGAAAATTACCAGTTTTTAAATGGTAAACATCTTACAAAATGGAATAGGTTTTATATTCTAAGTAGTATATTGAAAAGTAAAACATTGGGGCGCCTGGGTGGTGCAGTGGGTTGGGCTGCTGCCTTCAGCTCGGGTCATGATCTCAGGGTCCTTGGATTGAGCCCCGCATCTGGCTCTCTGCTCCGCAGGGAGCCTGCTTCCCCCCCCCCCTCTCTCTGCCTGCCTCTCTGCCTACTTGTGATCTCTGTCTCTCAAATAAATATATAAAATCTTTAAAAAAAAAGAAAAGAGAAGTAAAACATTAAAAAATAAAATTTCAATGAAAAAAATTATTTAATTTTAAAAAAAGGTTAAAAATAGCAGAACCATTTTTCTTATAACTGGAAAATACACTGTATATACATCTATCAAAATAACTTGTCATGGGGGAGCCTGGGTGGCTCAGTAGGTAAAAGCATCTGCCTTCGGCTCAGGTCATGATCCTAGGATCCTTGGATCGAGGCCCACATCGGGCTCTCAGCTCAGCAGGGAGCCTGCTTCCTCCTCTCTCTCTCTGCCTGACTCTGCCTAATTGTGATCTCTGTCAAATAAATAAATAAAAACTTTTATAATAAATATTTGAAAAAATAACTTGTCATGTGTGAAATCAGGAGCATATGGAAAAAAATAATATCTGAGGACAATACTTCTGCCATGTTTTGTGCCTTGCTAATATTTTTAAACAGTCAGGCAACTTTTAGCCTTATTGAAATACCTGCTAAGATACCTGCAGTGCCTTTTGGAGCCCTATGACTATAAAAATTAATTGCAAATATTCAAAATGTTTACTATGGTGTCACTATTTAGGGCCACCACCAAGTATGTTTCAGAAGTAAGCATAACTGTTACTCTTCCATAAGGCAAAAGGGCATATTTTCAGGAGTTCCATCTGCTGTACCAGGAGGTGAATCAAGTAATGATTTTTGTCTATAAAATAATTCACTTTTCAATCTAACATTCCTCATTCCACATTATAATAATAAAAACTAGGAGGAGACTAAAACAAACAAACAACTACAACTACAACAACCAGCTTTTCCCACAGTGGAAAAGTAAATATAACCTTAGGAGTAGCCTGAAATTTATTTTTAAATATTTTTAAGATAAACGTTTTTGTTAGAAAACCATATATTTTATATTACTAAGAAATAACAGGCAACGTTTTATGAACTTCTAAAAAGTCTAGTTACTTGTATTTATCTATTAACTCATCTCTTTATGAAGTAGAACATGATCACACCTCTTGTATCTACCCAAGTTTGTATGCTTTGGTTGTTTTATGTTTGCTATTTCCTTGCTTAATTTTTACAATATTTGATACATAATAGTATCTTTAAGTCCATCTATGGTTTCACAGAATTTGTTTGAACTTCATAAAAATGTACCATACTTTTTGCACTGTCCTTGTTTTACTTCTCTATTAGCTTTCCAAGTTTTATTCACTTTAGAGTGTGTAGCTATCATTTATTTTTACTCCTCCATAATGCTATGTTTACAAATTTGTATTTATCTGTACTTTTAAAAATATCTTAATTATATACCATTTCTCATCTCACGTAACACTCATGTTACTTCTACACTTATCAGATATTATGTAACGGAAAACCACAACTCAGCAACAATAGAACACCATTTTTCAAAATTAAATGGCTTACCAGAATTCTTTAATTCTATCCTTTATTTGTATTAGATGACCCTTTATTCTGGTATTTGGCATTGTTCATATGGAGGAAAGCTTATAAGTTGATATTCCATAAATAGAAGGATTTATTATGATTGATTAATTATTTTCATTTAGAATGCATAGAATATGGTTGATTTAATATTTCTTTCTTACTCTCTGCCTGGAACATAGTGCTATCTATACAATAGCCACTAAAATATTAAGTTAATTACCTAGACTTTAAACTGCATATTAATAGGAATAGCATACAGAACTCTTCTCAGATTGGGACACCTGGGTGGCTCAGTCAGTTAAACGCCTGAGCCTTTAGCTCGGGTCATGATCTTAGGGTCCTGGGACTCAGTTCTGCAACAGATTTCCTGCTTAGCCGGGAGTTTGCTTCTCCCTCATCCTGCTGCTCCCCCTGCTTGTGCTCTCTCTCACTCTCTCTCTTACAAATAAATAAAATTAAAAAAATAAATTCTTCTCAGATAGCTAATATAGAATATCGTCTTTGTATTCATCAAAGGGAAAGTGCCATATAATAATGAAATCCAGACTACTTCAAATTCACTTTTTAACCAGTAAGAAAGTACTGGAAACAAGCCAAAAATGTCTTCAATGAATTAAAGAAATAGATTGATTTTCAATATCTTAATGTTTCTACTGTTAAATTGCAAGATTTTTATACTAGATATCAGTGTAAATATTCATTATACAAGGATATTCTAAAAATAAACCCGAGAAAACTACTTGATATATATGATGACAAAAACGAGTTTGACCAATGTCAGTTTGGGTAAAATTTACAACACCTACCACCTGAAACTCTTTTTTTTTTTTTAAAGATTTTATTTATTTATTTGTCAGAGAGAGAGTGAGCGAGAGCGAGCATAGGCAGACAGAGTGGAAGGCAGTGTCAGAAGCAGGCTCCCTGCGGAGCAAGGAGCCCGATGTGGGACTCGATCCCAGGACGCTGGGATCATGACCTGAGCCGAAGGCAGCTGCTTAACCAACTGAGCCACCCAGGCGTCCCCACCTGAAACTCTTGTTCTATATGGTGCCATCTTGTGATGCTGGGCAGCGGCAGTGAGCCACAGCTCCCAGTCAGCTAGAAGATTACAGGGGTGAACACCTGATATTCTTACAAGCATTCTATATATAGAATATATATATAGAATATATATATTCTTCTTTTTTTAATGTAATATTTAATAAATTGCATGTGATATTTGATACTTTGTTATAAAATAGGCTTTGCTTAAGATGATTTTGCCCAAATGCAGGCAAATGTAAGTGTTCTGAGTATGTTTAAATAAGCTTAAGGTAAGCTATGATATTTGATTGTTTAGGGGTATTAAATGCATTTTCAATTTTTTATGTGTTTCTCTGTACATAGCCCCCTTGTAAGCTGAGGAACATCTCTATATGTATATGTAGCCTTGGTATGGCTTACATATTATTGGCATGAAACATCTAGAACAGTACGTGTGCCATAGAATTGTCTACAACATCAAACAAGTTTCTTGAAAACTTGTGCCAAAGGGGTTATGTCTTTAAGGATTCTTATTTCAGAAGGGTTCTCTCAAACGTAAGATTTTTCAGAAGTTAAGTGAAAATCTGACCAAACTAAACATTTTTCCATTTTCCCTAGTGAGCAAAGATAGCTAAAATCTATCTGCCATTTTCAACACTGTACTCAACGATTGTAATTCTAATTTAAGAACAGATTATTTATATCAAAACCACATGTTGGCCTAATCTTATACAATATTCATAAGTCACACTCAGACCCTTGGACACTTTTATTTGTTGAGTCTATATGGTACTACGGACATTCATCTTTTTTGACCTCATAGCTTCATGTATGTCTATACTTTTGAAAATACATGCATCATAGTTCCATTGTAAAATGTCTGGGTTATAAAATGTGCTATGCTATCAAAATGGTAATAAGAACATACAAATGACCTGATGTAATGAACTGGACCAGATTGCCAGATATCACATTGCATACCAGAAAGATTCAGTGGTAAGTTTTAAAATGGCCAGCTATACACTGACTGAATTATAACTCATTTAGCTTCTTTCTTTGTGTACAGTATTATACATTAGTCAGTATTATAGTAGATAAGTACTTTGGACAGATGTAAATATGCTGTAATAAAAAATGTTTTTCTTCTTTCTTTTAGTCCTTTTTACTTGTAAGACTAGCCACAAATACCACGCCTCCCCCAAAATAATTTGCAATCCAAATTTATCTCTAAATGAATTTATTGCACAGAAAAATATGTATATATATATATATATATATATATATATATATATATATATACACTTACAGAAGACATGTCCAAAAATAGTTACACAACAGCAGGGCCCTAAATGTAAGCAGTATAGTTGTTTTGTTTTGTTTTGTTTTGTTTTGTTTCTTTTAAAAAAAGAGGTTATGTGAAATATTAGGATTTTATTTCCAGGCGTAGTATTTCAAGACAGTTAACTACACCTATGGTGTCAACAGCCTCTTGTTGGCAGTATGATTTTATTGGCTCCATGGAATAACAGCAAGAATTTACTATTGCTTCTTTCTTTTATGACACACACAGAATAAAAAAATTGACACATTTGCTCAAGACCAACCAGAATCCTTTTAACCTATCAAAATTGATGGGAGGCCTTCACTGCCAAAGTCACTGCTGGGTTTTCACAATTCATTGCAGACAATGTGCTACTCCCATTATGATAAAGGAGAGAAGAGTCATAATCAGGGAAGAAAGCTAGATTAATACTTGTAATTATCATTGAATTATTTAGCCTGCTATAGGATTATTATTATTAGTGCCATTTGATAATTTTCTCTCATTATATTAAACACAACTGTGAGTAATTACCCTACCTAATATTTCTCTGTATTGGCTGACTAGCTAGCAAACATTCATGAAAATATCCATTAGCCACACATATAAAATGCTGCATTATGATGCTGTTGAATCAGAACATACCACTACCTGATCCTGTAGCTCTTTGAGGATTTGCAAATCAATTAATTCTATCTTTGTTGGATTCTTCCCATACAATTAGAAAATTTATAATCGAGTCCATGAACATTATTAGTTTTACCATTTTAAACCAGCAATCACACTTTGATTTTTACAACAAAAGCAGAAATATAAACACACACATTTGGATCAGTTTTCTGTTAGTCTGTCTGGACTTCAAAATCCTATTCCTCAAGATGATGCACACCAAAGTTCTGGATTAAACAAGAAATTAGATGGCACCTGAACACTTGGTTTAATATTCTAAAAAAGGACTATGCAACTTCTTTCTTACATTAAGACATTGTTTTACAAAGATCCACACTTTTATAATGTTAGTATTTTTAATAATCAATAAAGTCAATTAATCATGATTAAAAATCAAACATAAAAATTTCTACTTTTTGCTTTTGCCCCCTCCATTTAGAACTTATTTATAGCCTGATAATTCAAAGGTCCCTATGTTTATGAAAATCTGGACAGAAATAGCTCTAAGATCCCATTCAGAACTTGATATTAATCTAAGTCTTTTGGCTCCATTTATCCTGAGAGCAAAGAGTAGGACAAAGGATTTGAGTACTGTTAGTTTATCTGGGAGATTATCCAAGGTAGAAAAGAATGGGAAAGTGATACAGTGAAGAAGCAACTTTGTCAAAGAGGTACATTGTTGATATAATTGTTGTGGATAGAAAATGAAGGCTTGCTTTTACTGAAAGGTCCTGAGAAACTTCTTTAAGTTGTCCTCATGAAGACCTGAAAACTGACAATTTTACCTATGGTTCTTATTTCCACTTCACTGAGAGCTGTCCTCAGAGGACATTAACTCTCCTACACTTTTGGGTTGTGTTGGAGACATTCCAAAATGAGAGAGAGAACATGAGATCCTATCAGTGTTAAGTAACTGCAATTTCCCATGGAACTATCCACCACAGGTTTGGCTATAATCAGGAGTTGGGCCTTGATATCAGAGGGATTTGAGGCAGTATCATTTTAGGTTAATCATTATATCTGAAAATTTCAAAAACTTCAACTGATGAAACTTTGATTATAAATCTATAAATATAACAATAAATCTACAGTATTCAAATTATTTTCATAGAAATACACAAACAAAGCATCAATTGACTAATATTTAAATGTTACAAAATACTGAACTGAAAGAATTTGGTCATATAACAACGTGTAAGAAGTAGAACTTAGGTTTAGGTTAGAAGTCAGGATGCATTTGGGACTCAGTTAAGAAATTGAATGGAGGGACGCCTGGGTGGCTCAGTGGGTTAAGCCGCTGCCTTCGGCTCAGGTCATGATCCCAGGGTCCTGGGACCGAGCCCCAAATCAGGCTCTCTGCTCAGCAGGGAGCCTGCTTCCTCCTCTCTCTCTGCCTGCCTCTCTGCCTGCTTTTCATCCCTCTCTCTCAAATAAATAAATAAAATCTTAAAAAGAAATTGAATGGATGTCTGACTATCTTATAGGTTTGCTAAAAATCAGTGACTTTGTGTTCACGTGTGGCTATGCAGGAATTTTTAACTTTCTCTAAGAAGTTATTAGATTTGATTATATAATGGCAGTAAAGAATGGGGAAAAGCAAAGTACAAACCCCATAAAGACAAAGACACTGAGTATGAGAAAAGAGTAATAGATAAGAAGAATCAATGCATTTGAGGAAAATGGGAATTGAAATACACAATGATTGTTGATTTTTTTAGATGGAGAAAACAAAACTAGCTTGCAAGAAGGAAATAACAGAAGACATGCTGTGATGTGATACAGAATCCTGGAAAAGGCAGTAACGTGGAATAAAGGAGTAGGGAGAGCATATCAGGTAATTTGGATAGGAAGGAGTTAGGAGATAATTGCTTGATAAATTTTATATGGCCCACTTAAATGCACAGATTTCTCTTCTTTAATTTATATGGAGAACAGGGTGTCGTTTCTCTTCCCTTTCAGAGCACCCGAGGTGTACTCTTTCAGACTGAAAACCTGAAAAGCTCAGGACTCAGTTGCTTAAGCACAGCTGAGAGGACATATTTCAATTAAGATTTACAGTTTGCTGTAGGTAGTAGACTGTCAAAAGTGGTTTAACCATATTTTTCATTTAACAAGAAGACTACAGAGAGTGTTTTCTGGTGTTGGTTCAGAGTCTTAAGAAAGTCAAGTGAACTATCTTAGAGGTTTTCATGGCTTTTCATTCACAGTTGCAAAAATGTAATGTGTTGGTTCAGAGTCTTAAGAAAGTCAAGTGAACTATCTTAGAGGTTTTCATGGCTTTTTATTCACAGTTGCAAAAATTGCTGTTGGAGTTCTCACTATTAAGCCCACATTTCTGGCAGAAAGATAGAGGTAAAAGAGAATGATATCTTGTACGACTGATACTTTGTCATAAGGTTACAATGTAACTAGAAAAGAGACAATAAAATATTTGATGTTGTTTTAAGTTTCCTTGTTGTCAATCCCTCAGTGCTTTCTGATATTAAAGGAAAGAGTAGATGGATATTGACCTGGCAACTATCAACACCTGTCAGTCTCTCTTGGATAACCAATATCTCTATAATCTCTTCTTCCCAGTAAAAAAAATAAAATATATTCATAACCCACACTGTGCCATCTCAAGTTACTGCACCAAGATAAAATTACAATGATTTTCAGTTGTTCCAAATGGACAGAATAACCTTCCTTATGATATCATGTCTTATAAGATAGATAATTGGCTTGCTACCAATATACCCAGATGTGACTGTGGAAGAGACAGGAAAAAAAATAATAATATTTATTTATTCCTTGGGTTGACCCTGTTTACACAGATGCATTACTATTAGAAAAGGTTGGTTTGGGACATTGGAATGAATTTACTTAATGGGTCTGTATGTAATTGGGTTGGAGGAAATTTTTAATTTCTACAAAAATTATTAGAATTCGATCTTATTCTCTTTTGTTGATTTTCACATGTTAACAAAGCCAACGTTTTTGTCTAGCAGACAAGATCTTAAATCCTAACAAAACTCAATTTTTTCCTTTTTTTTTTTAAAGTTTGAGAGCCTCATGTTCTCTCATGCTGCTTTAAATACAACTCAAAAAAACAAAAGGAGCTAAATGGGGCAGTAAGACCAGACTTTTTATTTTATTTTATTTATCTTATTTTTAATTAAAAAATTAAAGATTGTATTTATTTATTTGAGAGAGAGAGAGAGCATGAGTGGGGCAGGGGGATGTAGCTGCAGAGAGAGACTGAGAAATATACTCCCTAATGAGCAGGAAGCCCGAAATGGGGCTCGATCCCAGGATCCTGACTGAGATCATGACCAGAGACAAAGGCAGATACATGTGCAAAATCCCTTTTTTTCTGGGAAACAATACTTTACAAGATATGTTTGAAAAAGTACTGGGGAATCAACTTTAATCGGAGATACAAAAATTTAATTGACTTTTGTAAAGCTACAGGGATCCAAATGATGGGAATCCCAGCCCGTTTAGGTTGTGGACCACAGAGTATTCTTCTCTGTAATATTTTATTTTCTTCCATGTCTACTAACTCCAGTCCAAGTTCACTGATCTCTTTTTAGATAGTGCAAAACATGGCAAAGAATACCAAACAAGTGCCCAATATTCTACATTTATTACATCATTTCTAACATATAGAAGTGTGTTATCAAGGCTGGTTCTGTGAACGAACCTAGTTATGCTAAAGTGTGTTTCGTTCTCCAAGAAATTAAATGCATGGTTATCACACAATTATAAAATACTTGTGTCAAGAATTTTTATTCAAAAATTAATAAGAGAAGCAGATATTAAAACTAGTTCACATGGTTATTTGGGATATAAGCAGAGTTGTGCAGCAGAAGTGCTCTGGGCCCATAATTTGGGTTATAGAATTTATGTTTTCTAATGAAAAATCACTAACTTGCATTATTGTTAACAAGAATCCTGTGCATTACCATCAGTTTTCTCCATTATAACCTCTTGCTCTACAGTTTGTAAATAACTTTGTCAATAGCAAGCTAATAAACGGGGTGACTCCAATGGATTGAGATAATCTCTAGAGTTTCTGCTACATAATGAACAGGACTCCATTGAAAGGACACCTAAGAATTTATTTTGCCCCAAAATTTGATCACTTTTTTCACTGTCCTTACCTATTTTCCAAACCTAGTCCTTTTGCTTCACCTTTCAGTCTACAGACAACCCTGTATCTGACTGACTTGTTAATTCTGGGAATGTCTTGCAGATTAATTTGCTTGCCCGAGGTGGTTCCTCTAATTGATGTCTAAGAACCCTAATTAGTTAAGAAAACTTTTGTTTTAACATTTTCACTGCTATTTATTATTATTATTATTATTGCTAATATCTCTATTATAAATAATTCACAAGGGCATCTTTCTGACAAAAGACAAAGAGCTGGCTACTAGTAGAAAAAGTACATTTAACTCTGTCAGTGAAAGTGGTAAAGGGATTTGAGAAAATAAGGCAAAGCAGTGGAATTATGTGTTAAAACTTTAAATATTATAGACACATTTACTTAATTTCTAATACTGTTGTTGCTTATAATTAAATAAGATGTTTTCCATGAACCACGCATTACAGCAAATATATTGTTTATAGAGATTAAATTTTCATCAAAAGGGACGCCTGGGTGGCTCAGTTGGTTAAGCAGCTGCCTTTGGCTCAGGTCATGATCCCAGCGTCCTGGGATCGAGTCCCGCATCGGGCTCCTTGCTCGGCCGGGAGCCTGCTTCTCCCTCTGCCTCTGCCTGCCATTCTGTCTGCCTGTGCTTGCTCTCTCGCCCACTCTCTCTGATAAAGAAATAAAATCTTAAAATAAATAAATAAATTTTCATCAAAAAATTGTAAGTGTATTTTATTGTAGGATATGATAAGCATTTTGCAGATGAGAAAAGTGAAATTTAGAAAAGTATGTCTTTTCAAATCCCTCATACAATATCTGGCCTAGATAGAAGGATATACTATCACAATTGAGGAAGATAATTGAGATTACTTAAAATGATAAACTTTACTGTATAGGGTTTTTTACAAGTTTGCCACAGATTCAGATTCTTTTAAAATATATATCTATTTTGTGTAAAGAGAATGCACTGAGAAGTAAAAAGAAAGTGATATATCAGTGCTACCAACTAATGGCTATAATATCATCACCTTATTTATGAACAATGAAACAGTGTGCAATATTTAAATAAATTTAAATAAATTCCTATTTATTTTATATATTTATAAATTTAAATAAATTTCTATTTATTTATTATTAAAGAAATTCCTCTAACAAACAGTATGTTTTGAAGGTTGCTAGCAGGAAAGTGTTGTACGACATGGAAGTAATCAGAAAATGTGATCTAAAATTCTGCTTTCAAGGGCGCCTGGGTGGCTCAGTGGGTTAAAATTCTGCTTTCAAGAAGCTATCACAGTAAGTACTGAGCATTAGCTATTATATGCTATGGATGAATAACTGAAATCTACATTTGAAACTAATGGTACACTATATGTTACCTAATTGAATTTTAAAAAGTTAATAAAAAAACCACTATTTTATAAAACAATATTCCCAACAGGCTCTTTTGCTTTAAAATACTCACTTTGTAATGAGAGTCATTACTTTTGTCTAGCCAATTCTTACAGCACTGTTTATCCCTTCCCTGCTTTATCCCTTCCCAGTATCAATAAAGGCTCACTTGGGTTACCTAGAAGCCATGAGAAAGCTTGTAATAGATCTGGCTGGTTTTCACCAGCAATTTGACCACCATGTGCACAGGGAAGTCTATTGATAAAGGCTTTATTGTAATAAGTTGCAAATACATGGATGATTTTGAATTCTCTTTCTTGAGGTCTTGTTTCATGATAATAAATTTAGGGTGGCTTATTGGAATGGATGTTATTAACATATCTTCATAGTTATAAGCACATGGAATTGTAAAATAGATGAACGAATGTGGCATTACTGACAACTGTCCTCATTTTGAAATCAAATTACAGTGTACTAAGATGAGGAAGCAAAGCAGATTTGGGATTATGAGTGAAATAATTTTAAAAAGTCTTGGGGTATGATCAGACTATTGGGTAATTCAGTAGAAAAATGTCAACTGATTGAGATTCTGTGTTCCCTGATTTCAGAGAGAAGTTAAGATAAATAAGTAACACGAGGAGACTAGGAAGCCAAACATAAGTGATAATTTTGTGCCAGGGTGTGTTTACATCTGTTTATCTTCTTGCTTTACCACTAAGGTTGCTCCTAGAGGAGAGTTTAAATATGTGTTGGAGCTAATCTCTGTGGATTACACAAGAAACCACATCCGACAGCTCTCCCTGAAACACCCCTTATGATTTCAATGTAATTTGGTTTTTGCATTTTTAGAAATAACAAAATACTTTGCAAACTCATCTACTTTATTACCATCACAAGTGAGTCAGCTGACTCCACATTTTAACACAGTGACAGTCACAGAGAATGGAGGAATGAGTAGAGTTATCAATATATGTGCTTTTAAGAAGTATGACAGGGAAGCAGCTATTTCCAGGAACCAAAACATGGGTCAGCAGCTGTGCAGGAAAAGTGATGGAATAAATGACTCATTTCAGAGGAGTTCTATAACATATTAGTTCTATAATGTATCTTCAGCCCCCAATTACCCGCTTTGATCTAAAGATAAGGATTTACAGTTAAGGTCCCATTTATGATTTGACTGGTGTGGTCTGAATCATTTTTACTATTGTTTTGACTATTACTTGAAACCTATAGTAGTACTTGGGATATGTGTTGTGTATTCTGTGAACATGTGCTATTTTTAGATTAGATAATTTCTGTCTCGAACCCCTGTTCATTTCTTTGTTTTTGTTTATTTGATAGTGGTTTCAGTAAATGGATATATCTGAAAAATTGCAAAGCCACTATTAAAACAAGTTATTATTATATATAGCATGGAATTGCACATTCCTCCTTTGAATCCGACAGAGCTTCACCATATCCTTAACAATTTGGGAAAAACATGCTATTATTTTTCTTTATAAAATTTCTCCTGTTAGGCTGTGATGGTTGTCATCAGCAGTAACTCCTCTGAAGGCTTTGTCAAAAGAGTTGAAAAAATTGGAAAGGTGTGTGAATGAAGCTGTTTGCTGAATATAAAGAAAAGAGCATTGAAGTACAATTCACACTCTTACTTCTCCTTCTATGCTTTCAGATGTTTGTCATTTGAAAATTTTGCTTCTAGAAGAGATGCCCTATATAATTCTTACTTTAAGGAGCAAGTTGCTTTTATAATTTTTTTATTATTCTACCATTCCAGTATTTCCATTTAAATTAAATTCAATACCATTTAAAAAAAATCAAAAGTGCAGCCAGTATTCAATTCCTGGGCTAAATAATTTTAGAAAGCTTTGTGTTATTGAACCTACAGGGTTTTTCTGTAGTTTTAACTCTTTCTGTGATTTTTCCCATTAGTCACGTAAGTGACTGCAATATAACAGACATTGAGGATAAAGAAGGACTGAATAGAACAATCCTTGGCCTCATGAAGTTGAGAATCTAGCAAGGGAGTCAAACAATTCAATCATTCAGTGACAATTTATTGAGTGCCTGGCCTAAAATGAGCACAACAAAACCCCAGGCCAGAGGAATCATTTTAATGGGAGAGATAGATAATAGGTAAGCCAACTTTAAAAAAAAAAATCGTACTGCTTTTTCTTTAATAGAGATGCATATTTGAACTAAATAAGCACATTTTTAAAAGAGCAGTGATTGAGAAGAGGTTTTTTAACTGAGTGGTCCGAAAGGGCCTCCCTGAAAAAGTCTGTTTTGAACAGATTTCTGAATAATATCAGCTAGGAAGCTGCGTAAAAATCTCAGGGATGGGTGATTTTTCCAGTCGAAAAACTGTAAAGGCTCCAAAGTCACAATAGAGCTATAAGTTTCTCTAATAAAGTAACTTCTGACAAAGAATGAGAAGAAATAACTAACCCAGGTTTGAAAGAAAAGGGACAGACTTTCTATGGAATTCATATTTAATTAAAGCTCTAAAGGACAAAAATACAATAGAGCAAAATTCTGGTCACGCTGATATACCTAACGAAAGTTCATAAACAAGGTGTGGGTAGCAAAGAGTGTGTGGGAATGTTGGTAAGAACAGTGGGGAAGAGTCATCCCTGAACATGTTCTTAAATGAAGCAATTCTTGTGTTGTATTAAAGGTTAAATTGGAGTTTGCCTAAGTGATTAGAGAAGGATGCCTCAGCTTATGGAAGTTCAAAGCCATAAAGATGTGATAAACTACTGCAGATATTTTCATGTATATTTGTTGTTGCTTCTAGTAATGGTGATCTAAAAACTCCTACTTAAGACAACTAAAAATCCAGACAAAATAGCTTTTAAAGTTAAAAATATCAGAATGATTATAAAAATAAGTGAGGGATTACTGGGCCAAAATACGAAATACAATGAGAGCCTAGAGATATATGCCCTGAAGCCATTTTAGCTATGAGAGCATTTGAAACTGCTAAAACACACTGAGCTGTGTTGTTCATAGACTCTTGATACTAGAGAAACAAATCCAGCAGCAATCAAATTTGAGGACTTTGGTACAACCCAAATTTAAGTTGAGATCCCCAAAGCACAAGGAGAAGCAGAAATAAGACTATAGCCTACCTTGCCTTCTGTGTAAACTGAGAAAGCCAATCACTGAATTTGGAGTATGATTGTCTTGTAGAGTCTCAGATATAAGAGAAAATCCTACCAAGGAGGACCATACCATTATTATAGCTCTTAATTATCCCTACTCAATAAGAGTTTCAAATATAATGTCTTGAACATAGCAAAATGTAACAAAGCACACAAAGAAAAACCATTAACAAGATTTGATAGACAAAATGGGATTAAGTATGATGTTAAAATGATCAATAAAGATTGTAAAATGGCTTGATTACTCTGCTCAAAGAAATGAGAGGGGAAGCAAATTGAACAAAAAGCTGACACTAAAAATGATATTGAGAAAGGTTTTATAAATGAACCAAATGGATACTCTAGAACTTTAAAGATATGACAGCTAATTTAAGATACCACAGGGGTGCCTGGGTGGCTCACTTAATTAAACCTCCAATTCTTTTTCCTTTTTTTTTAACACCTTAATTTTATTTTATCTCTTTCAATTTGGCTCAGGTCATGATGTCATGGTTGTGAAATAGAGCCCAGAGTTGGGCTCTGTGCTGAGCCTGGAGCCTGCTTAAGATTCTTTTCCCTTCTTTTTCTATCCCTCCCTGCACTCTCACTTGCTCACTCTCTCTTGCTTGCAAATAAATAGATAGATAGATAGATAATAGACAAAGCAAAATAAAAGCAGATTATGAAAATAAATATAAAGATTTTGAAATGAAAACAAGTTCAAAATAAAATAGAGAAGACCTACACAGCTTAAAGTTCATTCAGAAAATCTACTATTAAAGAAGTCAGTATGACACAGTGTTAAGATATCAAAAGATTTGAGCATGTACTTTACAGAAAGGGTAATCCAAATGGCCACTCATATATAAAAACTGTTTATCTTTATTATGAATCTGGAATTAAATTAAATTAAATTAAAAATAAATTAAAACCTAAAATGACATACTATTACACACTTACCATATTGGGCAACAGTAAAATTGCCTTGCAAGAATGTGAAAGAATGAAAGTGCCCATAATAAAAACATTTGAGGTAAGTTGGACAATATTTAGAAAACTTAAAAATAAAAATAAAAATTTGGTCCATTCCTAGAAATACAACATGGAACTAAATGAATATTTTCACCAGGATATGCAAACAGATGATTATAGCTATTTCATTCATAACGGCAGATCAGTAGTGGTCTATTTGCACAATGTTACATTAAATAAGAGAGAATATTAACAAACTGGGAGGAGGGGCTAGGTTGTTATCAGAAACAGATCTTCTATGGTGCTGATTATGTTCTATTTCTCAAAATCTTTAAGTTAAAAAAGTTTTCAAATTTATATCTAGATAGATAGATGATAGATAGACAGATATCCCAGAAGCTGCAATGCTAGGCTAAGACCAGGCTTTAAAGGGCTTTTCTATACTCTACTAAATACTTGAAACCATTCATTATATCATAGCTCAGTGTTCAAATCTCCATTTGTTTCCTCAGGTTCCTAATATTTACCTTAAGGTGACCTGATTCAGACTTTTGATCACCTTTGTCTAAATATTTCTATTTTAACAAAGTTCTTTTTAACACTGAGAGACTAAAACTTAGAAAAATACTCTGATTGTTATCTCACTAGGGTGGAAAATATATAGTTACCCATTAACTAATGATATCCATGTCTACATTAGATCCGTGGCATTTTTAATTCTTGGGAGCTTTTGGTTAAATGAAATTTTTAAGCTTCCTTTAAAGGAAGCTTTAAGCCAT
Source organism: Mustela nivalis (assembly GCF_964662115.1). NCBI lineage: Eukaryota > Metazoa > Chordata > Mammalia > Carnivora > Mustelidae > Mustela > Mustela nivalis. The sequence goes on along the minus strand of NW_028136357.1, from coordinate 608,468 downwards.
CACCACATGAATAAAATTAAAGAACCAAATGAAAACAGGCCAAGTATTTACAGAGTAATAGAATGTGCAGTGGAAAGAGTACAATTCTGAAATCATAAAGCCTAAATTAGTGTGATGCATTTTTGCTACCCATGTAATCATAAACCAGTTATCTAAATGTGTTAGCCTCAGTTTTTTCACCCATGAAATGGTGATGATAATACTTATTATGCAGCGTTGTTGTGTGGATGTGATGAAGCATGGAGCATGAGAGTCTCATATTCCATGCTAAAATGATAGCTATTTTTATACTTATAATAATTCTAGTAATAGTAATTAAATTGTTCAAAATGGTAATATTCATTTATATTGAGGCATTGTATTGACTATTATTAGACACATTTACCAACATAAATTTCATTTTACTTTACCCCCTCTGAGGATATATATTCCCTAATTCAATATGAATCTCCTTATGAATAATAATTATCATAATAAATATGCTGATTTTTCTTCTATTTGTTTTTAAGGAGGTATCCTTTACTGTTGAACATAAAGAAACTTAAGCAAGTCTGTCTTATTCAAACTTTGCATGCTGCTTTCTTATGAAACTAGATTATAGAGTTGTATGAAATAAATTCATGCAGTTAAGACATTGATGTTTGGAACACTGGGTGGTCAGTTTAGTATTTCAAAAGAAGATTTTAAATTTAAACCTTAAAACTGAGCTCTTTCAGCCTTTTTTATAGACCATCCTTCATGCTTCATAAGTACTCCTCCATTGTAAACTAAGTAATAGTTTTTGTCACAGTGTATATAACAAAAATGGATTTTATATTCTATTATTTCAGAGTTAGTTGCAGTTTCTACTGCCTTACTTCCTTTTTTGAAAAATAGATTAATTCTACAAAAAGTTTTTTCCAGCTTTATTGAAAAAAATCGACATATTTGTAAATTTAAGAAATGATTTCTTATAACATTGCAAACTTTTAACATTGTGTAAATTTTGTACAATTTGATAAATTGGTATACATCTTTATTGCAATATAATCTACACAAAAATGTTAATACATCTACTATCTCGTATAGTTGCCACTGTTTTTTATGCATGTATCGTAAGGAATTTTAAGATCTACTCTCTTAGCAACTTTTATGTATATAGTATAGTAGAGATAAACTTCAGAGGTCTTGTGGGTTTTGTTCCAGACCGCCTCAATAAAGTGATTATCTCAATAAACTAAGTCAAATTATTATTTTTTATGGTTTCCCAGTGCATATAAAAAATAGACACTATACTGTACTGTTCAAAAGCATTATGTTTTTAAAGAAAAACAATGTATATACCTTAAGTAAACTAGTTCTGAGTTTTCAGTGGGTCATAATTACTGATCACAGTTCACCATAACAAATACAATAATAATGTAAAAAACTTGAAATATTGCAAGAATTACCAACATGTGACAGAGAGACACAAAATGAACAAATGTTGTTAGAGAAATGGTGGCAGCAGACTTTTTTTATACAAGATTGCTATAAACTTTCAACTTGTAAGAATGTGATATATGCAAAGTTTAATAAAGGGAAGCACAATAAAAAAAGTATGTATATTTTATTAACTATGATCATCATGCTGTACATTAGATCCCCAGAACTTTTTCATATTATAGTTGCAAGTTTGCACCCTTGGACCACCTTACTCCACCCCAGGTTCACCCCTTGTCAACTCAACTCTAAGTTTCCATTAGTTTTCCTTTTCCTCAGATTCTGTATGTAAGGGATATCATAATACATAAAATTAAAAAATATATAAAATCTTTGAAATATTTCACTTAGTATAATACCTTCAAGATCCATCCATGCTGTTGTAAATGGCAGTATTTCTTAATTTTTCATGGTTAAGTAGTATTCCGTAGTATATATTTACCATACTTATTTTATTCTTTCATCCATTAATGGATACTGAAGTTATTTCCATCTCTTGCTTAGAGTTAATAATTTTATAATAAACATAAGAGTGCAGATATGTCTTTGAACAGTGACTTCGTTTCCTTTAGATAGATACCTAGAAGTGGGATTACTGAATCATATGGTAATTTTACTTTTAATAATATGAATAATCTCCATACTGTTTTCCATACAAATTTATATCCCTATTACAGTGCATAAGTTCCCCGTTTTCCCCAATATTTACCAAAATTGGTTAGTTTCAATTTTTTGGTAGTATATATTCTAATATCTTGCTGTGTTTTTCAGAGGTAAACAACAACAACAACAACATAAGGACTTTGCCCTGAGATTTTTACGTTGAGCACTTTTTAATGCTCCTGTTGGTCATTTATATACCTTTTTTGAAAAAAAAAGTCTATTGAGATCCTTTTGCTATTTTTTTAATCATATATTTTTTTCTATTTGTATCTGTTGGTTATTAACCTCTTTTCAGATATAAGATTCGTAAGTATTTTCTTACATTCTGTGGATTGTGTTTTCATTCTCTCTCCCTTTTTTTGGCAATGCAGAAACGTTAGTTTGATGTAATACCATTTATTTATTTTTGCTTTTTTTGCTTGTGTTTTTAGTCTGGTATCCAAAAAACTATTGGCAAGACCAATGTCAAGGAGAATTTTTCCTATGTTTTCCTTTAGGAAATTTAGTTTCATGCATCACCTTTAAGTCTTTAATCTATTTCAAGTTCAGACTTATGAGTGATATAAGGTTCCCTTTTCATACTGTTTATGTGACTATTCAGTTTTAAATATCATTTATTGAACAGGCTATCTTTCCCCATTACATATGTTGGCCCCTGTCAAATATTAGGTGACTGTATGAAAGGATTTATTTCTGGACTCTCAATTCTGTCTACTTGTTTATTGGTCTGTTTTTATGCCAGTATACTTTATTGTTTTGAGCATGAGGGCTTTGTAGTATAGTTTCAAATCAAGAAGTGTAATCTCCCTTCTTCATTCTTTCTCAGAACTGCTTTGATTATTTGTTGTCTTTCATGGTCTCATATAAACTTTAGGATTCTTTACTTACTTCTGTAAAACAATAATATTGGATTTTTTTTAAGATTTTTAATTTATTTATTTGACAGAGAGAGATGACAAGCAGGCAGAGAGGCAGGCAGAGAGAGAAGAGGAAGCAGGCTTCCTGCTGAGCAGAGAGCCTGATGCGGGGCTCGATCCCAGGACCCTGGGATCATGACCAGAGCCGAAGGCAGCGGCTTAACCCACTGAGCCACCCAGGCGCCCCTAACATTGGATTTTTGATAGGAATTGGATTTACAGATGGTTTACGTTAGTATGGACATTTTAACAATGTTAATTCTTACCATTCATAAATATGAGCTATCTTTCCATTTCTGTCACCTTCAATTTCTTTATCAATGTCATAGTTTATGGAGTACAGATCTTTCATCTTCTTAGTTAAATCTATTCCTAAGTATTTTATTATTTTTGATGCTATTGTGAATTAGATTGTTTTCTTTATTTTTTCAGATAGTTCATTATTAGAATGTTAAAATGCTCCTGTCTTGTGCTTACTTTGGCAGCACATATACTAAAATTGGAATGATGCAGAGAAGATTAGCGTGATCACTGAACAAGGATGACATGACAAACTGGGAATCAGTCCATAAAAAAAAGAAACAAAACAAAATTCTTTTCTTTTATATATTGATCTTGTATTTGGTAATTTTACTAAATTTGTTTATTCAAATTTTTTGTGAATTTTTTAGGATTTTTTAACATGTAAGTTCATGTTATCCAAAAAAAGAAAATTTTACTTCTTCCTTTTTTTTTTTTGGAGACTCTTGTTTCTTTGTGTTCCTTGTTTCTCTGGCTAGGACATCCACTACTGTGTCAAATGAGAGTAGTGAAAATGGACACACTTGTCTTTCTTCTGATCTTTAAGGGGAAAACTTTCAAAAGTTTTGATTGAATATGAGATTAGCTCTGGGCTTGCAATCTGTGTTTTTTCTTTAATGGGTTTTTTAAATTATTTTTTAAAATTTTTTATATAATGTGTTTTAATCCCTAGGGGTACAGGTCTGTGAATCACCAGGTTACACATTTCACAGCACTCACCATCACTCACCATAGCACCTGCCCTCTCCAATGTCCATACCCCCACCATCCTCTCCCAACACACCTCCCCCCAGCAACCCTCAGTCTGTTTTGTGAGATTCAGTCTTTTATGGTTTGTCTCCCTCCTAATACCATCTTTTTTTTATTTTTCTTTTCGTACGCCCGAAACTGCCTATGTTGCATCTCCACTTCATCATATCAGGGAGATCATATGATAGTTGTCTTTCTCAGATTGATTTATTTCTCCAAGCATAATACCCTCTAGTTCCATCCACGTCATCACAAATAGCAGGATTTCATTTCTTTTGATGGCTGCATAGTATTCCATTGAACATATATACCACATCTTATTTATTGATTCATCTGTTGAAGGACATTTAGTTTCTTTCCATAGTTTAACTATTGTGGACATTGCTGCTATAAACATTTGGGTGCATGTGCCCCTTCAGAATGCCACGTTTGTATCTGTAGGGTATATACCCAGTACTACAAGCACTGGGTCATAGGGTAGTTCTATTTTCAGCTTTTTGAGGCACGTCCACGCTGTTTTCCAGAGTGGTTGCACCAGCTTGCATTCCCACATACAGTGTAGGAGGGTTGCCCTTTCTCCACATCCTCGCCAGCATCTGTCATTGACGGACTTGTTCATTTTAGCCATTCTGAACGGTGTGAGGTGGTATCTCATTCTGGTTTTGATTTGTATTTCCCTGATGCCGAGTGATGTGGAGCATTTTTTCATGTGTCTGTTGGCCATTTGGATGTATTCTTTGCAGAAATGTCTGTTCATGTCCTCTGCCCATTTCTTCATTGGATTATTTGTTTTTAGGGTGTTGAGTTTGATAAGCTCTTTATAGATTTTGGATACTGGCCCTTTATCTGGTATGTCATTTGCAAATATCTTCTCCCAGATAACTTCTGACAGTGATCTTTTGGCTTTGTTAACTGTTTCCTTTGCAGTGCAAAAGCTTTTGGATCTGATGAAATCCCAATAGTTCATTCTTGCCCTTGCTTCCCTTGCCTTTCGCGATGTTCCTAGGAAGAAGTTGCTGCTGCTGAGGTCAAAGAAGTTGCTACCTGTTCTCTCCTCAAGGACTATGATGGATTCCTTTCTCACATTATGCTTCTTCATCCATTTCCAGTCGATTATAATGTATGGTGTTAGGATGGTCCAATTTCATTTTCTGCATGTGGCTGTTCAATTTTCCAGACCCCAAGGCCAATGGCTCCTTCTCTTCCCCAGGGACAGTGTGCTGTGCCTTCCCCACACTTGCTCCTGGGGAGCGCAGTGACAGACGTGTGCAACCATGCATCTCTCCCATGCAGAGGGGATGCCCAGGCAAAGAGGATTTCGCTCCATGCGGGTTTATTACACCGTGCTGTGGAGACTAGCTCCGGCAAGCAGCAGGCAGCATCCCACAGACCCGACTGATTTCCCAAAGAATGCTGTGCTTTCCCAGAGGGGATGCCCGGGCAAAGAGGCTTTCGCTCTATGCGGGTTTCTCCAAAAGTGCTGGGAATACTAGGCTAAGGCAAGCAACAAAAGCAGCCCACAGAACTGACTCTGATTTCCCAGCGACGGCGATGCTTTCGCAGAGATTTTCAGCTTGGCGCGAAACGCACTTCGCTGCTGCTTCCTCAGCAAGGCTGTGGTCGTTTGCTCTGTCCCGGCAGGAAAGAAGAGCCGCGGGAGAGCTGGTGCCTCTTGGTCCTTGCTTTCCCGGGCTCCATGTTCGCGCCCGGGGTTTCACTTTGCTAAGCCGAACTAGGCAGACACAGTCACAACCCTGCAGCAGCGTGCGTGGCCTAGCATGGCACTCTATGCCTAATTCAATCTCCTGGCCTAGGTAAGGCTTTGCCTTTTGCTCCGGCGCTCGGGCAGACTCGGGGTCTAGGCCAGTGCCTTCACCATAGGAGAGAGGAGGCGACAGGATCCCTGCACAGGCCCCGAGCACTGGGATGGGGAACGGAGGGGACTGTCTCCACTCTTTCCCCGGCACACCCCCGGCCACCCACAATGCTGCCATATCTTGGTGGAAGACGGCATCTGACTGCACGTTTCTCCATGGGGTTGTTTCTGCGAGTTCCGGGTATGGCACCTGGTGGCAAGCCCAAGTCTGCCCTTGGGACAGGTGGCCAAGGAGATGCTTTCCCCTTGGGACCAGAGGCACAGGACAGGCCTGCCTTCTGCCCAGACTCCTTCCTCAGAGTGGAGCACGCACCCATGCCCTTGTCGTCCCCTCATGTATCCTTAGCAGCCAGGCTTCAATCTCTCCGCACAGGGAGCAGAGGACACTTGTCTTCTCATGGCCTGCTGTTCGTGCCTCGGCAGGCTATTCTGACTCCCGAGCGTTTCCAGACCCCACGGCCAAGGGATCCTTCTCTTCCCCGGGGGCGTCGTGCTGTGCCTTCCCCAAAATTGCTCCTGGGGAGCGCGGTGACAGACGTGTGCAACCATGCTTCTCTCTCAGGCAGAGGGGATGCTAGGGCAAAGAGGATTTCGCTCCATGCGGGTATCTTCCACCATGTTGCTGAGACTCGCTCAGGCAAGCAGCAGCAGCATCGCCAAACACAACTCTGATTTCCCAACGAATGCTGTGCTTTCCTAAGGGAGAGGCCCAGGCAAAGAGGCTTTCGCTGTATGCGGGTTTCTCCCACCGCGAGACTGGGCTCAGGGAAGCAGCAGCAGCCCGGACATTTCTCAGCGAATGCTGTGCTTTCGCAGAGGCTTTGGTTTGGAGCGAACAGCACTTCGCCGCTGCTTCCTCAGCAAAGCTTCAGTCGCGTCAGGGAAGAAGAGCTGCGGGAGAGCTGGTGCCTCTTGGGCCTTGCTTTCCCTGGCTCCATGTTCGCGTCCTGGGTTCACCCTGCCAGGCCGAACTACGCAGACACAGTCGCAACCGTGCAGTAGCGCGCTTAGCCTAGGATGGCACTCCATGCACACTACCATCTCCCGGTGTAGGCATCGCTTGGCCTTTTACTCTGGCGCTCAGGCCGACTCGCGGACTAGGCCTGTGCTTTCCCCACAGGAAAGGAGAGGTGACAGGATCCCTGCACACCGCCCGTGCACTGAATAGGGAGCTTTGGGGGACTGTCACCACTCCTTCCCCTTAAAACCCGGGCCTCCTCCAAGCTTCTACATCCCGGAGGAAGACGGCATCTGATGGCCAGGTCTTTCTGGGAGTTGTTTCTCGAGTTTAGGGTAGGCGCCTCGTGGCAAGCCCATGGCTCCACCACGGTCAGGTGGCCAAGGAGCTGCTGTCTCCTTGGGCCCAAAGGCTCAGGACAGGCATGCTTTCTGCCCAGACTCCTTCAGCAGAGTGGAGCCCTTTCCCCTGCCCTAATCTTCCCCTCGTGTCTCCTTAGCAGCCCGGCTTCCTTCGCTCTGCAGTGACAGATGTGTCCCTTTCCTTAAGGCTCTTTCCACAGGCACCACCGCGCTTCTCTCTCAGGCAGAGTGGATGCCCAGGCAAAGAGAATTTCGCCCCATGCGGGTTTATTCCACCGTGCCGTGGAGACTAACTCCGGCAAGCAGCAGGCAGCATCTTACAGACCCAACTCTGATTTCCCAGAGAATGCTGTACTTTCCCAGAGGGGATGCCCCGGCAAAGAAGCTTTCGCTCTATGCGGGTTTTTCCCATCGTGCTGCGAATACTAGGCTAAGGCAAGCAACAAAAGCAGCCCACAGAACCGACTCTGATTTCCCAGCGACTGCTATGCTTTCGCAGAGGTTTTCAGCTTGGCGCAAACCGCACTTCGCTTCTGCTTCCTCAGCAAGGCTTTGGTCGTTCGCTCTGTCGCGGCAGGAAAGAAGAGCCGCGGGAGAGCTGGTGCCTCTTGGGCCTTGTTTTCCCGGGCTCCAAGTTCGCGCCCGGGGTTCACCTTGCTAAGCCGAACTAAGCTGACACAGTCACAACCCTGCAGCAGCGTGCGTGGCCTAGCATGACACTCTATGCCTATTACCATCTCCTGGCGTAGGTAAGGCTTTGCCTTTTGCTCCGGCGCTTGGGCAGACTCAGGGTCAAGGCCAGTGCCTTCACCACAGGAGAGAGGAGGCAACAGGTTCCCTGCACAGGGCCCGAGCACTGGGATGGGGAACAGTGGCGACTGTCTCCACTCTTTCCCCGGCACACCCCGGCCACCCACAATGCTGCCACATCTTGGTGGAAGAGGGCATCTGACTGCACGTTTCTCCATGGGGTTGTTTCTGCGAGTTCCGGGTATGGCACCTGGTGGCAAGCCCAAGTCTGCCCTTGGGACAGGTGGCCAAGGAGATGCTTTCCCCTTGGGACCAGAGGCACAGGACAGGCCTGCCTTCTGCCCAGACTCCTTCCTCAGAGTGGAGCACGCACCCATGCCCTTGTCGTCCCCTCATGTATCCTTAGCAGCCAGGCTTCAATCTCTCCGCAC